>NC_092421.1:12604074-13204074 GCF_040894005.1 Engystomops pustulosus | reverse complement strand
TGCCGCGGTCATCGCGACCGCGGCATCTAACATGCATCTGGGGTGTCTTTCCCCCACGATCGCCCCCCCCGAATCATTTTCGGGGGGCACCGATTATTGCTACGGTATCACTGGGGTCCGATCTGGACCCCAGTGTTACCTGCAGGAACTGTCGGTAAGATGGCGTCTGTGACGTCATCTTACTGACAGAGTGCCACCCTATGCAAGTGCATAGGCTGACACTGATAATGCCCTGCAATACTTATGTATTGCAGGGTATTATTATGAACAAGCAATCAGATGATTGCTTCTTCATTTCCCATGGTGGAAAAAGTGAAAAAGTAAAAAAAAAAATTATTCAATAAAAAAATAAAGTAATAAATCACCAAAAATGCCCAAAAGCCCCAAAACATATAAAGAGCCATATAACTAAAAAAAAAGTCTAAATCATAACACAAACCCCACATATATAGTATCACCGCGTCCGTAACAACCCGTAGAATAAAAATAAATTATTGAACCCGCACGATGAACGCCGTAAAAGAAAACTGTTATAAACACTCCAAAAATTATGATTTTTACCTATTCAATCCCACAAAAAATGCTATAAAAAGTGATAAAAAAAAACATGTACTCAGACATGATACTGGTGCAAAGTACAACGTGTCCCGCAAAAAACAAGCCATCAACCAGCTCCGTAGCCAAAAACGTAACAAAGTTATGCCACTTGGAAGATGGCAATACAAAAATGATAGATTTTTCCCCACAATAGGGTTTTATTTTACAAATTTAGTAAAACGCAAGAAAATATATTCGTGTCTGGTATCCCCGTTATCGTATCAACCCATAGAATGAAGATAATATGATTATTAGTCTATACGGTGAACACCACAAAAAAAAAAGTAAAAAAAAACAGTAGAGAATTGATGCTTTTCTACTCCTGCTCTCAAAAAGAAGTTCCTAAATTTTCAACAATAGGTGATACCAACCCCAAAATGGTAACAATGCAAAAAGCATCTCGTCCCGCAAAAAAAATGCCGTCACATGGCCCCAATAACGAAAAAGCGAAAATTTTATAGCCTTCAAAAGAGGCCAATGAGGAAACTAAAATCCTGGCAGCTGCAGGGCCCTCCTTCCCTTCTGCGCCTCGCTGTGCCCCCATAACACAAGTCACAGCCACATGTGGGGGGTCTCTGCACTCAGGAGAAATTGTAGAACAAATTGTATGGTGGGTTTTGTATTTTTATCTTTTGGAAATGTGTAAATTTTAGGGCTAAATGAACGTATAACCGGCACAATTTGACTATTCTAAATTTCGCCTCCATTTTGATGTAAATACTATGAAGATCTCAAGGGGTTAACAATCTTCGTAAAATCTGTTTCTGATAGCTTGAGGGGTGCAGATTTGAAAATGGGTTGGTTATATGGGGGGTTTTGATGCTAAATATGTAAATTTTCATTCAAAACTGTATTTATCCCCAAAACAGTCAATTCTGAAAATCCGGAAAAGCGCTATTCGATTTGTAGCCGCGTGACATCAAAATAAATTATCCAAACATTTCAAAAATGGTGAAAATGTAAAGTAGACAAATGGGAAATGTTATTCAGCAATTTATTTAGGTGGTAAATCTATCTGCCTGAAAACGCGGTGATTTCAAATTTCAAAAATGGCAAATTTTTAAGAAAATTCATCATATTTTCTTTTTTTTTGTAAATAAACGCAAAACTTATCTGCCAAAATTTACCACTAAAATGAAGTACAACATGTGGGGAAAAAACAATCTCAGAATCGCTTTGATAAGTAACAGTGTTCAAAAGTTATAACCATATAAAGAAACGCAGGTCAGAATCCAAAAAATGGGTCTGAGCCTTAAGCTACAAAATGGCTGCGTCCTTAAGGGGTTAAAAAAAATGTTCCTGTGTGAAGATAATTTCTCATAAATGTCGCCATTTTGTCTCTTAGCAATGAGATGGCTTCCTCGGATACGACCACCTCACATTTTGGCAGCAGTGGCAGACATGCGCTACTGAGCTCTGCCTGACCACTTGGATTCAGTGATCATTACCACAGGACGGCTGTGGGACCTGCAGTAACTCCAGGACATTTCATATACAAACACTCTTTGCTTCTCTGTGCAATCTCTCCAGCAGAGGTGGTCGTATCCAAGGACACAGTCTTGTTTCTAAAGGACCATATCACTACATTTATGGGAAATTATCTTCATACAGGAACATAATATGGCAGTGAGCAGGATCTTGACAGTGAACAACTTTTGCCATTTCACCTTTTTGTTGTTTGTATACACAGCATTAGTATATTTACAAGGGAACTGATAACGGTTGCAGAATTTTCAGACAGACAATTACGGACTGCTGAGTTCTAAGTGGTTGGCTGCTATCACCATTATTTTCTTTTTTATTGGCCGTAGGCGGTGAAAAACAATACTTCTACTTGCCTTGGTAATTACCTTCCGTCCAGTTCAACAGCAACATTGCATCAGTAGAGTATAGCAGCTACGGGCTCTTGGTCCGTTGTCATCAGCACGTTCTGCTCATGCTCCATGGACAGTGGAAGAGGACTGCCCGAGCTGAAAACACAACCCCTTTAAGGTCTACATTAAAGGAAACGTACCATGAGGAGTCTACCAATCAGAAGTAGATCCCCCCTGCCGAGGTTTGCCCTAATCTTTATTTTACTAATCTTAAAGACCTAATCTAACGTTCTAAAAGTAATATGTAAATTACCTAGAGGCTACTAGGGTAGCCGATTGGTGGCATAGTTCGGTATTCTCCTTCTCTTCTTTCAGACATTGGGGGTCATTTACTAAGGGCCCGATTTGCGTTTTCCTGACGTGTTACCCGAATATTTCTGATTTGCGCCAATTTCCCCTGAATTGCCCCGGAATTTTGGCGCACGCGATCAGATTGTGGCGCATCGGCGCCGGCATGCACGCAACGTAAATCGGGGGCGTGGCCGAACGAAAACCCGACGGATTCAGAAAAACCGCTGCATATTAAAAAACTAAAAAAATCTGTCGCGGAGCTTGCACTTACCTTCACTCAGCCCGGCTCGGTGAACTCCAGCGCGTTCCGATGCTTTTCAGCGCAGCAGCGCCACCTGGTGGACGGCGGAGGAACTGTCTTAATAAATCCCAGCCGGACCCGAATCCAGCGCAGAGAACGTGCCGCTGGATCGCGAATGGACCGGGTAAGTAAATCTGCCCCATTGTTTGCCTGAATGGAGCTACTGCACACGCACAGTAGCTCCGACTCCTGTCCAAGTGACAAGATACATGTGCGCTATACACGCCTTTCAATCCCCAAATTATATCACTGCCACAAATGACTTATAAAGGCATCCGATATATGAATAATCAATAAACTAGCGCTTTGTGGTCTTGATATCTAAATTATATTAACTTTACAGCAGTTGTTGGTTTATGTTACCTTTGTCCGTTTTTGATTCCCATGATGCATGTGTACTTTCATATGTACTTGACTTACGTATTTACCAACATTACATAGTAACATGTCTGTTACTTTACCGCATACCCAGTATATTGCCGATTTTCTTGTTTGTTCATCAATTATTCAATAAAACTTTAATGAGATGAACTTTACAGCAACTGTAAAACTTTAGCCATGGCATATTTTCTTTCTCAGAACAGCAAAACTTGACCTATGTAATACACAAACTCTTAAATGAATCATTGATTAAAAACAAAAAAAAAAACAAAAAGAAAAAAAAAAAAAACTTGATTTTGGTTTTAGATTTCGAGAACTTATGTTTAAAATTTAATTTTACAGGACAGGGATACAACGAGCTTAAAAAGTTCAGTAAATTTGTACTCATTATAATCCGAGAATTTCTTTTAAGATGCCATTAGTACTAATGCTTATACCTACAGTGGTGGCCAAAAGTATTGGCACCCCTGCAATTCTGAAGAAAATGATTGCAATCACAATTTTTTTGGTATTAATATCTTCATTTATTTTGCTTGCAATGAAAAAAAACAAAAAGAGAATGAAAAAAATATTTAAAAAGTCAATCATTTTACACAAAACGCCAAAAAATGGGCAGGACAAAAGTATTGGCACTCTCAGCCTAATACTCGGTAGCACAACCTTTAGACAAAATAACTGCTAACCACCATTTCCGGTAACCATCGATGAGTTTCTGACAAGGCTCTGCTGGAATTTTAGACCATTCTTCTTTTGCAAACTGCTCCAGGTCCCTGAGATGTGAAGGCGCCTTCTCCAAACGGCCATTGGGAGATCTCGGCACAGGTGTTCTATGGGATTCAGGTCTGGACTCATTGCTGCCACTTTACAAGGCTCCAGTGCTTTCTCTCAAACCATTTTCTAGTGCTTCTTGAAGCATGTTTTGGATCATTGTCCTGCTGGAAGACACAAGACCTCCTAGGGAGACCCAGCGTTCTCACACTGGGCCCTACATTATGCTGCAAAATTTGTTGGTAGTCTTAAGACTTCAAAATGCCATGTACATGGTCAAGCAGTCCAGTGCCAGAGGCAGCAAAGCAACCCAAACACATCAGGAAACCTCCGCCATGTTTGACTGTAGGGACCGTGTTCTTTTCTTTGAAGGCCTTTTTTTTCCCCTGCCTTTTCCCAAAAAGCTCTACTTTTGCCTCCTCTGACCAGAGAACATTCTCCCAAAACATTTTAGTATTTCTCAAGTAAGTTTTGGCAAACTCCAGCCTGGCTTTTTTATGTTTGTAAGAAGTGGGGTCTTCCCGAGTATCCTACCATACAGTCCCTTTTCATTCAGACGCCGGCGGATAGTACGGGTTGACACTGTTGTACCCTCGGACTGCAGGGCAGCTTGTTTGGATGTTAGTTGAGTTTCTTCATCCACCATCCACACAATCTTGCGTTGAAATCTCTCCAATTTTTCTTTCCTGTCCACATCTAGGGAGGTACCACAGTGCCAGGGGCTTTACACGTCTTGATGACACTGCACACAGACACAGGAACATTCAGGTTTTTGGAGATGGACTTGTAGCCTTGATGCTTCCTCACAATTTTGATTCTCCGTTCTTTGGTCTTCTTTCTTTTCTCCATGCTCAATGTGTTACAAACAAGGACACGGGACAGAGGTGGAGTCAACTTTAATCCATTTCAACTGGCTGCAAGTGTGATTTAGTTAATGCCACCACGTGTTAGGTGCCACAGGTAAGTGACAGGTGCTGTTAACTACACAAATTAGAGAAGCATCACATGATTTTTCAAACAGTGCCAATACTTTTGTCCAACCCTTATGTTTGGTGTGGAATTATATCCAATTTGGCTTTTTGACAATTCTTTTTGTGGTTTTCCATTGAAGACAAAGAATTTCTGATTGCAATAATAGGAAGGACGTTCTATCTTTTAAGCTAATAGATGTAGATATCATTATTATTATTATTTGCTGAGGAATTAGGCAGCCCATCTAGTCAAGGACAGGAAATAAAACCCATTTACTTCCAGGAACAGATTAGAAAAACAGTGATACATTACTGCATCTGGTTTTAAATGAGTCAAAAGGAAAAACTGCTGACTCACTCCCTTGAAGCCTGGTCAGCTAGATACAGTTTCCTTAGTAAATGATGGATGATTGTTTGGAAGCAAAATGTCGTACAGTTAAATATTAAGTCTGAGTCATTAAAAATAAAAAGTGGAGCCTGTCTTCAATTTTACTACCTGAAAATTGTCCAAAATCCTCCATAGTTCAGAACAATTTTCATCTATTGTTCACAGTTGTTTAATTGAAAGGTTAGTAATTTGTCAATGTCCATTTATTGGTCATTTTTATGTCCTACAGTAAAATGCAAGCAAAAAAAAATAAATAAAAAAATAGTAGTGACCTTAAAAGAAACCATTAGAAAGTCATGGTCGGCTTTTCAGAGAAGGTTTTGGAACAGATCTTCTATAGGTTTGTAGGACAGCATCTCCACTTGTACCCTTTTTACATGCTATTTAAAATGTTCAGTAATGGTTTATCAAACTTGCATTAATCAGTAGAACAAAGAGTACAGGGTAACAAATGAATAAAATATATTTCACATTACCCGGCTCTCTCCCTGCACCATCCCAAGGGAGCTGGGTGCAGGTTCTCAAGGGAGTTGGGTGCAGGTAGAGAGGAAACAGACACAGGCTTCTGCAGCTGAAAACCCCTTTCCCATCCCGGGACCCACCACAAGCTGCTGGAAGGGAGCCATAGAATGTGAAAGAAAGTTTTATAAAGCACTGAAGTTATTCAGAATGCTGACAAAGGCTTTTTTTTTTTTTTTTTTTTAAATCGGCATAGCACAGGTTTTTGGGACCCGTCGCCAGTTAAAAATGACATTCTGGGTAACAGGTTTGTGTCAATGTGTCACCCGAATAGGTTATAGAGTTCTAAAGTTATAACTATGAGTTATATAGCAGATTTTTAAAAATTGGGCCGTTTCAGGAATGGCCAAGGGGTTAATGAATTATTTATTTTGGGTGGGTGAATTTAAATGGTAGGTTCTCTTTATTGTTTTTGAATTTGTTTTCAACAATAAAAATATTCAGTTTACATTTACATTAATACAATATATGCCACAGATAACTATTACTGTACAAGGCTAAATTCAGACATACGTTTGCCCGCCAGGCCACAGCCGCGCGGGCATACATCCAACGCGATGGAAAGGAGGAGGGGGTGACCCCTCTCCACAGAAATGAACAGCGTACAGGCCGTACAAACGGGGAAAGATAGGACATGTCCTATCCCCCCCACCTGTAAGGTACGGTCACACGCTCCATTGCCATCTATGGGGGATGCATGTACGGCTGCAAGCTTGCGGCCATACATACGCCCCCCATACTGTTGTGTAAATGTGGTCTAACATACACATAAAGCAAGCTACATTTAGTCCATATGGCACAAAATATAAACATGCCACTCACAATTGTACAGTAGTGTAAGAAATAAGTTCCGCTGTAATGTTATCCACCTTTCATTGAAGATGAATTTCTTAAATGCAGACATTGGAAACGCAGGATCATTGCAAGAGGAGCGGAGCGGAATGATATTTATAAATTTGAGACAATGTTATATACACTCAATGAACGAGACACTTACGAGGACGGTTCAATAAGTACCCATGTTTGACGACAGGGGGCGTTCCTGAGGGAAGTTGGTGTTATCATCATGTGCTGCCATCTATGGGTGCTGTTTATGGGGACACTTCGCCATCTATGACCACAGTTCGATATGGGTTCAACGAATTACCGAGTAGTTACCGAGGAAATCATTCAAAAAGTCCACGACATGATACTCGCTGATCGACGTATGAAAGTGTGGGAAGTAGCAGAGGCCGTAGGTGTGTCGATCGGAACGGCAATATTTTAGAGGAGAAGTTGGCAATGAAAAAAATCGTCGGCCCGATAGGTGTCGCGATTGCACACGGTGGACAACAAGCGGATGCGGCTGTTAACTTAGAAGCAGAGTTTGGAGCAATTTAAGCAAGATCCAAAGGAGTTTTTGCGTTGCGTTGTCACCATTGACGAAACTTGGATTCATCACACCAGAAACTAAGCAACAATCAAAACAATGGATTTCTCCCGGCTCCAAAGAAGGCGAAGACTGTCCCATCGTCCGGAAAGGTCATGGCAACGATTTTTTGGGGGATGCGAACGGCGTCATCCTCATTGATTTTTTTAGAAAAAGGAAGAACGATCACTGGACAATACTACAGTGAGTTATCGGACCGCTTCGACAAAAAAATTGAGAGACGCAGCCGCATTTGGCGAAAAAGAAGGCGCCGTTTCACCACGATAACGCACCAGCACATTCATTTGGAGTTGTCGTCACCAAACTGCATGAATTGCGTTATGAACTGCTGCCGCACCCACCCCCCCCCCGCATTCTCCCGATCTGACTCCCTGCGACTTTTTCATGTTCCTTAACATGAAGATATGGTTTGCTGGAAAAAAAATTTAGCTCAAAAGAGGAAGTCATCTCTGAGACAGAAGCGTATTTTGGAGAGTTCGACAAATCCTATTTTTTGGAGGGGTTAAAAAATGGCAGGAACGTTGTGAGAAGTGCATATTTCTAAAAGGGGACTATGTTGAAAAAAAAAAAAAATGTAAAAAAAAAAAAAAAGTGGTGTCTTCATTTCTAACACGGGTACTTATTGAACTGCCCTCGTACAATGAATAACCTTACATACAGAGTTAACTCTTAGGTGGTCGTAATCCCTTTCTAACAGGCCCAGAAAGTAAAAAGCTGCAATACCAATACTGAGTCATAGGCAATGATAATTCTTTTCAAATAAAAACTATGCAATTGTTCAGCTCCTCCAGCATTTTTAATGTGATCGATTTACTTTGATATACAAGTATCTTATAATCTACACTGGATAATAACGGATGTGGATCATAAAACTATGGATGTTTGCTGTTACCAATTAGGCAAGCTACATCTTTATCATCAAATTCAATAAGTGTAAAGCTATGCAGTAAGCTCCCCCTAGTGGTGGCTGCAGGTAATAATATTATTTCACTTTAAGTCTATAGTGGTTATATGGAGCTCTATAAAATACAAAAAAAAAAGATTTCCATCTACTATAAAAATGTATTAAGAAATCAAAATCAGAAAATAACATTGTATCTAGTTAGATAAACAATAATACAGTTTCCAAAGAGACATTGGGTATGTCATTCAAAATACAATCATACAATACCAATAACATTTGTACAAAAAGCAAGTTTTTCCCCAACTAAAAAAAACAGCTATCCAGTTCTTAAATTTTTTTCAAATTTGCTTCCAGTTGTATGGGCTCCAACTTAGTAAACTTTTTCAACAATTTTCGGGAAAGTTATTACATTTACATAGCCCTATACAAGCACTTCACTATGTGAAACTGTAGGAACGCAAGCAGGTCTATACGTGCACGTTCACATCCAGGTATAAAGCAAAACACATGTACAGCCATAAGGTACGAGCCTCAAGACTTTTGCTCTGGCAAAGTTACAAAGGGGGAAGATCTTCACATGTAGTCATCCTATAAACACTATTTAAAGCATCTGCTGACATTACAAATGAAAGCCAAAAATGAAAAAAAGTGTCCCAGCCCTACGTGAGGAGGAAGAAAAATCTTTTCCCAAAACTGCGGAACATAAAAATAAAATGGTAAAACCTACAGTTCTATTAAGACTTACTAAAATATGTCACCCAAAAATGGTATTATTTCACTTGAAGGGCGTCTCCAGGAACCAGGGCAAGAAAAAAAAAATTGCTCTGGTAATTCCAGTCTTTAACCCTGCCTTCAACTAGAAGTTTCGAGTTTATGGGCCCCGCATAGTCCAATCAGTGGCCTCCACAGGATGTCACTTCAGTTTTCCAGGGGACTTCCTGTTTTTCGCTTGGACTGAGGAGGCCACTCATTGGAGCTCATGACCCCCAACCCCACCGGTTGGATGCAGGACCCACAGGGTCCATCCAGCACGCTTGAACTGGGTCTGCGTTTTTTTTTTTTCCTTACTCAGGCCCCACTGGGTTCCAGTTTGGCTATTGGTGAAGACATACTATGTTTAGTTCCAGTGGTTTTAGCTGCCATACAGTATATTATTACAGAAAATACCAAAAGAGAGGTGTTTGACATTGAAGCATACAGAATATTTTCATAAAAAATAAATTATAATTTTCTTATACATACATAAAACTACAAATAAAATTTCAGACATTTACTTTAAAGGGAATCTGTCACTTAAACCCACACTAACTAAACATATCTGTAAAACTTCTATTATACAGCAGTACAAGCTGCCTGTGCGAGTGGCTGAAGAGAACTCCTTAAAGGGAACCTGTCACCAGGAGACCCATTTTTCGCACTCCCCCACAGAGCATAGTACATACACTGCCAAAGTGTTTTTGTATTAAAAATTGGTTTTACAGAAAAAAAGATATGTTATATTGTACCTTTCATTAGCATCTGCTGTGTGACTAGGTAGTTGCCAATTGGGAGGGGCTGGAAAGGAGCAGTTCACCCCCACCCTTGGGAAACATGTGACCTTTTCAAATATATGAATAACTCCCAACACTCAGGATTGGCTGTAGAGGAGCAGGGGGCGTCGCTAAGCCAAGTGATGTGCGTTTTCATATATTTGAAAAGGTCACATGGAGGAGCTGTTCCCCAAGGGTGGGGGGGAACTGCTCCTTTCCAGCCCCTCCCAAAAGGCAACTGCCTATTCACACAGCACATGCTAATGAAAGGTACAATATAACATATCTTTTTTTCTGTAAAACCTATTTTTAATACAAAAACACATTGGCAGTGTATGTACTATGCTCTGTGGGGACTGGGGGAGTGCTAAAAATGGGTCTCCTGGTGATAGGTTCCCTTTAAGCATGGGTGAATGAGGGAGTTAACCGAGACACTGGCCGTCTTTGATTTGCTTAAGAGAAATCTGCTCACCCTTCCCTAGGAATTCTCTTAGGCAAGGGGAGCGGTAGAACAAGAAGGAAATAATTATATGCCGGACACATGTGCCGGAAATACAATGATCAGACTCACATGGGGCAATCTGCATAAATGGTTTGTCAACTTTACAGACTGGAAATTTTCAGGCATGGAGAGGAACAATATAGAGATAGTTGTTCTGCTGTACAATAGCAGATTTCAAAAATATGTTTAGGTTGTTTAGTTTAAGTGACAGGTTCCCTTTAAATGTAATATAAAACGGAAGTCATTGACAAAAAAAAATAGTCCCACTTACAACCAGAAAAACAATTGCAAAACTTTTTAAAAAAAGTCCTAAATATATTCTATTAGGTCTCCAAAATACAAGGTGGAGAGAAATTTCAAGTTACCAAGCTTAACCTGGTAAAATATTTAATGAAAAAAAAAAAAAATCTTCACAGTTACAACAAAGGTTTTTAAAAAAAATTTTTTTTTTAAAACAAACATATAAAAAGACTATAAAAATAATTCTCTAATTTACATGGTAAACACAGGCTTACTGTATGCCTTGCTTTCCGTACTATTATATTATTGCCTTGTATTAAATGCTTCGGACCCCGATTATTAAGACTAATCTTAGCAAAGGACAGTAACTGGCGAAGAAAGGAATAAAATGTGTACGATTCAACCTAAACTGACATACTACTTTTGTGTCCTTTGTGTAATTACGAGGCAGAGCGGTCTGCGAGCCAGCGGATAAAGATAGGGAAAAAAAAAAAAAAAAACTTTCTTTGAAGATTAAGAGCCCCGTTTTCTTACAGGGTATTCGGGAAAATTCTTATACGTAATCTGAGCACAGAACAAATAACACGAGGATAGGATTGTGATTAAAATAATAAGCCAATTATGCCGTGCAACAAATTGCCCAGAGCATTCCCTTTTCAATGATTTCTTGAGAGCAAATTATGGTTAATGTGTATGTGAATTATTCACTTTTAGCTGACAATATCCTAACACTACAGATAGAGATGCCCACAATGAACTTATTCTTGGGATTGTAGCCACGACTTGGGGACCAGCCTATCTTTTATGGACTTCTGTCTTGGAGCTGGAACGGGTTTCGATGGAACCTCCTCGGCATTTCTCTCGATCTGGTCATTGTCCTCGGACAATATGGGCTTTCTAGGAGGGACGATTGGCCTTTGAAACTGTTGCATGATGGAAGACAATTTGGCATCAAGCGACTTGCGGGAAAAGCTGGATCGTGGCCAGATATTCTCCTTTTCCATAGGGTCTGAGATCTTACAATCTGCAGTGTATGGAGTTTTATTGGGAGGTGGAGGAGGAGCTCTTCTCTTCTTTCCTTTGCCATCCAGGAGGTTTGATTCATTACTTCGTGAAGATGGAGAGAGGGCGTTCTTCTCAACTTGAAGCTGATGATTACCATCAAATAAGGCGGACCATGGAGGGGACACAGTGTCCTCCTGGCCAATAAGAAACTGCCCATCTGTCTCTTCAATCTTCCTGTGCAGAATATCTGTAAGACTTTCAAATTTCACAGGAGACCCAATGCCTGAAAAAAGAATAATAAAAAGCTGAATGGAATGGCAAAAATAATCATGTGACCCGACTTTAAAGTGAACTGGTCACCATGAAAACACAGTCCAATGCAGAAGTATGTAATAGAGCAGGAGGAGCTGAACAGATTGTACACAGTGTCCTATCTGCAGGCAAAGTGTTATGGAGCGGGATGAGTTGAGCCGATTTGTATCTAATAGAGCAGGAGGAGCTGAGCACCGTGTCCTATCAGCAGTAAGCACGTTATAGAGCAGGAGGAGCTGAGTAAAGTGCATATAGTTTCTATCTGCAGGCAGCATGTTATAGAGCATGGATTTGGATACATTCATTTATTTGTTTTATGCTTAGCCATCTAGTCATGAAGGTGGTTCTAACATGGATTACAGTCATCTCTGTATCCAATAATGACAATTATATATACACACAGTGGGGGAAATAAGTATTTGATGCCAGTATGTGAGGTTTCCCACCTAAAACGAATGGAGAGGGCGGTAATATTAATTGTAAATACACGAGAGAGAGACAGAGAGAGAGGGAGAGAATCTTAAAAAAAAAAAATCCAGATAATCATATCTTTAAAAAAAAAATTAATTTTAACAGTATGAAATAATTATTTGATCCTCTGCCAATGAGCAAGAATTCTGTCTCAGTGCAAGTTTTTCCTTTAAGAAGCTCTTCCCATTTTGCACTTATTACCTGTATTCATAGTACAGGCAGTCGCCGGGTTACGTACAAGATAGGTTCTGTAGGTTTGTTCTTAAGTTGAATTTGTATGCAAGTCGGAACTTTTTATTTTATAATTGTAACTCCAGATAAATGTTTTTTGGTCTCTGTGACAATTGAATTTTAAAAATGTTGGATTGTTATAAGAACCAGGATTAAAAATAAAGCTTCATTGCAGACGCCTTTAATAAAGGTTATAGCTGTTTATTGTATCCTGGGACTAAAGTACAGTAAGTTACTGATTACCAGAGGTCCGTATGTAACTAGGGGTTGTCTGTAAGTCAGGTGTTCTTAAGTAGGGGACCGTCTGTACTCATTTTAACCTGTTTTCTATATAACACCTGTCCACATACTCAACCATCACACTCCAACCTCTCCACCAGGGGCAAGACCAAAGAGTGTCTAAGGACAAAATAGGAGACCTGCACAAGGCATGGATGGGCTACAGGACAATAAGCAGCAGCTTGGTAAGAAGACAACAACTGTTGAAACACCGGACAACATCAATCTTCCTCCATCTGGGGCTCCATGCAAGATCTCAACTATTGGGGGTAATGAGGATTCTGAGAAAGGTGAGGAATTAGCCCAGAACTACACAGGAGAACCTGGTCAATGACCTGGATCCACCAGGTAAGAGTCTCAAAATATAACCGTCAACACTATTGGGAGTAAAATCATGCGGGTCGGCATGGGAGAAGGTCATGTGGTCAGATCACAATAGAACTTTTTAGTACCAACTCCACTAGGTTTGGAGAAAGAAGGAATACAACCCCAAGAACACGGTCTCAAATGTGAAGCATGGGGGTGGAAACATTATAATTCGAGGGTGGTTTACTAATAAGGGGCCAGGTCGACCGCTCCATATTGAATAGAGGACGGATGGAGTCATGTATTGCAAGATTTTGGACAAAAACCTCCCTCTCTTAGTAACAGCATTGAAAATGGGTTGTGGTTGGTTCTTCCAGTATGACAATGACCAAGAACACACATCCAGGGCAACTAAGGAGCTGTTCCGTATGAAGCATTTCAAGGTCCTGGAGTGGTCTAGCTAGTCTCCAGGCCTGAACAGAATTCTTTGGAGGGAGCTAAAACTCAATGTTGTCCAGCAATAGCCCCAAAAACTGAAAGATCTGAAGAAGATCTGTATGGAGGACTTGGTCCAACATCCCTGCTGCAGTGTGTGCAAACTTGGTCAAGACATAGGTAATGTCTGAACTCTGTAATTTGTACCAATATTACGATCAGTTTTTCTACGAGATCAAATACTTGCTTTGTGCAATAAAATGCTAATTTAAATATCATACATTGTGATTTTCTGCATTTATTTTAGATTCTGTCTTTCACAGTTAAAGTGACCTACCATAAAAAAACTTTGTAGATGGAAAAACTTGCCAAATTGGGATGGGATCAAATCCTCATTTCTCCCACTGTATTACAGAATATTAATATACATAGATATACACTCACCGGCCACTTTATTAGGTACACCATGCTAGTAACGGGTTGGACCCCCTTTTGCCTTCAGAACTGCCTCAATTCTTCGTGGCATAGATACAACAAGGTGCTGGAAGCTCCTCAGAGATTTTGGTCCATATTGACATGATGGCATCACACAGTTGCCGCAGATTTGTCGGCTGCACATCCATGATGCGAATCTCCCGTTCCACCACATCCCAAAGATGCTCTATTGGATGGAGATCTGGTGACTGTGGAGGCCATTTGTGTCCAGTGACCTCATTGTCATGTTCAAGAAACCAGTCTGAGATGTTCCAGCTTTATGACATGGCGCATTATCCTGCTGAAAGTAGCCATCAGATGTTACAGGGTACATTGTGCTCATAAAGGGATGGACATGGTCAGCAACAATACTCAGGTAGGCTGTGGCGTTGTACCAAGGGGCCCAAAGAGTGCCAAGAAAATATTCCCCACACCATGACACCACCACCACCAGCCTGAACCGCTGATACAAGGCAGGATGGATCCATGCTTTCATGTTGTTGACGCCAAATTCTGACCCTACCATCCGAATGTCGCCGCAGAAATCGAGACTCATCAGACCAGGCAACGTTTTTCCAATCTTCTACTGTCCAATTTCGATGAGCTTGTGCAAATTGTAGCCTCAGTTTCCTGTTCTTAGCTGAAAGGAGTGGCACCCGGTGTGGTCTTCTGCTGCTGTAGCCCATCTGTCTCAAATTCGACGTACTGTGCGTTCAGAGATGCTCTTCTGTCTACCTTGGTTGTAACGGGCGGCGATTTGAGTCACTGTTGCCTTTCTATCAGCTCGAACCAGTCTGCCCATTCTCCTCTGGCATCAACAAGGCATTTCCGCCCACAGAACTGCCGCTCACTGGATGTTTTTTCTTTTTCGGACCATTCTCTGTAAACCCTAGAGATGGTTGTGCGTGAAAATCCCAGTAGATCAGCACTTTCTGAAATACTCAGACCAGCCCTTCTGGCACCAACAACCATGCCACGTTCAAAGGCCTCAAATCACCTTTCTTCCCCATACTGATGCTCGATTTGAACTGCAGGAGATTGTCTTGACCATGCCTACATGCCTAAATGCACTGAGTTGCTGCCATGTGATTGGCTGATTAGAAATTAAGTGTTAACGAGCAGTTGGACAGGTGTACCTAATAAAGTCGCCGGTGAGTGTATATCTTATATATTCACATAATAAAATAACTACATAAAAATCAAATGTAGCTCAGTGCTAACAGTGTCCTATGTGATAAGACAATGAAATAACATTTCATAAATGGACAAAGATAGGCTGAGCCCGCTACCTACAAATTACACTTACTCATATCGTGGTACACGGACGTTGCCTCTTTTGTTAGAAACAATGGTGGTTTCCGTGGTGATATAATCTCTATTTTCATGAGTTCTTCTGCACAATGCTTCCACTGACCTGAGAGGAAAAACAACTGTGTTATACAGGGCAGGAAAGAGCAAATTTCATTTACACTTGAAATACATTTTCTCTTTCATGAAGCTTTCCGATTTTCCTTCATTAAATGGATCAGTGATCATGACCATCTTAAATATAGTTATGTAAAATGTGGCGGTAAAACATAATATTAGAATAATAGGAACTACTAATGAAAAATCATATTTTCCTCATTTAAAACATTTGCAAATTGGATAGATGGATGGATAGATAGATTAGATAGGTAGATGGATGGATAGATAGATTAGATAGGTAGATGGATGGATAGATAGATTAGATAGGTAGGTAGATGGATGGATAGATAGATTAGATAGGTAGGTAGATGGATGGATAGATAGATTAGATAGGTAGGTAGATGGATGGATAGATAGATTAGATAGGTAGGTAGATGGATGGATAGATAGATTAGATAGGTAGGTAGATGGATGGATAGATAGATTAGATAGGTAGATGGATGGATAGATAGATTAGATAGGTAGATGGATGGATAGATAGATTAGATAGGTAGATGGATGGATAGATAGATTAGATAGGTAGATGGATGGATAGATAGATTAGATAGGTAGATGGATGGATAGATAGATTAGATAGGTAGGTAGATGGATGGATAGATAGATTAGATAGGTAGGTAGATGGATGGATAGATAGATTAGATAGGTAGGTAGATGGATGGATAGATAGATTAGATAGGTAGGTAGATGGATGGATAGATAGATTAGATAGGTAGGTAGATGGATGGATAGATAGATAGATTAGATAGGTAGATGGATGGATAGATAGATTAGATAGGTAGATGGATGGATAGATAGATTAGATAGGTAGATGGATGGATAGATAGATTAGATAGGTAGATGGATGGATAGATAGATTAGATAGGTAGATGGATGGATAGATAGATTAGATAGGTAGGTAGATGGATGGATAGATAGATTAGATAGGTAGGTAGATGGATGGATAGATAGATTAGATAGGTAGGTAGATGGATGGATAGATAGATTAGATAGGTAGGTAGATGGATGGATAGATAGATTAGATAGGTAGGTAGATGGATGGATAGATAGATTAGATAGGTAGATGGATGGATAGATAGATTAGATAGGTAGATGGATGGATAGATAGATTAGATAGGTAGATGGATGGATAGATAGATAGATTAGATAGGTAGGTAGATGGATGGATAGATAGATTAGATAGGTAGGTAGATGGATGAATAGATAGATAGATAGATAGGTAGATGGATGCATAGATAGATTAGATAGGTAGGTAGATGGATGGATAGATAGATAGATTGATGGATAGATAGATTGATTGATTGATGGATAGATAGATTAGATAGATTAGGTAGATGGATAGATGGATAGATAGGTAGATGGATAGATAGGTAGATGGATAGATAGGTAGATGGATAGATGATAGAGAATATATAACAATTTATTCAAGGCTCCTCAATGTTGTGTATAGAGAGAGTGTTGACCTACAGCACCAAACGCACCCCCAATTAAAAAAAACAAAACAAAAAAAAAACACAATATTTGATCTCTGTATCCAACAGGATTCTTATTTTTAGAATGTTGAAGAAAAACTAGATAGAAAACCAAAACCACCTTAGTACATGGTGATGATATCCTTCACCTCCACCACATGGAAACCCAGTTGAATTTCTAATCCCATTATCCCAGTACTCAGCATCGCCAGACCCAAAGTGTTAAATCATTATGGGATTGTAAATGTTTGTTTGGTGAATGATCCGATCTGCGAGCAGCTGTCAGGGAATGTCAAGAACGTGTTCAACAGCTGTTCCAACCGGGATCATACCGGGCTGTCAGCTGCTGATAACAGGGTAACTACCCGGCTCATTAACACCGCGCCATTATTTTATAACCTTCACTATTGTCAGGCTGTACCAATGGACAAGACTGAATGGATAGATAGATACAGGCAGTCCCCGGGTTACATACAAGATAGGGTCTGGAGGTTTGTTCTTAAGTTGAATTTGTATGTAAGTCGAAACTGTATATTTTATAATGGAAGTTTTAGACAATTTTTTTTCTTTTGCCCCAGTGACAATTGGAGTTTCAAAATTTTTGGTGTAATTGGACCAAGAATTATCAATAAAGCTTCATTACAGACATCTTACAGCTGATCATTGCAGTCTGGGACTATAGTAAAGAATCCAGAGAGCTTCACCAGAGGTCACATGGGGCAGAGGGGTCCGTCTGTAACTATGGGTTGTCTGTAAGTCGGGTGTCCTTAAGTAGGGGACCGCCTGTACTTCCTTCAATAACTGGCCTCTCCCGTTTTACATTTGGATGTAGAAAAAATACAGAACCATTATTAAAAGGGTACGATTAACCTTGGATAAAGTTGTGTGGCTGGACGAGGCTTCATATAATATCAATCCTTTGGAATTTCAGTGTACAGCTAATTATCATTATGTAGCAGCACACGGGAACAGAATGTTAATCACACGAACAAGGTTCTAAAGTTCTCTGCGACCTTGGACGCAATTCCAGCGCTGATAAATAGGACTTGAAAGTATTGAATGTTCCATCAATTCCTTTTACACAAAAAAAATATTTTTTATTCTGAATCTCTTTTCTTAACAAGGGCATTAAAAGGGGTTTTCCTACCAGATAGTCTAACAGCCGCCATGGTGATGAAATTGGTCCAGGGCAGGAGTGGTAGATATGGCGGATACCCTTCCGTTGTAGCTGGGGCAGTTTGACTACCTTCAGCAGGAACACAACTAGCCTGGAGAAGAGTGGCATCATTAGCTCCAGGTCAGGCACTTTGTAATGGGTCAATTCGGGTCCGTTGTATCACCCAAACCAACTGAATTCGAAAGTCTCTGTAAAAAGGGACTTCAGTAAAGTGGGGCCATATCCACAATCTTTCAAATTCTTTCTGCTCCCGCAGAGGACCCCTTTCTTATTCACAAATATATGTGGAAATTTGAGACCGTTATTAATTTTAGGACAAACGACGGCTAGACGAAGCGCAGGAGTGCGTGAAACGGACCGTCGCCGGAGCTTTTACCGTGCCACACCTCCCTGCCCTATGTATGGCTTTAAATAAAGAAGATTGATTGGGTGAGTGCCGCAACTTTTTGTCTTCCTTTACTCCCTCAATAATACAATGGATGCTTTTTATAAAGTCTGGGAGCCGTGGGATTCTTTTTGCATTTGTAGTGTCATGTACTATGGAAGGTAACTGTGGCCTTCCCGAGCCATCAAAACATTACATCCATGTATGTAGCTATGCTGTAGTTCCATGATAAACACCCCCTCTAAACCCCCCCCCTCCCCAATTTTCTACTGTCCTACTGTGTCCTGTGTCTCGTCTGTCCAGCCCTGGTCTAGGCTTTGTAGTATTGTGGTTTGGCCTTTTGACTTTCTGGTCTTCCGTTTTAGTTTTTATGCAATGAGTTCTGATGATTAGCTATTATTAAGCACCATGGGCAAATAACTCGCTTGCCATAGATATATAACGGCTTTAAGCCTCTAGTTACGTTGTGTAAAGATTTTTGGGAAGGAGGTAAGGTCATGTTAACAACTATGGAGTATATTGTAAAGTAAAATGCCTCATCTGATATATTGTTTGGTGTAGAATATGTAGAATACATATTGCATTACTTATTGCTTCTACTTATCTGATATGGATAGGTTATCAATATGGAAATAAAAAGCAAATATAGCAAATATAGTGATTTATATTACTGCCATAAAATTATTAATATTACTGTCATACAGCACCTAGAGCAGTGGTGGCGAACCTATGGCACGGGTGCCAGAGGCGGCACTCAGAGCCCTTTCTGTGGGCACCCGGGCCATCGCCCCAGCACATCAGACAAGACTCAAAGAATTTTCCTGCAGTCCCAAGCAATTTAAAAGATGCTTCTTTCAGTCATATTTCAGAATTTGCTTTGCTACTTGGGACTGTAGGAAGAGGGAGAATGTGTAGACAGGGCTGAATTATCTTTGGAGGACCTCCTGCAGGCCACACAATTCTCTGCGTACAGAGGGAAACTGGAAAGAAGCTAAAATGATGAACATTTTCCATCTTTCTACTGTATTGATATCCTCAATATGATTGAAAGTTGTTGAACAGGGAGCAATAAGTTGCTGCTTTAATTTTTGGTTGGCACCTTGCGATGAATAAGTGGGGTTTTGGGTTGCAGTTTGGGCACTCGGCCTCTAAAAAAAGGTTTGCCATCACTGACCTAGAGTATAAACAACATTTGATGCAACAACACAGAGTGGCTCTGGTAACGCACCCAAAGCCCTCCTGGCTCATTAGCATAATTTTCAAAAAAAAGAACACAAAAGTAAGAAATTTTAGTACCATGGAAGAGTTACAAAATATGAGACACATGTGGGTTTTTTTTTCTTTTTGTAAAGGCAGAAAAAGTAAGGCAGTTTTTAAAAACGCCATAAACACGGTAATTAAATCTAAAAGAAAAAAAAAAAAACAGACAATATTTCATTGTCTATTCCTGGAGAAAATGTTTAATTAGATGCAAGCTTCAGGCAAATGGAATGAACGCGGCTTGTGCCAATTGTACTCGCAGGGGACAATAGCGACAGGGAGAAGGGGAAGTCAGATCCAGCAAGAGAAGGATTTTACAGGAGGAATACTTCCTAAAAATACAAATCACAAGAATGGATCTGAAAAGAGTTCACATAACCTAACAATCGCCAGACACACGGGCTTACATTTATCCAAACTAGTGCCAACTGCAGCCTGCGACAGATTCATGAATTGTGTCTCATGTTCTTCATGAATCCGGCGCCCCCTGCACTGCTCCAACAGAAGGCACCAACTTTTTTTGGTGCACCTTAACGTAGGTCGTGCAACACAATTCTGTCTGCATGATAAACTCTGTCTGAGCACCAGAACTCCCCTATCAGTGTTGGATAAAGTGAAGCCGCTACGCAAATGTGTCTGAGACTTTATAAATACCTGTATAAATAGCAGTTTGCACTAAAAACAACATGCAAAGTCCACCATAAAACAGCAGCCCTTAGTAAATGTGGGCCGCTATGCTTGATGAATGATTTACAAGTCCAAGGCCTGAGCTGTACGACAGAGGAAACCAGGAGCTTCTCTATTAGCAAAGTTCTATATATCCACCATTGCTACCCTTAAACAACTATTTTGGAGCAGCTTAATAGAACTCAGCATTTATTTTTGTCTCTCGTTATTGCATTTTAAAAAGGAATTAATATATTAAGCAATCTGTGCCCCCACTCAGTTCAGTGTCAGGGTGTGAAAAGACCTCCCAACCAGCGGCCCAAATAAGTGACAACATATTTCTACACTTCTATGACTATAGAGTGGGATACAACGCCAACCCCCCCCCCCCCTTCCCTTCTGAATGTGGGGTGAGGAGTGTACATTGGCAGCAGCCTATACATTACCAGTTCCCCCTATTGCTGAGCTACATAAGTGATCTTTTTATCCTGCCTTCTTCTATGGATATGAAAAACATATGTGCAGCACCCAAGTTCAGAAAAGGTTTTCAGACCCAAAGATGACATACCTTTTGAAGGGCAAATTGCTCAGATTGGTAGGATGTCACACCGGGCGTCCCCATCAATGAGCTGTTTAGACCAGTTCCCATTCAATTGAATGGGAGCTGAGCTGTGGTAAACTGGTCTGGCAATTACACCGAAAACAGAGCTGTTTTCCTGATCTATTCTCCATGTACAGGCGGTCCCCTACTTACCTACTTACTGAAAAACCCTAGTTACAGACGGACCCCTCTTCCCCCTGTGGCCTCTGGTGAAGCTCTCTGGATGTTACTATAGCCCCAGGCTGCAATGATCAGCTGTAAGGTGTCTGTAATGAAGCTTTATTGATAATCCTCGGTCCTATTACAGCAAAAAATTTGGAAAATCCAATTGTCACTGGGGCAAAAATAATTTTATCTGTAGTTACAATGATAAAATATACAGTTCCGACTTACATAAAAATTCAACTTAATTACAAACCCAAGGAACCAATCTTGTATGTAACCCGGGGACTGCCTGTACTCTGAGAAGAGGCGATACAGGTGTTTGATACATCAATATTTTTGTTTTTAGCATGGATAATGAATTGTTATCAATGCTCCAACACCATGCACAGTGTGGTCCACTAACTATTTCATTTCTAACCCTAGACCACCCCCTTTGGAAAAACACAGAATCATTAAACATCCCGTTGCGGCATTCTGCAAATTCTAAAATAGGTGGCTCGTATGAATAAATAGAAGGCTTTGCGTTTTGAACTGCATTGAAAGGACTTCTTATTTCCCACGTTGTTTGGAAATAAAACACGAAATATTTCCCTCTGTAACCAAAGCTTCACAGCCCCGAGATGCATTTATGGCCCGGCTGTAGCAGTATTAATGGCATCTCATTTCGCCTTGGCAGCGGCGCTATACACACTGTACACTCGCACTGAAGCCCCCACTCATGTTTATCAACTGAAATGAATGTTTTTAGTGGAGAATGTATTGAAAAATGGAGTAAAAATAAACTTTTCCCACTGTATATTTATCCTATTGAGATGACACTTCCTAGCAGTATAAATAACAGGTAAGAAATGCTACAAGGAAAGTGTGTACAATGCCGCCCAGTCAAGACTACAACAAACCAAATGTTTATGGAGCGATTTTAAGGTAGACGTTTGTGTCCACGCCAACAACCAGCCAACCCTGTAAACATGGCGCGATGCCCCTTTATATGGCACAAAATAAAAAATAAGGGCTTAGACGTGTAGCACACGGCAGGACCTCACAGAGAAGAGAGCCACGAGTCATCAAGGTCTTTCATTTTGGTAAGCGGAGAGATGCGATTCAACAACAAGCTCACGGGGGAGGGCTGTCCAGCTAATTTGGAAATTATAATAAAGTCCGTGCAATATAAAAATTATAATAATAAATCAATAGAAAGTTACCCATGTCAACACCAGCTCTCTGGTCCCTGCCCCACTGGATGTGATATGGCCAATAAGTGGATAATTGGTCAACGCTGGCTGCATGTTTGTTTAAATCTTTGTATTATTTATATTTGTATTTATGCCAAATATAACAAATTGGGCATAACTTTAGGGTTCATTCACACATGGTATGCCCGCCGTGCGCTGCAGGTGAGGAGGAGGTGACCCTTCCTCCCATTGGCCGCACAATCTTTTTGCAGAGTGTGGCGCGGATCGGTGTTATTCCCATCGCCATATGCGGCCGCATGTACATCCCCCATGAACGGCCGTGTGAATGAGCCCTTAGAGGAATTAAAATTCAATCTGTCATGTGTTTGCCCCCCCCCCCCCCTAAACTAATACCACTGCAGGGTAGGGGTAGGAATACACATACATTTAGAGACCACAGATGGTGGTTATGGTACATGTGAATTGGGGAGGGACATTACCAGAGCCTGTCTATTCTTTAGCTTCATTGCCTAATCCATATCCCCCATAGCAGGGAAAAGCTAGAACACCGATGATGGCATTCAATAGGGTTTTCATTGTAGGAGCCAGCGGACATGGTAGAAGTGCCTAATTTCTATCCTCGGATGGACCTCCACTGTCCAATTTCCAAACACTAATTCATGTTTTTTATTTTACGTTTTTATGTTAACTGATACATTTATACACCTGGAATGGCCAACCATGGAAACTCTGAGCAACATAAAAATGTAAAAAAAAAATGTTGCTTTGCTTTATAATAATGCATAGGGAGTGGGGGGGGGGGTAGGGGGGGGGGGGGGTTGAAAATTGTATGATATTTTGATTTACTGTGTTGTGATGAATTATGTAATACTGTTAAGTATGTTATTTGTGTATTTTGTGAAACTAAATAAAAAGTATATAAAAAAAAATGTTGCTCATGAATTTGTAAAATCTTTAAACTGCAACTTTGTGTAGCCAAAATTCTATGATAGTGTTGTGGGGGGTAGTGCCGAGCTGTGCTCATCACCTATGCTCAATAGCCGATTCTGTGGTATCTGCTTGTAGCTTTACAGTGTAGAGTTTACCTTCTAGTGAGACTTCACCAGTCTAGATGTGTCAGTCTATTGTGGGGCTCACTAACCATTTGGTATAATGGGAAGTTTTGTTTTAATATGGATTAAAAAAAATATAAAATTTTGGCTTTTTTTTTTACGTCTGAGGTGTTAATCAGTTTCTTTCATCTGAATAGTTACTAGCGCCAGTTTCCTCCTTATGTTTCAGGAGGACACTTTTTCCAGAAAACTAGTCTAGGTGTGCACTCACTGAGATTGTAAAAATGCTGCCAGAAGGCTTCCATCCATTTCTGAAGTTCTTCTTTGCTGTCAGCGGAGAATATTTTTGCTAGCGCCTCTCCAGACACCAGGTTGAGAACTGTAAAACTGTTAGTTCTTTTCTTGGAGTCTCTCTCCACTGCACGGATCCTCGTTTCCTGAAAAGAAATAAAATGTCAAAGTTTCAAATAGTTTATTGAAAAAAAAAAAATAAAAAAAAAAAAAAAGACAAAAATGTCTATATCATTACACAAGAAAAACAAGAGGGCGGGTTTACACAATGCAGATTGCTTTCCAGGGCAAAAATAAACGAGTAAAATCCACAGAGATTCATGGAATGGAACATGGGATTTATTTTATTTTCTTCAGTACAGGCGGTCCCCTACTTAAGGACACCCGACTTACAAACAACCCATAGTTACAGACAGACCCCTCTGACCTCCGGTGACCTCTCTGGATGCTTTACTATAGTCCCAGACTGCAATGATCAGATGTAATGTGTCTGTAATGAAGCTTTATTGATAATCATTGGACCCATCACAGCAAAAAATGTTTAAACTCCAATTGTCACTGGGGCAAAAAAAATTTTTTGTCTGGATCTACAATTATAAAATATACAGTTTCGACTTACATACAAATTCAACTTAAGAACAAACCTCCGGACCCTATCTTGTACGTAACCCGGGGACTGCTTATATATACAAATATTCACATAGATTTTTTTGCCATTCATTTGTACAGCCTTTACAACTGCAGCAGATTGCTAGCGCATTCTGTGACATGTAAACCCGCGTTTAACAGAAATAGAACAGAATAGAACAATAGAATACTTCAGCTAAGAGGGGGTTAATTGTAGCAGCATTGGTTCACAATGAAAAATGTCAAAACTAATGAGCACACGGCACCCTCCTTTTCTGGTGTGGTTCCCCTCATTATGTCTGTGTAATGTCCACCGGCTTCTCAGACTGCTCCCCCCCTACTCCTCGCTGGGTTCGGCTGGAAGTTCAGGGGTCACCGGATTCACTTCATTCACTGACTGGCCTCCTTGTAAAGGAAGTGATCGTCCCATGCCGGAGGAGGCCACTGATTGGATGAAACAGGTCTCCTGAACTTCTGCTTGGGCGCAGTGCTGAAACCAGAAAGTGACGCAGGAACTTGGTGCTAAAGAGGCTGGGTTTTTGTTTTATTTTTACTTTTCTTTACCCCGGCCTGCTCTTAATAATATTTTTTAAATAACTAACTATCTTGAGGGAGGAGAAAAATGTAAAAACCTGAAGATTTCAGTGTGACTTTTTGCAGGGAGGGACGTATGTTGTAAGTGAGGGGGAGATTCAGTGGGGAAGGGGGATGTATGTCGTCAGTGAGTGGAAGCGTGAATGTCGTCAGTGGGGGAGGGGTGTGCGTTGTCAGTGAGTGGAAGCGTGAATGTTGTCAGTGGGGGGAAGGGGTGTGTGTTGTCAGTGAGTGGAAGCGTGAATGTTGTCAGTGGGGGGAGGGGTGTGTGTTGTCAGTGAGTGGAAGCTTGGATGTTGTCAGTGGGGGAGGGGTGTGTGTTGTCAGTGAGTGGAAGCGTGAATGTTGTCAGTGGGGGGAGGGGTGTGTGTTGTCAGTGAGTGGAAGCTTGGATGTTGTCAGTGGGGGAGGGGTGTGTGTTGTCAGTGAGTGGAAGCGTGAATGTTGTCAGTGGGGGGAGGGGTGTGTGTTGTTAGTGAGTGGAAGCTTGAAGGTTGTCAGTGGGGGGAGGGGTGTGTGTTGTCAGTGAGTGGAAGCTTGAATGTTGTCAGTGGGGGAGGGGTGTGTGTTGTCAGTGAGTGGAAGCTTGAATGTTGTCAGTGGGGGAGGGGTGTGTGTTGTCAGTGAGTGGAAGCTTGAATGTTGTCAGTGGGGGAGGGGTGTGTGTTGTCAGTGAGTGGAAGCTTGAATGTTGTCAGTGGGGGAGGGGTGTGTGTTGTCAGTGAGCGGAAGCTTGAATGTTGTCAGTTAGTGGAAGCTTGGATGTTGTCAGTGGAAAAGGGCAAGTGCGGCATTCAGAGCAGATTTGCTTTGTTTTGGATTTTTTGCTTCATTCACTGTACCACAAAAATATTTAATCTTTATTCTATGGATCACTACAATTACAGGGATACCCAATTTATCAAAATTTGTATATATTTGTAAAATTTTACTAACGAAAAACTGATGCAGAGGAAACCTCATTTGTTTTACTGGGTGGCAAGTCACTGCTGCCTGTGCAGTGCTATTACGTCAAGTGCCGGAAAGGGGTTAAAGAGAAAATGAAAAAGTATAAGTCTGTCCCAGAAGTTGAAACTTTTGTATACAGAAAGCAACAGAGACTATAAATATAATGAACGCATTTAGTTTTGTGATTAACAAAAAATTACTAAATGGATACAGTTTACCTTGTTAACAGGAATGGTCATAGTGGGTTCGATTTTAGCCTCAATTTCCTCTGGTGTGTAATAACAATAAAGGTTCCCACCTTTCAGCACACAGTACAGTCTTATCCAACTAGGAACATCACCAACCATTTCCTGCATGAAAGAATGACACATTAAATTACTGAAAGGGGGGGGGGGGTATGGGAAGAGCTGCAATACACAAAAGCACCAAGAGAAAGTCATTGAGTGAATTATCCAGTAATGGTTTAGAAACAAGCTCTTACCTGCTGGTTAAGAAATCCAGAAATAACTTCATCTGTCATACACGTAGGTTGTGCAATCAAATGGCAGCAAACATTGCCGTACAACGGAAGCCAAAAAGAAGAATCTTCTGCAGATGACAAAACAAAAAATGGCATTTATTATAGTATATTGTTTTATAAAACAAACAGAAATAGAGTTTATTTCTAAATTGTAACACAAGTGTAATAAGACCCAATAACTGTGTCCTGCATTGTGCCCCAGGGATCACGTAATAAGTCCCACAATCGCTGAAGCTACTTCCTTAACCCCTTAAGGACGCAGCCTGTTTGCAGGTTAAGGCTCGCAACTTTTTTTTGAAATTTGACCAGTGTCTCTTCCTGTGGTAATAACTTTTCAACGCTTTAAGATATCTCTGTGATTTTGAGATTGTTTTCTCGTGAGACATTGTAGTTTATGTTAGTAGTGTCATTTCGGTGATCCGTTCCTTTTTTGGGGGGTAAAAATTCAAAAATTTAGGAAAAATTTGAAAAAAATGACTATTTTCAAAGTTTCAAATGTTATAATTTTTAGACAAAAAGTGATTCCACAAATTTTTTTTGATAGAAACCTTTTGCCATTGGTCTTCTTTTTATATCCATAATTTGTTTTACGTTTCCATTATTTTTATGGATGTGAGAAGGTTTGAAGTTTTAGTAGCAACTTCTCAGATTTTCTTGCAATTTGAAAAATGCGAACTTTTTGGTGATCAATTCAGTTTGGAAGAGCCCTATAAAGGCTTATGTACTATATACCCCCACAAGTAACACCATTTTATGAACCTAACATCTCAACCTATTCAAATCAGCATTTAAGAAGTCTGTTAACCCTTTAATTATTTTTCCGGAAGCATATGAAAATGGAGTGGAAATTTTGAAATTTCAATTTTTGATTTCAATCTTTCCAATTTAGCCCTAAAATGGATACATTCAGAAGGAATTTGAGGTAAATATATATTCCTAATTTCTTGCCCTGCTTCTTCCGAGTATGGCAATACCAGACATGTGGATGTCAGCTGCTGGTTCCCCGCACAGCGATGTCCAGAACAGAGTTAGCGATACTGGGAATTTGGAAGGCCAATTTGGCTGCAAATATTTTGTGGTGCCACAGTGTAATTGAAGAGCCCCTGAAGTAAAAGTACAATAGAAACCCCCCAAAATGTCACCATTTCGGAAACTAGACCCCTCAAAGAATTTATCGGTGGTTGTGTTGAGCATTTTAACCCCCAACACGCTGGTCAAAATTGAATGCAAAGTAAATGGTGCAGAGTAAAAATTGCGTTTTTATCTCAAAAATGTCATTTTAGTGCCTCATATACTGTGCCCAACCCGTGCCACTTTAGACAAACACCCCAAAAATCATTCTGCGGGTTGTCCTGAGTACAGCAATACCACACATGTGCCAATAATTTACAGGCTGGGCACACGGCAGGGGTCAGGAAGAAAGAAGCACAATTTAGGTTTTCAAGCTTCGTTTTCACTAGATTGGTAATGGGGGGTACCCCCGAGGTACCAGTACAATAGAAACCCCCAAGTAGTGAACCCATTTTGGAAAGGGCACCCCTCAAAGAATGTATGTAGGCTTGTATGAGCATTTTAACCCCTAAGGTGCTGGCTCAAATGTAATACAAAGTGAGTAGTGCAGAGAAACAATTGTATTGCAATTTATCAAATATGCCATTGAAGTGACAAAAGTATTTTGCCCAACTCATGCCACTGGGGAAAAACACATCAAAAATCATTCTGCGGGTTACCCCGGTTAGGGCAATACCCCATAGGAGGCAATAATCTGTAGGATGGAGACACGGCAGGGCTCAAAAGGGAATAACATGTTGGAGCACAGACATTGTACATTTTTTTTTTCTTTTTGTCATCATGAAAGATTTGTAGATGCCAATAGGGGCCAGTACAGTAGAAACCCCTAAGAACTGACCCTATTTTGGAAACTACACCCCTCCATGAATTAATCTAGGGGTATAGTTAGCATTTTAACCCCACAGGTGGACCCCTGAAAAAGTGCATAATGGATAGTGCATAGTAAAAAATATCCATTATGTCATTTTGTGCCCAGCTGCTGCCATGGGAGACAAACACCCTAAAAATCATGATGCATGTTTTCCCGGGTAAAGCATACGGGACAGTAATCTACAGGCTGGGCACATGGCAGGGCTTAGAAGGGAAGGTGCGGCATGCGGCATTATGTATAAGCTGTGCGTCAGGGTAACAACAGGGTACTCTAAAAATCCAGGGGTGTGTGATAAATTCGGAAGCAATCTTTCATACATAACCCTGGTTTTTCTGGGCATGTCTCACAGTGATGAATGGTGTCCCTCCGAATGCCATTTTTGGAGCACACCCTGCACCTCTTTTGTGACCTTCCCTTGCTGGCTGTTTGGGGAACTACTCCTGGAAAGTGCTGCCCTGGTACAATACGTGATGTGGCCTCACTTCCAGATGTGCTAGCACTCCCCCCTTCCTGGTCTCCAAAAAGAAAGTACTTTATAACCACCTCTTGAAATTCCAGGAAAGTTCCCCTCTGGCCGGCATATCGATGCAGCACATAAGCATTATACAATGTCATCTGCATGATGTGCACGGCCAGCTTCTTGTACCACACCCTCGACTTCCGCATGGCATTGTACGGCTGAAGCACCTGGTCAGACAAGTCCACCCCTCCCATGTATTTGTTATAATCTAAAATACAGTCTGGCTTGGGGGCTTCTGTACTGGCACCTCGTACTGGGACAGGGGTGGTGGTGTGCTCATGTATTGTGGTTAATACAAGGACCTCTCTCTTGTCCTTGTACTTCACACACAATACAGAGTCGCTGCATAGTGCCCTGCTTTCGTGCCTTTTAAGTTTTTGCCCAAGCAGCGACTTAGGGAGACCTCTCTGATTTCTGCGTACAGTGCCGCATGCCGCAGTATTTCTGGAAGTGAGGCACTTGAACAGGGTGGTGCTGGTGTAGAAATTGTCCAAGTAGATGTGGTAGCCCTGGTCCAGCAGTGGGTGCACTAAATCCCACACTATCTTCCCTGTAACACCCAGGAAGGGGGGGCATTCTGGGGGCACTATAGTGGAGTCCTTCCCTTCATATATCCTAAACTTGTATGTGTACCCTGATGAACTTTCGCACAGCTTATACATCTTCACACCATATCTTGCCCTCTTATTGGGCAGGTACTGGCGGAATTGAAGTCTCCCTTTGAATTGTACCAGGGACTCGTCTATGCTCACATGTTTGGCGGGGGTATATGCCTGGGCAAACTTGGCACTAAAATGATCTAATATGGGCCTGACCTTAAATAACCGATCATAACTGGGGTCACCTCTGGGTGGGCACTGTGTGTTGTCAGTGTAGTGCAAAAACTTATGGATGCCTTCAAAGCGCATCCTGCTCATTGCCATGCGGAACATGGGGGTGTGGTACAGTATGTCTGTGCTCCAGTAGTCCCTGATTGAAGGCTTCTTTACTATCCCCATGAGGAGTATTATGCCCCAATACTTGTGCATCTCTGCTGCAGTGACAGGGGTCCACCTGTAGGGTTGTGAATAAAAGGACGTGGGGTTTTGGGCAATATGTTGTGCAGCGTAGAGATTTGTCTGAAATATAATAATATTCAGCAGCGCCTCATCAAAAAAAAACTTAAAAAAGTCCACAGCTCTGAGCCCTGTCGTGTCAAAGTTAATTCCAGGATGGCCCGTAAAGTCAGGGACCTGAGGGGTATAATTATCTGGGGCTACCCATGTGGGGTCAGTGGAAGCCCCGGGCGCTTCTCCTGCAGAAGCCCCGGGCGCTTCTCCTGCAGAAGCCCCGGGCGCTTCTCCTGCAGAAGCCCCGGGCGCTTCTCCTGCAGAAGCCCCGGGCGCTTCTCCTGCAGAAGCCCCGGGCGCTTCTCCTGCAGAAGCCCCGGGCGCTTCTCCTGCAGAAGCCCCGGGCGCTTCTCCTGCAGAAGCCCCGGGCGCTTCTCCTGCAGAAGCCCCGGGCGCTTCTCCTGCAGAAGCCCCGGGCGCTTCTCCTGCAGAAGCCCCGGGCGCTTCTCCTGCAGAAGCCCCGGGCGCTTCTCCTGCAGAAGCCCCGGGCGCTTCTCCTGCAGAAGCCCCGGGCGCTTCTCCTGCAGAAGCCCCGGGCGCTTCTCCTGCAGAAGCCCCGGGCGCTTCTCCTGCAGAAGCCCCGGGCGCTTCTCCTGCAGAAGCCCCGGGCGCTTCTCCTGCAGAAGCCCCGGGCGCTTCTCCTGCAGAAGCCCCGGGCGCTTCTCCTGCAGAAGCCCCGGGCGCTTCTCCTGCAGAAGCCCCGGGCGCTTCTCCTGCAGAAGCCCCGGGCGCTTCTCCTGCAGAAGCCCCGGGCGCTTCTCCTGCAGAAGCCCCGGGCGCTTCTCCTGCAGAAGCCCCGGGCGCTTCTCCTGCAGAAGCCCCGGGCGCTTCTCCTGCAGAAGCCCCGGGCGCTTCTCCTGCAGAAGCCCCGGGCGCTTCTCCTGCAGAAGCCCCGGGCGCTTCTCCTGCAGAAGCCCCGGGCGCTTCTCCTGCAGAAGCCCCGGGCGCTTCTCCTGCAGAAGCCCCGGGCGCTTCTCCTGCAGAAGCCCCGGGCGCTTCTCCTGCAGAAGCCCCGGGCGCTTCTCCTGCAGAAGCCCCGGGCGCTTCTCCTGCAGAAGCCCCGGGCGCTTCTCCTGCAGAAGCCCCGGGCGCTTCTCCTGCAGAAGCCCCGGGCGCTTCTCCTGCAGAAGCCCCGGGCGCTTCTCCTGCAGAAGCCCCGGGCGCTTCTCCTGCAGAAGCCCCGGGCGCTTCTCCTGCAGAAGCCCCGGGCGCTTCTCCTGCAGAAGCCCCGGGCGCTTCTCCTGCAGAAGCCCCGGGCGCTTCTCCTGCAGAAGCCCCGGGCGCTTCTCCTGCAGAAGCCCCGGGCGCTTCTCCTGCAGAAGCCCCGGGCGCTTCTCCTGCAGAAGCCCCGGGCGCTTCTCCTGCAGAAGCCCCGGGCGCTTCTCCTGCAGAAGCCCCGGGCGCTTCTCCTGCAGAAGCCCCGGGCGCTTCTCCTGCAGAAGCCCCGGGCGCTTCTCCTGCAGAAGCCCCGGGCGCTTCTCCTGCAGAAGCCCCGGGCGCTTCTCCTGCAGAAGCCCCGGGCGCTTCTCCTGCAGAAGCCCCGGGCGCTTCTCCTGCAGAAGCCCCGGGCGCTTCTCCTGCAGAAGCCCCGGGCGCTTCTCCTGCAGAAGCCCCGGGCGCTTCTCCTGCAGAAGCCCCGGGCGCTTCTCCTGCAGAAGCCCCGGGCGCTTCTCCTGCAGAAGCCCCGGGCGCTTCTCCTGCAGAAGCCCCGGGCGCTTCTCCTGCAGAAGCCCCGGGCGCTTCTCCTGCAGAAGCCCCGGGCGCTTCTCCTGCAGAAGCCCCGGGCGCTTCTCCTGCAGAAGCCCCGGGCGCTTCTCCTGCAGAAGCCCCGGGCGCTTCTCCTGCAGAAGCCCCGGGCGCTTCTCCTGCAGAAGCCCCGGGCGCTTCTCCTGCAGAAGCCCCGGGCGCTTCTCCTGCAGAAGCCCCGGGCGCTTCTCCTGCAGAAGCCCCGGGCGCTTCTCCTGCAGAAGCCCCGGGCGCTTCTCCTGCAGAAGCCCCGGGCGCTTCTCCTGCAGAAGCCCCGGGCGCTTCTCCTGCAGAAGCCCCGGGCGCTTCTCCTGCAGAAGCCCCGGGCGCTTCTCCTGCAGAAGCCCCGGGCGCTTCTCCTGCAGAAGCCCCGGGCGCTTCTCCTGCAGAAGCCCCGGGCGCTTCTCCTGCAGAAGCCCCGGGCGCTTCTCCTGCAGAAGCCCCGGGCGCTTCTCCTGCAGAAGCCCCGGGCGCTTCTCCTGCAGAAGCCCCGGGCGCTTCTCCTGCAGAAGCCCCGGGCGCTTCTCCTGCAGAAGCCCCGGGCGCTTCTCCTGCAGAAGCCCCGGGCGCTTCTCCTGCAGAAGCCCCGGGCGCTTCTCCTGCAGAAGCCCCGGGCGCTTCTCCTGCAGAAGCCCCGGGCGCTTCTCCTGCAGAAGCCCCGGGCGCTTCTCCTGCAGAAGCCCCGGGCGCTTCTCCTGCAGAAGCCCCGGGCGCTTCTCCTGCAGAAGCCCCGGGCGCTTCTCCTGCAGAAGCCCCGGGCGCTTCTCCTGCAGAAGCCCCGGGCGCTTCTCCTGCAGAAGCCCCGGGCGCTTCTCCTGCAGAAGCCCCGGGCGCTTCTCCTGCAGAAGCCCCGGGCGCTTCTCCTGCAGAAGCCCCGGGCGCTTCTCCTGCAGAAGCCCCGGGCGCTTCTCCTGCAGAAGCCCCGGGCGCTTCTCCTGCAGAAGCCCCGGGCGCTTCTCCTGCAGAAGCCCCGGGCGCTTCTCCTGCAGAAGCCCCGGGCGCTTCTCCTGCAGAAGCCCCGGGCGCTTCTCCTGCAGAAGCCCCGGGCGCTTCTCCTGCAGAAGCCCCGGGCGCTTCTCCTGCAGAAGCCCCGGGCGCTTCTCCTGCAGAAGCCCCGGGCGCTTCTCCTGCAGAAGCCCCGGGCGCTTCTCCTGCAGAAGCCCCGGGCGCTTCTCCTGCAGAAGCCCCGGGCGCTTCTCCTGCAGAAGCCCCGGGCGCTTCTCCTGCAGAAGCCCCGGGCGCTTCTCCTGCAGAAGCCCCGGGCGCTTCTCCTGCAGAAGCCCCGGGCGCTTCTCCTGCAGAAGCCCCGGGCGCTTCTCCTGCAGAAGTCCCGGGCGCTTCTCCTGCAGAAGTCCCAGGCACTTCTCCTGCAGAAGTCCCAGGCACTTCTCCTGCAGAAGTCCCTGGAACCCTACGGCGCCTTCTTGGGGGTCCTTCCAGGTCACTGGAAGATGAGCAGGAGGATGATGATAAGTAAAAGGGACCATCATCCCCACTAGCTGACTCGGTGTCAGAGGCAAGCATGTTATATGCCTCCAACACGGTGTATGTCTTCTGAGACATTGCACACAAAAAAATAGAGAACTAGAAAAATTAGATAATGTGCACCAAACTACACGGATAAACTGTCTAGCAGGCACACAAAAAAAAAATATATAATGCACACCAAACTACACGGACAAGCCGCACAGATGGCACACACAAAAAATAATGTGCACTAAACTACACGGACAAGCCGCACAGATAGCACACAAAAAAAAAAAAAAAAAGAGAATGCACACCAAACCACACGGATCAGCCGCACAGATGGCACACAAAAAATAATGCGCACTAAACTACACGGACAAGCCGCACAGATAGCACACAAAAAAAATAATGTGCACTAAACTACACGGACAAGCCGCACAGATAGCACACAAAAAAAATAATGCGCACTAAACTACACGGACAAGCCGCACAGATAGCACACAAAAAAAATAATGCGCACTAAACTACACGGACAAGCCGCACAGATAGCACACAAAAAAAATAATGCGCACTAAACTACACGGACAAGCCGCACAGATAGCACACAAAAAAAATAATGCGCACTAAACTACACGGACAAGCCGCACAGATAGCACACAAAAAATAATGCGCACTAAACTACACGGACAAGCCGCACAAATAGCACACAAAAAAAAAGATAATGCACACCAAACCACACGGACCAGCCGCACAGATGGCACACACAAAAAGTAGCTACGTACGGGTACACCTACGGCACTCTGGAAAAAAATATTACCAGGCACCGAAAAAAAACCTATGTGCACCGCGCAAAAAGGCGCTACAAATGCACCTAGCTTGCCCTAAGACAAACTAGCTACCGCTAAGACTGCTAAAGATTCTGTGCAGCGCTATTCACACGGCGCACTGAAAAGTGCGTCCAGTGCAGAACAACGCTAACACAGCGCACTGAAAAGTGTGTTTGGGTTCAGAAGGGACAGACAGGGAAAAACGGAAGACACGTGGGATCACACAAGGCGATCACACAGGGAACACACAGGACACAGGAAAAAACAGATAGGGATGGGAATTTGTAGGGAACAATAGGGATCAGATAAGGATCAGAACACTATTGATAGTGTAAAAGTGTATTTTGGTGCACACAGTAACGCTCTCTCCTCTCTCCAGCGATACCAAACCAAAATGGTGCCGCTGGAGGAAGAGGAAAGGGCTAAAAGCACGTTTTTTAGCCCAAAATCACTGTAATTGGCCAGTCAGGTTTGACTGGCCAATCACGGCGATCGGCGGGCGGGACCAATTTGATTGGTCGGGTGACGGAGACAGGAACTCCTCCTGCCTCTGTCACCCAATTCTCGTCCCGATGTCACCACGTCGCGAGACGTGGTGACAATTCTAAAATCCTATGCGCTCGCGCCGTAGCTGTACTGCGCTGAGCGCTAATCGTCGGAAGCTGCGCAGTACAGCTACGGCGCGGAGCGCTAAGGTGTTAAAAGGATTTGTCCAACTGTTTATGTAATGAAAAGTTTAAAAATTTTCCAATATACTTTTTGTATCAATTCCTCACGGCTTTCTAGATCTCGGTTTGTTGTCATTCGACTGGAAGCTTCATTGTTTACTTCCTCTGGAAACAAACCAGTTTTGAAAAAACATCCGTTTTTGACCGTTTTGGATCGTTTACCATGTGTTTGGCTGCTTACAACCTGTTTATATGTTATGATAATTGGGGAAAACGGTCAAAAACGGATGAGTTTTAAAAATGCATGCGTTTTTAACCAGACTGAAAACGTGTTCTTACAAATGCACCAAAAACACCGTGTGTGGCATCACCCTTATGCTCATGTGATGTCACACAGGTGCACGGCTCATATCTCTGCTCATGCGATGTCACACAGGTGCACGGCTCATATCTCTGCTCATGCGATGTCACACAGGTGCACGGCTCATATCTCTGCTCATGCGATGTCACACAGGTGCACGGCTCATCTCTCTGCTCATGCGATGCCACACAGGTGCACGGCTCATCTCTCTGCTCATGCGATGCCACACAGGTGCACGGCTCATCTCTCTGCTCATGCGATGCCACACAGGTGCACGGCTCATCTCTCTGCTCATGCGATGCCACACAGGTGCACGGCTCACATCTCTGCTCATGCGATGTCACACAGGTGCACGGCTCATCTCTCTGCTCATGCGATGTCACACAGGTGCACGGCTCATCTCTCTGCTCATGCGATGTCACACAGGTGCACGGCTCATATCTCTGCTCATGCGATGTCACACAGGTGCACGGCTCATATCTCTGCTCATGCGATGTCACACAGGTGCACGGCTCATATCTCTGCTCATGCGATGTCACACAGGTGCACGGCTCACATCTCTGCTCATGTGATGTCACACAGGTGCACGGCTCATACCTCTGCTCATGTGATGTCACACAGGTGCACGGCTCATATCTCTGCTCATGCCCGGTCACACAGGTGCACGGCTCATTATATCGCAGTGTGTAATCAGAGCTGTGTGCTATAACGAGCCATGCACCTGTGTGACATCACATGACTATGGACCTATCCACTGGAAGTAAATAAGGAATCTCTTTACAGAATGACAGCAAGCAGAGATCTAGAAAACCGCAACAAATTGATATAAAATTTCCCAATATACTTTGTGTAATAATTCATTACACAAGCAATTATTTGCCAAAAGTGAACAAGCATAACCTGTGTTTTAATGTATAATTCCCTCTCAATGCAGCTTTTAGTGCCAGTGTCATCACAGGGCTTGAATACAGAACAATAGCGACGATTAATAACAGTACTAGAGGATATTGATGGATGCTGCACATTTATTCATAAAGTTGTAGGAATAAGAGTAGATCAGCGCAAAATATTCTCAGCTATGAGTAAAAGATATGGCAGAATTGTCAAATTTTATGGAGGAAAACACAAAAATTTGCCAAAATAGTATAATAATCAGGAGTGGAAGCAGCTCCTCTTAAATGTGTATATCTGTGAAAAGGCTTACCATGTCCAGTTACAGTCAGGGTATGAGTTCTGAAGCTATCCTCCACACTATCCAGCGTGAATGTTATATGGGCCAGAAGGTTGTATTTTGCTCCCCTAAAGAGATACAAACGAAACAGACAAGTTATCCATTACCTCTACTGCTTATTCACCTAACTCTGACTCTTGTCCAAAAAAGTAATTTTATAGGGCTTATTCACAACGACCATGTGACAGCTGCACTTCACAGATCAAACATTGCCCAGGAACAGAACTCCATGCAATATAGTTATACGTTAGTACCAAGCCACATAAGAAAAATCTATAAAATAGGTCACCAATATCAATAGGAGTATTGTATTGCAGTATATCATATGAGCAATAAAGACCCCCTATGGTCCAAGTATCCTAGAGGGCCTTAAATAAACAAATCATTTATATGTAACTATAGAGGGCCTTGAAAAAAAAAAATTAGATAATAATTATAAGTATTTATACGCATGAGCCGCTTGTACAGGCGTTAATGTGACCTTTGGAGCCCAGAGTAAAAGCCGTAAAGACTAAGCTCAAAAGAAAATATAATTTTTTTGTCAATTATACCACATTTGAATTTTTATTTCCTCTGGCTTTCCATTGTGCCACTAGAAAGTACAACTTGGAAATTGAGGAGTAAAAAAAATCCAAATCCTAATGTAAAAATCCAAAGAAAAAGAGATGCAGAGTAACACAGGGTAAAAACGTTGACAACCGTTTTAAAGCCAAACTTCCTTATTTTTAAAGGAAACCTACCATTTGATTTGATGCAAACATACCTTGAGAATGCTGTAGCTACACTGATGCAGGATCATATCTTGGTTAATCCCTGAGCTGAGTGGTTTTGCTGAAAAAACTATTATACCATTCAGGACCTTGGGAAAGCTGGGTCAGACTGGCTTACACATTACACGGGAGCTTGGAATTGCAAATGGCTGCTACGTTAAGAATATCTAAGCATGACTAGTCATGACTAGAAACTCTCCTGCTATGAGAAGCTGCAAAGCAAGCGCCAGAGCAGATATAGAAGCCACAGAGCTTCATTATCAAAACGTTATGTCTGTTTTATCAGCAAAACCACTCAGCTCAGGGATTAACCAAGATATGATCCTGCATCAGTGTAGCTACAGCCTTCTCAAGGTATGTTTGCCTCATACTGCATCAAATAGGTAGGTTTCCTTTAAATAAAAGTTCAGAAAATGTATTGCCTAAACAAGCATCTATGAAGTGCCATCACATCAGGGTGATGCCACACATGGCGTTTTGAACCCGTTTTTGGTCCGTTTTTTGGAAAAAGGAATGAGTTTTTTGAAAATGCATCAGTTTTTGACCAAGATAATTAAGATAATTGGTAAAACCTGTCAAAAACTGGTGCATTTTTTAACGGACAGCTTAAAAACAGACCAAATATGGGTTCAAAAACGCCACGTGTGGCATCACCCTAAAAGCCCTGCTGAAGATTTATATTAGATGAACACTACATAACATTAATGGCCCTAAATGGGTTGTTTGGACGCCTCCTCCCAAAACATTATTTCCCTATTTCATTGAAAGTTTATAAATACTTAATACTATTAGAAAAACATTTGCTAAAGCTGAAATATATTAATGCAAAAATATTTCTGAAAATCTAATACATAAAAGGTTGTTATAATCCTCAGTTCTGCTTCAACTAATTAAAACATCTATAATGAAGCTTTTCTTTCCTTCCAAGATTCCATACATTGTTTGCGATGTAGCTACAAAGACACAGTGACCGCATAGATGTGTGTTAATAGTAATCAACGTTGCAAGCAAAAAAACTCACGGCATGTGAGGATTTGAGAACAAAAAGGCTTCTGGCTCCGATTCTTCAAGTTCTGAATTCAATTTCTTCCCTGCAGATTTCCCAATTGAGTTTCTAAGCTTCCGCGCAAGTTTCTTGGGAGTGTTTGCTATGGACGATTCCTCCAAGCCGCAGCTATAGACTTCCAGCTTTAATTGAAAGTCTGGCCTGGCTTCAGTGCTGCAAAAGCAAGGAAACATCTGTTGTGCTGTAAATTCATAACTCACAATGAAAAGATGTGTATTTTACACTAACGCAGAAGAGATGCACTGCGCCGTAAGAATTAAACTTACATATTGCATATTAATGAAGATGAACGGGAGCATAAAAGACATGAAAAAAATACATACCGTATTTTCCGGGCCATTAGGCGCACCGGACTATAAGGCGCATCAGTACTAAACGCCTTATATATGGAATAATTCCATATATAAGGCGCACCGAACTATAAGGCGCAGGGTCGGGGGCGTGGCGGAGGTCCGGGGGCGTGGCAGAGCGGAGACCGACCGGAGCGGAGACCGGAGAGGTGAGCCAGAAAGGGGGTCTCTTCAGGTGGAGGATGGCAGCGGACCCTACTTACATAGATCCCCGCTACCGGAGACAGCAGATCTCCAGCGGGAACTGCAGACCACGCGGCAGAAGTTGGTTTGCGCTAGCCTGTTGTTCGTGCCGCGTGGTCTGCAGTTCCCGCCGGAGATCTGCTGTCTCCGGTAGCGGGGACCTATGTAAGTAGGGTCCGCTGCTCTCCTCCGCAGTGCCTGTGACATCGCACAGGCCGCTGCCTGACTGATCACATAGAAGACATGCAGGGGCGCCAGAAAGATGAGTTTTGATTTTTTTTTTTTTTTTTATTGATTCAAGTATAAGCCGAGTTTGGGGTTTTGAGCAAAATTTTTGTGCTGAAAAACTCGGCTTTTACGGAATCTAAATTTCTATCAATTTCGATCAATGTTAAAAGCTAAATTTTTATATAGTATGGATCAAAATTAAACTTTCTACAATAACAAGGTTTACAATAGTGCAATATGATGCACTGTAACATTTAAAGAGAACCCGTCATGCAAAATAACCCCCCTAAACTAAATATATTTTCATAAACTGCCATTAGAGAGCATTGCCTCTATCCCTTCATTGTCCCTCTACATGCCTGTAAACCTAAGCAGTGAGGTCCTAAAGCTGTATGCAAATGACCTGTGAAATGTCCAATGAGTCATTAGCATATTCAAGCTGTCCACTCTATTCATGAGTGGGAGGCACAGCCACACCCCCAGTGCTTGACTGACAGCCTGTATAATGGTGTGAGGCTGTATAATGGTGTGCTTCCTGGTGCTGGTGGCCACACCCCCTGCAGCCTGTGTGTGTGTGTGTGTGTGTTTAGGAGAGAAACAGCAGCTCCAGGCAGCCATGTTACAGCAGAACATGTCAGGTACTTGTGTAGCTGATGTCTGTGTCTCTCACCTGTATATTAGGAGGATGCAGCATGTCAGCAGATGCAGCACACACACTAGCAATGCTTTACTATACATTACACACAGACATGAGCAGGGGGAGGAGAGGGGAGGGGTAACAGTGGTGACATCACTGCCTCTGACCATGTGACCAGCCTCATTTACATGATAAAAAATAGATGATTTTACAATGAATAATGTATGAAATAACTAGATAAAGGCTGGGATGGGATCCTTGTGAGCTGCTCCAACAGGAAGAGGTGACAGGACTAGTGACACAGACCTGATGACAGGTGTCCTTTAAATCACATTAAAAATATGCCAATTCAGCAACAAATGTTGAAAAAGAACCATAGTGAATAAACCAACAACATATTATACAGTAAATGCCAATCCGTATAAAGGTACATTTATAAATATATTACCTGGAAATGTAATATAAATCAGTTGCCACAAAAGAAGCAACGAAAAGGAAAAAATAAATATCCGTGCTGCCTTCATATTGAAATACCCTGGGGCCCTTGGGCATGAGATGGTGCTGAATAAGCATTACACAGATATTATAAAAGAACGATGAAATATAAATCACAAACATTTCCCATGTTGATGCCCTCCTCATGTACTTGTATGAATCTGTCCACTGCAAATAGGGTCAAGAAGGTCATTCTAATTGTGTCACATCTGCTCCATTGCAGAAAATAAATGAACAGGATTTTATTCAATAATAATAAAAAGTAATAATTATATCTCGGCAAATCTGTTTAGCATGAATGTGAAGCAGAACAAGAGCCTGGTGAGTGGAGAAAGAATAGAATAGACTAAGCTCTTGGGAGCAGGGTCCTCACTCCTATTGTTCCGAATGATTGTTAGTTCTTGTAATGTAATATATTTGTATATGTCCCCTATGATTTGTAAAGCGCTACGGAATATTATGGCGCTATAGAAACAAAGATTATTATCCTCATCTCTTACAATATAGATTACAGAATTTCTAATAGGCAACTTTTACTATTGATATTAAAGGGCACCTACCACCACGAATCTACCTATAAAGGTAGATCGGGTAGTAGGTGGATGTAAGGGACGTGAGGAGAGCTCTTTTTAGAGCTAATCCTCACGTCCCCGCTAACTTTTGGTAAACTTTATTCCCCTAATATGTAAATTTTGTTATGCGGCTACTGGGGCGTGGAGTAGCCGGGCACGAGGCTACACAGCACGGCTACTCCACGCCCCAGTAGCCTCGTTACTCCTCCTACCCTGATGTGTGCGGCGCGCAGCTCCTTGTAGCTGCGTGCCCTCGTCAGACAAGCCGGCTACTGCGCATGTGCAGAACGCAGGCCCGCGGCTGAGCAACCACAGCTCCGAGGCCGGAGCTACTGCGCATGCGCAGAACGCCGGCTTGTCGGACGTGGGCACGCAGCTACGAGGAGCTGCGCGCCGCACACATCAGGGTAGGAGGAGTAACATGGCTACGGGGGCGTGGAGTACCCGCGCTGTGTAGCCTCGTGCCCGGCTACTCCAGGGCCCAGTAGCCGCATAACAAAATTTACATATTAGGGGAATAAAGTTTACCAAAAGTTAGCGGGGACGTGAGGCTTAGCTCTAAAAAGAGCTATCCTCACGTCCCTTACATCCACCTACCACCCGATCTACCTTTATAGGTAGAATCGTGGTGGTAGGTTCCCTTTAAGTCTGTTGAAAGGTTTGTACCGTATATATTCTCGAGTATAAGCCGAGGGTAGGAAATGCATTGGTCCCAGCCTGCCCCTAGTATACAGTCTGCAGCCCCTGCCCCCCAGTATACAGCTTAAGTATAAGCCGAGTGAGGGTTTTGCAGCGCATTTTATGTGCGGAAAAACTCAGCAGATATTCTAATATATACAGTAATTATTTTGGTAAACTCATTGAACACATGCATCAATGTAAACAGTTGCACAAATCAGATACTTACAATACAATAGCGTTTTCAAAGCAAATATCAGTCATTGTTTTGTCCACAATAACCATATCTGTATCGAACACCTCATGTCCAAGTCTCAACATGCAGAATACAGCATAACGATCCGATTCTGTAAAGAAAGAAAAACACGCTGTTACAGAGAGCTCACCAGCTTGTAAATTCATTGGAAAGACCTTTACATGGGGTATAAAGAACATTCAACATAAACTCAAACACCCAAAAAAAACCCTGATAAATCATTCCCTTATGGGAAATCTACCAGTACCTTAAATCAAAGTTAAACTAAACAGGGAGGTCCAGGAGGGAGGTTATGAGAGGCGCGAATAATCAGCAGCCCAAAGCACAAGCGAGTAGGTGTAGGGGTTTTTTTTTTTTGGTGTATTTTATTAGTTAAAACGAAATAAAAGTTTTACATTTTTTCCCCCCCATTTATATTCTTATTTGGGGCCAAAAGTGGAAAAGACTTTTTTGTAATATATAGTACATATTTTTTTTTTAGTTTTCAAATTCACTCAGAATTAACATTATTAATGAATTCCCCATTTTGTTTTGATACATTATATGTATAGCCTTGGGCAAACAGGGCAACCGTTTTTGAAAACGCATCCGTTTTTGACAGGTTTGACCAATTATCTTAATTAAAACTGGTCAAAAACGCATGCTTAAAAATGGCCCAAAAACGGGTTCAAAACGCCACGTGTGCCACCACCTTAAAACAGCATCCACCCACTTTTCAAACAGGATTAATTTTCCCAGACCCGTTGACTTCCAATTCAAAGTTTGTGACTTCTATAGGACAACAGGTCAGTAAAAACAGTTATAACTAGAACACTAACAGAACAAACGCAGTGTCCAATGGAAAAAAAAAACAAAACAAAAACAAAACACCTGTATGAACTGACTGATTAATTTAGATGCCGCTCGGCCGCTTTACACCGACATGGGATTGATCCTGGGCATGTCCAGAGAAACTTACTCTATGTGGTGTGCTGTATTTACCGGACCGGACCCAGTACTGACATGCTTTATGTGGATTTTACAATCCACAGCATGTACATTTTCTGCTACAGATTCACTTGCAGGCCTTTCCTCTCTCAATGGGAGAGAAGAGATCAAATCCATTCTGTATGTTAAAGAGGACCTGTGACCCTTAGACCAGCGGCACACATGGTGTTTTGAACCTGTTTTGGGGCCGTTTTTTAAGCAGTCCGGTAAAAAAACGCATGCGGTTTTTTGAAAACGCATCCGTTTTTGAACGGTTTTTACCAATTATCTTAATTTAAACGGGTCAAAAACGGATGAGTTTTTTTAAAAAAAAGGTTGCATTTTTTAACGGACTGCTTAGAAACAGCCCAAAAAACGGGTTCAAAATGCCACATGTGCCGCCGGGCTTTAAAAAAAGACGCACTAGGAGCTGCTTACCAAGGGTGGTGTCACAGATGGCGTTTTTAGGCCGTTTTTGGGCCCTTTTTTTAGATTGTAAAAAACCGCATATGTTAAAAAACGCATCAGTTTCCAAAAACCGCATGCGGTTTTTACAATCAGAAAACGCACTAAAAACAGCCCAAAAAAACGGCCTAAAAACGCCATGTGTGACATCACCCTAAAGCTCTTAGCGCTACTCCATTTTTAGCAGTGTTAAACTGCTAGCTTTATCGGAACCCTCCGACACTGCAGAGCCATAGCCTCAGAACGCTGGAGCGAGCTTACAGTGGTTTGGGGCACTCATGAGGGGGCGGTCCTAGGAGGCAGTGACTGCCAAATGAAGCCCGGCAGTCACTGCCAGCCTATGGCATGGGAGGCCAACCAAAAAGAAACCTCAAAAAAAGGGGGGAGGGAGGGGTCATCACCCAATGCACCCACTCGCTCGGCTCAAAGAGCCACCATTATACACCAAAAAAAAAGAGCGAGAATACAATAACAAAGTCACCAAGTAATAAAATATGAATATTTTATTTAGACAGATTAATAATACAATAACGAGAAATATGGCATGGGAGGGCCAGTCCGGGGAAGAAGCAGCACCTCGGAACACCCCTTCATGAACACGCCGGATTGAGCTTACATCGGTAAGCTTCGGAGGCTATGGCACTGCAGTGTCAGAGGGTTCTGATAAAGCTAGCGACTTAACACGGCTAAAAACGGGGTAGCGCTAGGAGCTGCTTACTTTAGTAAGTAGTGCAGTTTGTTTTTTTTAGGGTGACAGATCACTTCTTTAAGTAGCAGCAGGACTGTGAAAAATGACATTTATATGTAAGCTGGACTTGGAGCACAAGAGGATGTCCTCACAACATTGTGCTTTTAGATATGTAATAAACATAATATGAAATGTAATTTGCATCTTGGCAAACGTTAAATTAATAAATATAAATAAAGAAATCACATAAGTAGCAAAATCACTAAACTGCTACCGGTAATAAAAAAGTAAATGGAGATTAGATCTCTGTAATCTAGTATCCTGTGGGACCGCCAGCCCCTCGGATCGATAAGTTCAGCCTTTATTTGATGGAGTAACTGTATCAAGAGAGGAGTTTCACAAGCATTCCTATCTGCTAATGGAAATATTTCCTTGCCAGTATGAAGGGATTAAGTCTGCTGGCAGTGTATAAAAGCCTATTACAAGTAAAAAGCAGCTTACGTGGCTACAAAAGGCTAAAAATTAAAAAAACTTTAAAATAAGGATATTAAACAGACATAAAAAAAAACTATTTGACGGATAGATCATTTATGAAAAATGTATTTTGCATTTCTGAGCCAAATTAAAAACAAAGAAAAAACGCACACGGATACAAAAGCAATAATACAGATAAACACAATCATTATGTACACAGTTAATAACAGCCGGACACTTACCTGCAGAAAGAATTGTAATTTTGCATTATCTTTCATACTCACTGGAGGACAGAGACAAACACAATTATGTTCCCTGCGGCCATCAATAGAATCCATGCTATTATTTTGCCATTTGTCAGCCATGGCAACGCGCCTTGCTTTGTACTGCAGTTAAATATCCCCCCCAATGTGCAGAATTCTGCAGTTATTACACTAGAGATCCACATAGTACAGACACATACAAGAAACTTTGTTATATATATATACACACATATATCAAAGAAATATTTGAATAGTTTGCCAAATGCGTTTTTGAGACAATTTGGAAGAGTGTCAGCTCACTGAGGGATCAGATTACATCTGCCTATAGATGTCTATGGAGACTAGGCACAGGGTAATTTCTCAGGACTTGCAATAAGCTGAAACTATTGCACTGCCTGGCGAACCTCGAGGAATATCTGTGTGCTGAAACACTCTGCTGAGAAAGCAGGTGGGAGAGGGGGATGAACTCCTGTACAGTGTAACAGCCTGTGAAGCTACAGCACAAAGGGGCTTTGGGTTAATTTCCCAGGAGTTCTTCAGTATCAGTAGCATATTTTTAAAAGTTGATATTAGAAAGAAAGAGGCCATGGATCATAAATATAAGAAAAAAACTACCACAGTCACGGAGCCTGGATCTATGAGTAAGTGTCCCTGGTTTATCATGATGGATTTCCATGGTAGATTTCCTTTAAGAGCAAGCAACTTTCCTTGGCTCAAAGGAATGATAGCACATCAGGGGGGACTATCAGCACATTGTAATGAATGAGGAGGAAAACCCGCATACTGTAGTATGGCAGTATATGATAGGATCGTATAGACAACCTAGGGTTAAAGTACCCTAGGGAGTCTGAAAAATAGTAAAAAAAAATTATAATTCAAAAAAATTCAAAATCACCCCCCTTTCCCCAAAACTGATATAAATAAACAGTACAAATCATAAACACATTGGGTATTGCCGTGTCCAAAAATGCCCGATCAAAATATAACGGTTTTCCACTGTGGTTGACCCCATAACAGAAAACAGCGCCCAAAGTCGAAAATGGCACTGTCATTTAAAGGAAACCTACCACTTGAAGTGGCAGGTATAAGAGGGAACTACCGAGCACCAGCTCAGGGTGAGCTGGTGCCGGAGCTTATTTTTGTTAGTGTTTTAAACCGCAGTATCGCGGTTTAAAACACTTTTTAAACTGTATGGCTGGAGCTGCTTCGGCGCAGGGAGGTGCACGCTCGGCGCACCATGCGCGCGACCGTGCACGCGGCTACATAGGAAGTGAATGAGAGCCGCGGGCACGGTCACGCGCATGGTGCGCTGAGCGCGTACCTCCCTGCGCCGAAGCTGCTCCGGCCATACAGTTTAACCCCTTAACGCTCTATAAGGGATGTATGAAGAGGGCTCACGGGCTGAGTCCTCTTCATACAAAGGTGGGGGTTTTTGCAAAATGCATAAAACCCCCACCGCTAATAACCGCGGTCGGTGCTTGCACCGATCGTGGCTATTAACCCCCCGTTGCCGCCGCCGGCATTTAAAAGACGGCGATCGGTTGCCATGGTAGCCTCGTGTCTTCTTTTGACACGAGGCTATCTGGCAGCTGCAGATTCGTTACAATGAGCCAGTGGCTCATTGTAATGAATGAGCTGCAAAAATGCCATATATTGCAATACAGAAGTATTGCAGTATATGGTAGCAGCGATCTGACCATCTAGGGTTAATGTACCCTAGATGGTCTAAAAGATAGTGAAAAAAAAAGAAAAAAAAAAAAAAGTTTAAAAAATAAAAAAATTTTATAAAATATTAAAAGTTCAAATCACCCCCCTTTCCCTAGAACGGATATAAAACATAATAAACAGTAAAAATCACAAACATATTAGGTATCGCCGCATCCCAAAATGCCCGATCTATAAAAATATAAGACCGGTTACAGGCGGCGGTGACCTCCGAGGCGGGAAATGGCGGCCAAATGTCCGAAATGCGACTTTTACACCTTTTTACATAACATAAAAAATGAAATAAAAAATGATCAAAAGGTCGTACAGTCCTAAAAATGATAACATTGAAAACATCATCAAAAGTCGCAAAAAACTACACCTCCCACAGCTCCGTACACCAAAGTATAAAAAAGTTATTAGCGCCAGAAGATGGCAAAACCCCCCAAACATTTTTGTAAATGTATGAAAACGTTATAAAACCTATACAAAACTTGGTATCCCAGTAATCGTACCGACCCAAAGAATAAAGTAGACCTGTCATTTGGGGAGTATAGTGAAATCGGTAAAATCCAAGTCCACAAGAATAAGGCACGAATGCGTTTTTTCACCAATTTCACTGCATTTGGAATTTTTTTCCGGCTTCCCAGTACACTGCATGAAATGTTACATACCACCATTTTGAAGTGTAATTTGTTATGCAGAAAATAAGCCATAACACAGCTCTGTACATGGAAAAATAAAAAAGTAATAGATTTTTGAAGGTGGGGAGTGAAAAATGAAAACGCAAAAACACAAAAGAGCTGTGCCGAGAAGGGGTTAAAGCCTTGGACGTCTGTAAATCTTGCATTCATATCGTGAGAACCGTTTAGCCCCTTAAGGACGAAGCGGTTTTTGTTCATTTTACACTCTCCACCTTCAAAAATGTTTAACTTTTTGTACAGAGCTATGCATGGGCTTATTTTATCTGAGTAACAAATTTTAATTCTCAGTGATTATTTCATGCCGTGTACTGGGAAGCTGGAAAAAAAAAAGAATTTTGAAATGTGGCGAAATTGGCAAATAGGAAAAAAAAAAAAAAACGCATTTGTATCGCTTTATTGTGGGCTCAATTTTAATGACTTTCAATGTGCGCTCCAAATAAACACATCTACTTTATTCTTTGGTTCGGTACAATCACATAGATACCAAATTTAAAATCAGTATTATTGTGTTTCAATACATTTTCAAAAATTAAATCAATGTGTATGAAAAAAAGATTTGTTTTGCCATTTTCTGTTGCCAAAACCGTTGTCATACCTCGATGTACAGAGCCGCTTAAGCGAGATGAGCTGACGTTTTCATTGCTTTTGAGGACTGGGTAACCGAGCGTGAGTTAAAGGGAATCTATATCTGTTTAGTATAAGTCACTGATCTTTTTTGTCCGTAGCCCCTGGCACTTGTAGTATGTATTTGGTACAGAAATTGTATACGCGCTCATCTCAAATAGGACTCCTAATAAAGATTGTGTATTACTGAATTTATTTAAGCTTCTCGTTGCATGTTATGGAATGCCATGTCCTATGGCAGTGGTGGCGAACCTATGGCACGGGTGCCAGAGGTGGCACTCGGAGCCCTCTCTTTGGGCACCCAGGCCATCACCCAGCACAAAGGTCTCCATTCAGGACTCAAGACCTGAATCAAGGAGGTGTGGACTGAGCGTGATTATCATTGTAGCCCCTTCTCTGGACCTGCGATTCATCCTGTTAAGGGGACTTTAAAGGGAAACTACAATAATACGAGTTTCTCCTTCTTTTTCCTGTATTGGTGTCCTCAGGGCGCCAATACGTTTGAAACCTGTTACTTTAAATTGCCATTTGGCCCGCTGTGAAAAATATGTGGCTTTTGCTTGCAGTTTCGGCACTCGGTCCCTAAAAGGTTCGCCATCACTGTCCTATGGGATCATAATGTTTTGTGTTTTGTCTTTTTGCACTGTGATGTCCAACCACATATTATAGCGCCATACAATATGACAGTGCCCCATGATGTCATAAGGTCCTATGATCTTAAGGCCTGTAATGAAAAAAAGCCCCATCAGATTTGTTGGGGGGGGGGGGGGGAGTGAGAAGTGTTTGGGTTAGACTTAATAACTTGAATAATTTCTTGGGAGTTGTGAGAGAACAGCAAAGAAACATTTTTTTTTTGTGTCAACAGGATATTAGGGTTCCTTTGCCACCCACACCCATGTAGTATACAGTATACAATGATAAAATATACAGTTCTGACTTGCATACAAATTCAATTTAAGAACAAACCTACAGACCCTATCTTGTATGTAACCCGGGGACTGCCTGTACTCACTCACCCCAGATGTTCGGCGCGGTTCCCGACGGTTGATCTTCTCTCGCTGGCAGAGTCGCGTCCATGCGATCTGCTGGTGGGCGCACACTATGATGCGGCGGTGTCACCGCTGATGATGTCCTCAGCGGCGACAACGCCAGATCATACTGTGCGCCCACCAGCAGATCGCATGGACGCGACTCTGCCAGCGAGAGAAGAGGAACCGTCGGGAACCGCGCCAAGGATCCGGACGTCGGAGGGTGAGTATTGAGTTTTCAAAAATTTTTTCTATTATACACGACTTATACACGAGTATATACAGTACTTGGATAAAAAGCTACAATAACAGAGGGACCCCCACTGATGCCACGCTGCCCGCAACATTTGTTTACTGGAAATACGGAGGGGTTTGTTTGGGAAAGTGCAGAAAAGCAGTTCATCAATCTTCCGCCGGCTTTGATCAATGCGCTGCATGTAGCAGGAGCGAATGTTCGTGCTGCCGGTGGTTTTCATCATGGAGGATAAAGGGGGTTATTGTCTGACGCTTGATACAGCAGGAAAAAAACTATGCAGAGAAAATGACTTAAGATTCCAAAGAATTCCAGCTTTCTATTTTAACAAAGAGGAGCTTAAGAGTTTCGGCAATTCCTGTATGGAAGCTGGAATGTGTTTCAAACAGAACTGTAAAGCCCAATACACAGCGGAGCTGTCAAAGAGCCTGTGTGCATCAATTATACATGCAAGAGTGTTTCATGTGCCAGCCTTCATAGCACGGCTGCAGCCATTAGTGCAGCATGGGCCAAGGGAAACACACAAAAATGCAATAATTAAAAACTGAAATGTAGAAGAATTCTTATTTACTGGAGCGCATGAGAATGTGCACTGACATCCAGGGGAGTTTATATAACACAGGCCAAAACGATGAATGTGGTCAGTCTGAGTATAACGGACTGACCAGGCGTGGCCGGATTTCATGGCCGACCAAAGTGATGAGGACAGGACTGTTATTTTGATTACAATTCGCCACTGCTGTTTTGTGGGGAAGGGACTCCTTGCATCATATACCACTGCTGATATAAGGCACAGAATCCCATTCTCGGCACTGTCTGAATGAGCACTATGAGAAGGAAGCCTAATGTTGTGCATCAATGCAGTTAACGCGACCTGTGAATGACATAATGCTGAATAAGGATAGTTTCACATTGGCCGCTGCGCATCCATTGCATGGTCTCCCTTTTGCTTGGTCTCCACGCCCCCCAAAATAACTGAACATAACACCCGATTTCTCAGCCTCATCAGCGGAAAAAAAAACCCTGAAGTTTCATCAAGTAATTTTATTGCCTTCCGTGATCGGCATCCGTGAAAATCAGCCGACAGGTTTCAAAATTTTTCACAAGGACAACAGATCAGTGAAAAAAAGTAAGAAAATTAAAACACCCATCCAAAACAATGGCTTTGTGAGGCACCATCGAAATTATAGAACCATGGATGTGAAAAACACCACCCTTACAATGCGATTTTGTTTTAAATTCACCCTCCCAAAAAAAAATGTGACCCCTGAAAATTAGAAAGGGTTGTACCAAGTTTACAAGTGATTCCCAATCATGTGGAGAACCAACTGATTGGTAAGTGTCCTACTACCGGGACCTCCACCAATCCATAATAAACTAAATCCAGGGGTTTAGTAGACCAATGGTGTAGGCGGAGCCAGTCAGGTCAGAAGCCATGAATAAATTACTTATCTGTGGAGCCAAGGGGCACCCGGCAGAGTGCCTTAGGCTCGGTTGCATATTTTTAAAAGCTTTATTTCTACAAAATGCGGCACTTCTAAGACATACGGTACTAAAAGACGGTTGGGCGGGGGCGAGTAGTATGAATCTACCATCAGCAAATCTGATGGTAAATGTTCTTTAAAGAGTTTGTCCAATTCTAAAGTTGGTTTTTAGTAATGAACTGTATCGGCGATTGCATTTCATTAAAGGAAAAGAGTTTGCTCTCCAATAATCAGGCGGCTTTCCTTCACCTCTTATGGGAGGGCTTGAGACTAAGGCAAGCCGCACATGACGTAGATTGTCATGCTTTGCGTTAGATACATCAACTTGTAGTCCATCTGCATCATCACAAAGTTTATAAATGGTGCAGAGTAAGCAGAAGCTTTACTATATAAAATATATACATTATCTATACAGGACGTGGAAAATTAAATTCTAGGTCACAAGAAAGTCAGCCATTAACACAGTTGCTCATTAAGCCTTAGGCTACATTCACACGGACGTATGAAAACGTATGAATCCGTACCGTACCGTTTTTTTTACGGGTTACATACGGCCACATTCATTTCAATGGACAATACGTCTGACCATTTATATTGCCGTTGTTAACTCCTTTCTGTACCGTACACCGGCCATATAAAAATATAGAGCATGTCCCATTTTCTCCCGTATTTCAGTTCCGTATGCCCTAGAAGTCTATGGGGACGTATAAAATACGGGTTACATACGTGCTGCTTACGGATGAAAACCGTCACATATCTACGGCCCGTAAATACGGGACTGGAGAAATCATACGTGCGTGTGAATGTAGCCTTAGTCTGCTTGGGCTGGATCATCATCGTGGTTTCCGTAGACATGGTCTAGGCACCAGCCATTGATTTTACCATCATATAGAGAGTATGGCCGAAGTAGATGACGACTTCTCCTACAGGCCCCAGCAGGGAATCTGCCATAATGGGAGGGAGACACGTCATCTGTCGCAGACTTCTTGTCATCTTCAGCATCACAGCAACAGCGTTCCATCTTTCCTTCGCTTTAATGGAGGCAAAAGAAAGCAGACAACTGCCTGATCTTCCCAAGATGACGTTATACAATGTTTGTTTTGCTCATGCCCCTTTTACCAATCCTCATGCGGCCCAGAACTTTACTCCAATTATGACACTGACCGTACCACTAGACGTACTTACATACACTGGGCATATGCCAGGCCTGCATAGAGTTAAACATTTCGGGTAAACAGGGTCTTATATGGGCCTTGATCAATGATACTCAAGGGGACAAGGCCATAAATAACAAAAGGAGGTAAAATATTTGGCGAAATCTGCCATGATATAAATATATAGGACACCATAAAGAATCTGGAATGAGCAGTGGGCTAGGAAACAAATGCACCGAGCACTTACTTTCTTTACTGCCGAAGTGTTCAGAGTCCTTCCACATGAGGGGAATTCTTATCCCTGTATAAAAGTAATAAGGTGATTATTATTCATATTCTTAACAATGATTTCATATTATATCATCTAACCAATCACAGCTCCCCTTTAAAATATTCATGAGCACCGGTAAAATGAAAGCCAAGCTGTGATTGGTTGCCATGGGCAACTGGAAATATTCTGACTTTCAGACACTTGATAAATTTGCCCCAATATATAGAGCGATCACATAAATGCTACTATCCTAAAAAGTATTGCCTCCAAAACAGAACAATTTAGTTAACCCCTGAGTCAAGGTTTGACAATACACTTTCTGTGTCACTGGAGTGTAATGGAAACTAAAAACGGAAGGGGAATTGGTCTTTGTTCCACATAGACTTTAATGGGATAATTATTAATATATGGGCTGCTATACTTTTCTTTTGGCTACTTATAACAGAATGTGTAACGGATCCAGTGATTGTGGGTTTTAGGCCTCATGCTGTAACCTGTGCGAGCATGTGGTCAGGTGCAGGAGAGAGGAGGGGGGGGGGGGTACAGCTCACCCCTGCCCCCTCCATACAAATCCAAGTGACCTCCGCCACAATACAGCAAAAAACATGTCCCATATTTCACACAGCGGCCACCCAGCCAGGTCACGGTGCAGGGAGATATAGAGCGACATAGACCTCTATGGGTGTCGCGACTAGGCCCCCATTAGGGAGCTTGCAATGTGAATGCCAATGCACTGCAATTGCTCGTGTGCAGACCTCGGCCCGATTGCATGCATGACCGCACCCTTAGCCCTAAAGGTGTAGTCACACGTTGCAAACGCAGCACTAGGGTACGGGGACAGGCCTCGGCTTGATAGCTTATGCGTTTTAATGGAAACACATGCGATCGGTAACCAGTACCTGGTTCCATAGAGATGCATACACTATCAGGCAGAGTCTCGTCCCGGTACCCTAGTGCAGTGATTTTCAACCTGTGTGCCGCGACACAAGGTTGAGTGTGCCGCGGGGAAAGTTCCCCGAACTACGCTGCCCCTGTGTAGAGCTGCCCCGTATTTCTGTGCACATACTTACCTCCGAGCCCCGCGTCGGCGATCCGACCCATCTTCTGTAGCTCCTGCACCGCGCGGCCCATGTCACGTGACTGACGCGACCTGATGTCAGGTCGCGTAAGTCACGTGACCAGAGGCACGCGGTGCAGGAGGTACAGAAGGTGGGCGGATCGCCATTAGGAGTGAAGGTACGTGGAAGAAGACATCAAGGGTAAGTATATAGGGTTATTATTTGTATAGGGAAGGCAGCTAGGGTCTTTTTTTTTTTTTTATTAGTAAAGGTAGGCTGGCAGAGGTCGCACTAACATTTTTCTGGAAGGGTAATAATACTCCTTTTACCATTTTTGAGGAGTATTTTTAGCCGATGAGGAGTATGAAATTTTTAGGAATACAAATATATAACTCCTAGTCGTGTATATATTTATCTATTAATGTCTACTAACGATCTAATAAACGTCTATTAATACAAGAAAATCATTAAAGCCTGAAACACGGCACACAGCACCTGGCACACTCGCCACACACAGCCCCTGGCGCGCACACACTACACACAGCACCTGGCACACACACGCCACCTAGCACACTCGCCATACACGGCCCCTGGCACACACACACTACACACAGCACCTGGCACACACACACTACACACAGCACCTGGCACACCCGCCATACACAGCCCCTGGCACACACACACTACACACAGCACCTGGCACACACACGCCACCTAGCACACTCGCCATACACGGCCCCTGGCACACACACACTACACACAGCACCTGGCACACACACACTACACACAGCACCTAGCACACTCGCCATACACGGCCCCTGGCACGCACACACTACACACAGCACCTGGCACACACACACTACACACAGCACCTAGCACACTCGCCATACACGGCCCCTGGCACACACACACTACACACAGCACCTGGCACACACACACTACACACAGCACCTGGCACACCCGCCATACACAGCCCCTGGCACACACACACTACACACAGCACCTGGCACACACACGCCACCTAGCACACTCGCCATACACGGCCCCTGGCACACACACACTACACACAGCACCTGGCACACACACACTACACACAGCACCTAGCACACTCGCCATACACGGCCCCTGGCACGCACACACTACACACAGCACCTGGCACACACACACTACACACAGCACCTAGCACACTCGCCATACACGGCCCCTGGCACACACACACTACACACAGCACCTGGCACACACACACTACACACAGCACCTGGCACACACACACTACACACAGCACCTGGCACACACACACTACACACAGCACCTAGCACACTCGCCATACACGGCCCCTGGCACGCACACACTACACACAGCACCTGGCACACACACACTACACACAGCACCTAGCACACTCGCCATACACGGCCCCTGGCACGCACACACTACACACAGCACCTGGCACACACACACTACACACAGCACCTAGCACACTCGCCATACACGGCCCCTGGCACACACACACTACACACAGCACCTGGCACACACACACTACACACAGCACCTGGCACACTCGCCACACACAGCCCCTGGCGCGCACACACTACACACAGCACCTGGCACACACACGCCACCTAGCACACTCGCCATACACGGCCCCTGGCACACACACACTACACACAGCACCTGGCACACACACGCCACCTAGCACACTCGCCATACACGGCCCCTGGCACACACACACTACACACAGCACCTGGCACACACACACTACACACAGCACCTAGCACACTCCCCATACACGGCCCCTGGCACACACACACTACACACAGCACCTGGCACACACACACTACACACGCCACCTAGCACACACTACACACAGCACCTGGCACACACACGCCACCTAGCACACTCGCCACACACGGCCCCTGGCACACACACACACTACACACAGCACCTGGCACACACACGCCACCTAGCACACTCGCCATACACGGCCCCTGGCACACACACACTACACACAGCACCTGGCACACCCGACATACACGGCCCCTGGCACACACACACTAAACACAGCACCTGGCACACACACGCCACCTAGCACACTCGCCATACACGGCCCCTGGCACACACACACTAAACACAGCACCTAGCACACTCGCCACACACAGCCCCTGGCGCGCACACACTACACACAGCACCTGGCACACACACGCCACCTAGCACACTCGCCATACACGGCCCCTGGCACACACACACTACACACAGCACCTGGCACACACACGCCACCTAGCACACTCGCCATACACGGCCCCTGGCACACACACACTACACACAGCACCTGGCACACCCGCCATACACGGCCCCTGGCACACACACACTAAACACAGCACCTGGCACACACACACTAAACACAGCACCTGGCACACACACGCCACCTAGCACACTCGCCATACACAGCCCCTGGCACACACACACTACACACAGCACCTGGCACACACACGCCACCTAGCACACTCGCCATACACGGCCCCTGGCACACACACACTACACACAGCACCTGGCACACCCGCCATACACGGCCCCTGGCACACACACACTACACACAGCACCTGGCACACACACGCCACCTAGCACACTCGCCATACACGGCCCCTGGCACACACACACTACACACGGCACCTAGCACACTCGCCATACACAGCCCCTGGCACACACACACTACACACAGCACCTGGCACACACACGCCACCTAGCACACTCGCCATACACGGCCCCTGGCACACACACACTACACACAGCACCTGGCACACACACGCCACCTAGCACACTCGCCATACACGGCCCCTGGCACACACACACTACACACAGCACCTGGCACACCCGCCATACACGGCCCCTGGCACACACACACTAAACACAGCACCTGGCACACACACACTAAACACAGCACCTGGCACACACACGCCACCTAGCACACTCGCCATACACGGCCCCTGGCCCACACACACTACACACGGCACCTAGCACACTCGCCATACACAGCCCCTGGCACACACACACTACACACAGCACCTGGCACACACACGCCACCTAGCACACTCGCCATACACGGCCCCTGGCACACACACACTACACACAGCACCTGGCACACCCGCCATACACGGCCCCTGGCACACACACACTACACACAGCACCTGGCACACACACGCCACCTAGCACACTCGCCATACACGGCCCCTGGCACACACACACTACACACGGCACCTAGCACACTCGCCATACACAGCCCCTGGCACACACACACTACACACAGCACCTGGCACACACACGCCACCTAGCACACTCGCCATACACGGCCCCTGGCACACACACACTACACACAGCACCTGGCACACCCGCCATACACGGCCCCTGGCACACACACACTACACACGGCCCCTGGCACACACACACTACACACGGCCCCTGGCACACACACACTACACACGGCCCCTGGCACACACACACTACACACAGCACCTGGCACACACACGCCACCTAGCACACTCGCCATACACGGCCCCTGGCACACACACACTACACACAGCACCTGGCACACACACGCCACCTAGCACACTCGCCATACACGGCCCCTGGCACACACACACTACACACAGCACCTGGCACACACACGCCACCTAGCACACTCGCCATACACGGCCCCTGGCACACACACACTACACACAGCACCTGGCACACCCGCCATACACGGCCCCTGGCACACACACACTACACACAGCACCTGGCACACACACGCCACCTAGCACACTCGCCATACACGGCCCCTGGCACACACACACTACACACAGCACCTGGCACACACACGCCACCTAGCACACTCGCCATACACGGCCCGTGTCACACACACGCCACACACGGCACCTAGCACACTCGCCATACACGGCCCGTGTCACACACACGCCACACACGGCACCTAGCACATTCGCCATACACGGCCCGTGTCACACACACGCCACACACGGCACCTAGCACACTCGCCATACACGGCCCGTGTCACACACACGCCACACACGGCACCTAGCACATTCGCCATACACGGCCCCTGGCACACTCGCCATACACGGTCCCTGGCACACTCGCCATACACGGTCCCTGGCACACTCGCCATACACGGTCCCTGGCACACACGGCACCTAGCACACTCGCCACACACGGTCCCTGGCACACGCTCGCCACACACGGCACCTGGCACACTTGCCACACACGGCACCTGGCACACTTGCCACACACGGCACCTGGCACACACACGCCACACTTGGCCCCTGGCACACACACGCCACACACGGCACCTGGCACACACACGCCACACACTACACACACGCCACACTTGGCCCCTGGCACACTCGCCACACACAGCACCTGGCACACTTGCCACACACAGCACCTGGCACACTTGCCACACACTACACACGGCACACTCGACATGCACACTACACACGGCACACACACAGCATACGCACTACACACGGCACACACACAGCATACGCACACTACACACACACTACATACAGCATACATACATACACACACTACACACAGCATACATACATACATACACACACTACACACAGCATACATACACACACTACACACAGCATACACACACAGCACGCACACACTACACTACACACAGAACACTACACTACACTACACACATACTACACTACACACAGCACACACACAGCACCTGGCTCACTCACTACATACAGCATACACACTACACACAGTACACATAGAGTGCAGTGAGTACAGTGTGGGTTTGCTCTCACATTGCCCTGCTCTCCGGTCCTACCAGAATTACGTAATCGCTGATACACAGGCCTGCAGGGAGAGCTGGAGCAGCAGCCACGAACCCGCATGTCTCCCCCGGGGTCTGCGCTCTCGCTGGGGGTGTCTGCAACGCGCCGCTGACACGGATCACGGCGTCACTTGTCCAGCGGAGCGGCCCTGCGCTGCGACCGCGCCACTGATATTACTCTCCTTTGCGGCGCGCGCCGAACCCCTCAGCCTGCGCGCTACAGGAAATAATTGCCATGCGTACTTTGACGCATGGCAATTATTTTGGGGGGTAATGGCGCCTCATCATGCGTCTATGACGCTTGGTGAGGCGTTAATGCGACCTCTGTAGGCTGGGGCTTTTTATTAGTAAAGGGGGCCTTTAGGGCCTTTTAATTAGAAAAGGGAGGCCTCTGGGGCCTTTTAATTAGTAAGGGAGGCCTCTAGGGCCTTTTAATTAGTAAAGGGGGGGCTCTAGGGCCTTTTAACTAGTAAAGAGAGGCCGCTACGGGCTCTTAATTTGTAAACGGAGGCCTCTAGGGTCTCTTAATTAGTAAAGGGAGGCCGCTAGAGGTTTTTATTAGTAAAGTGAGGCAGCTAGGGACTTTTTATTAGTAAAGGGAGGTCGCTAGGGTCTCTTAATTAGTAAAGGGAGGCCGCTAGGGGCTCTTAATTAGTAAAGGGAGGACGCTCGGGTCTTTTAATTAGTAAAGGGAGGCCGCTAGGGGTTTTTTATTAGTAAAGGGAGGTCGCTAGGGTCTCCTAATTAGTAAAGGGAGGCTGCTAGGGGCTCTTAATTAGTAAAGGGAGGCCGCTAGGGACTTTTTATTAGTAAAGGGAGGTCGCTAGGGTCTCTTAATTAGTAAAGGGAGGCTGCTAGGGGCTCTTAATTAGTAAAGGGAGGACGCTCGGGTCTTTTAATTAGTAAAGGGAGGCCGCTAGGGGTTTTTTATTAGTAAAGGGAGGTCGCTAGGGGTTTTTTATTAGTAAAGGGAGGCCGCTAGGGGTTTTTTATTAGTAAAGGTAGGCTGGGGCTTTTTATTAGTAAAGGGGGCCTTTAGGGCCTTTTAATTAGAAAAGGGAGGCCTCTGGGGCCTTTTAATTAGTAAGGGAGGCCTCTAGAGCCTTTTAATTAGTAAGGGAGGCCTCTAGAGCCTTTTAATTAGTAAAGGGGGGGCTCTAGGGCCTTTTAACTAGTAAAGAGAGGCCGCTACGGGCTCTTAATTTGTAAACGGAGGCCTCTAGGGTCTCTTAATTAGTAAAGGGGGGCCGCTAGAGGTTTTTATTAGTAAAGGGAGGCAGCTAGGGACTTTTTATTAGTAAAGGGAGGCCGCTAGGGGCTTTTTATTAGTAAAGGGAGGCAGCTAGGGACTTTTTATTAGTAAAGGGAGGCCGCTAGGGCCTTTTTATTAGTAAAGGGAGGCAGCTAGGGCCTTTTTATTAGTAAAGGGAGGCAGCTAGGGCCTTTTTATTAGTAAAGGGAGGCAGCTAGGGCCTTTTTATTAGTAAAGGGAGGCCGCTAGGGGCTTTTTATTAGTAAAGGGAGGCAGCTAGGGCCTTTTTATTAGTAAAGGGAGGCAGCTAGGGCCTTTTTATTAGTAAAGGGAGGCAGCTAGGGCCTTTTTATTAGTAAAGGGAGGCAGCTAGGGCCTTTTTATTAGTAAAGGGAGGCAGCTAGGGCCTTTTTATTAGTATAGGGAGGCAGCTAGGGGCTTTTTATTAGTAAAGGGAGGCCGCTAGGGGCTTTTTATTAGTAAAGGGAGGCAGCTAGGGACTTTTTATTAGTAAAGGGAGGCAGCTAGGGCCTTTTTATTAGTAAAGGGAGGCAGCTAGGGCCTTTTTATTAGTAAAGGGAGGCAGCTAGGGCCTTTTTATTAGTAAAGGGAGGCAGCTAGGGCCTTTTTATTAGTAAAGGGAGGCAGCTAGGGCCTTTTTATTAGTAAAGGGAGGCCGCTAGGGGCTTTTTATTAGTAAAGGGAGGCCGCTAGGGGTTTTTTATTAGTAAAGGGAGGCAGCTAGGGCCTTTTTATTAGTAAAGGGAGGCAGCTAGGGCCTTTTTATTAGTAAAGGGAGGCAGCTAGGGCCTTTTTATTAGTAAAGGGAGGCAGCTAGGGCCTTTTTATTAGTAAAGGGAGGCAGCTAGGGCCTTTTTATTAGTAAAGGGAGGCAGCTAGGGCCTTTTTATTAGTAAAGGGAGGCAGCTAGGGCCTTTTTATTAGTAAAGGGAGGCAGCTAGGGCCTTTTTATTAGTAAAGGGAGGCAGCTAGGGCCTTTTTATTAGTAAAGGGAGGCCGCTAGGGGCTTTTTATTAGTAAAGGGAGGCAGCTAGGGCCTTTTTATTAGTAAAGGGAGGCAGCTAGGGCCTTTTTATTAGTAAAGGGAGGCAGCTAGGGCCTTTTTATTAGTAAAGGGAGGCAGCTAGGGCCTTTTTATTAGTAAAGGGAGGCAGCTAGGGCCTTTTTATTAGTAAAGGGAGGCCGCTAGGGGTTTTTTATTAGTAAAGGGAGGTCGCTAGGGGTTTTTTATTAGTAAAGGGAGGCCGCTAGGGGTTTTTTATTAGTAAAGGTAGGCTGGGGCTTTTTATTAGTAAAGGGGGCCTTTAGGGCCTTTTAATTAGAAAAGGGAGGCCTCTGGGGCCTTTTAATTAGTAAGGGAGGCCTCTAGAGCCTTTTAATTAGTAAAGGGGGGGCTCTAGGGCCTTTTAACTAGTAAAGAGAGGCCGCTACGGGCTCTTAATTTGTAAACGGAGGCCTCTAGGGTCTCTTAATTAGTAAAGGGGGGCCGCTAGGGACTTTTTATTAGTAAAGGGAGGCAGCTAGGGCCTTTTTATTAGTAAAGGGAGGCCGCTAGGGGCTTTTTATTAGTAAAGGGAGGCAGCTAGGGCCTTTTTATTAGTAAAGGGAGGCAGCTAGGGCCTTTTTATTAGTAAAGGGAGGCAGCTAGGGCCTTTTTATTAGTAAAGGGAGGCAGCTAGGGCCTTTTTATTAGTAAAGGGAGGCAGCTAGGGCCTTTTTATTAGTAAAGGGAGGCAGCTAGGGCCTTTTTATTAGTAAAGGGAGGCCGCTAGGGGTTTTTTATTAGTAAAGGGAGGTCGCTAGGGTTTTTTTTATTAGTAAAGGGAGGCCGCTAGGGGTTTTTTATTAGTAAAGGTAGGCTGGGGCTTTTTATTAGTAAAGGGGGCCTTTAGGGCCTTTTAATTAGAAAAGGGAGGCCTCTGGGGCCTTTTAATTAGTAAGGGAGGCCTCTAGAGCCTTTTAATTAGTAAAGGGGGGGCTCTAGGGCCTTTTAACTAGTAAAGAGAGGCCGCTACGGGCTCTTAATTTGTAAACGGAGGCCTCTAGGGTCTCTTAATTAGTAAAGGGGGGCCGCTAGAGGTTTTTATTAGTAAAGGGAGGCAGCTAGGGACTTTTTATTAGTAAAGGGAGGCCGCTAGGGGCTTTTTATTAGTAAAGGGAGGCAGCTAGGGACTTTTTATTAGTAAAGGGAGGCCGCTAGGGACTTTTTATTAGTAAAGGGAGGCAGCTAGGGACTTTTTATTAGTAAAGGGAGGCCGCTAGGGCCTTTTTATTAGTAAAGGGAGGCCGCTAGGGGCTTTTTATTAGTAAAGGGAGGCCGCTAGGGGCTTTTTATTAGTAAAGGGAGGCAGCTAGGGACTTTTTATTAGTAAAGGGAGGCCGCTAGGGGCTCTTAATTAGTAAAGGGAGGCCGCTCGGGTTTTTTTTTATTAGTAAAGGGAGGCCGCTAGGGGTTTTTTATTAGTAAAGGGAGGCCTTTTATGACTGTTTTTGTGTAATTTTGTGCTATTTTGGTTGGTGGTGTGCCCCAGGATTTCCTAAGTATAAAAAGTGTGCCGCGGCTCAAAAAAGGTTGAAAATCACTGCCCTAGTGCTTCATTTATAAACACAGGGCTACGTGTGAGCGCACCTTAACCCACTTGAAAGACTCTAAAGTGCTTGCTAAGCCAAATGTGCTCAATTTGGGAATTCTGAAGCATAAAACAATAAGCCCCTCCAACATTATAGTTGTTCCTAAAGTCAGTGTGCTGGTCCGATCCCACACAGGATTGAAGTCTTTCCATCATGGAGAAATATATGTTGCAAGGACTCCCTGTCTGCCGGCCAAACTGCAGCACCAACATTGTGACAGTTCTTGCAGTACCAGTGCTGCAGTTTGGCCGGCAGACAGGGAGTCCTGGCATCAAATTTCTACATGATGCAAGAACTCCAGTCCTGTGCAATGTGGGATCGGACTAGCATACAGGAAATAAATATAAAACTGCTAAGAGAAACATCTCCACCTGTGACTGGGGTATTCTGGTATTGCCGCTCGGCTCCATTTATAACTGCGGCTGTGAATAGCCAAAAGTGACGTCATTTCTAATGAAAGACCCGAACAACTCCAATATGTAGAGTCAAAAAGATTCTTTGAAAACTCTTAGTTCAGTGGGTGAGTGCACATAATATTACGAGCGATATGGAAGTCCAACACTTTCCTTTTATGCTTTTGCAAACCTCGTATCCATAAATCACACAAGGCCTAATAGACTCCATCGCCTGGTGCCAGTGACTAGAAGATTACAGGCCGGGCTCCTCCACCCCACGAATGCTGGCAGCACAAGCTACAAACACTCAAAACCTAGCGGCGAGGGTTTCCCCCCGGAGATTTCAGTGAACAAGTGCAACATGAAAAAAATATATTCAATTTAAAAGCTCGTAAAGTATTTTCATCACCTGTTGACTGCAGGAAAGTAAATTACATGGAAGAGATTAAAGTAGAAATTGCAGCCCAGGTCTTGCTCGGAATTTAGCAAAAGGTGTGAATTCTTTCCAATCTGGTGATTTTATGGCCAGCAAAGACTGGAACGTCTATTGCAGATAAATCACAGGTGTGAAAAACCTGCCCCAATGTATCCACCGCTACGCAATCTGCTGCCAGAATTAGGAGTGATCTAATAGCACGGCTTTCGGGGCTTTTTTTTTCTTTCCCCAAATACTCAGTTCTTTAATCATTCCAGCCAAAACATAAGGTAATTATGTAGCGCGTCTCCCAGGGTACAAGTTGATATATTGCTAATGAAAAGAATGAAATATCTCAGATTATAGATACTTGTATATACTCTTACTCTACAACTCTTTACCCATCAGTGCCCTAAAATGGATCGCTAGAGCCCGAAACCCAATAGCTGTAATAACATCTATCTGCTGCCCCAAAACAGGAACACGTGTATACCGTATTTTTTGGACTATAAGGCGCACCATCAATAAATGTCTGCTAAAAAGCCTAGGTTCATATATTATAAGGCGCACCGGATTATAAGGATGAATGACCAGCAGATGGCAGACCTGTGCACAGTTCAAGGCAGCTGTTGTCTGTAAGTACGGTTCATATATAAGGCGCACTGAACTATAAGTCGCACCTTTTATTTTTGAAAACATCAAAGGATTTTTTGTGCGCCTTAAAGCCCGAAAAATACTGTAATCAAGTTCTACTCCGCCATAAAAGCCATAAAGAAATACCAGGCACATATAACGCTGGATCAATATCCTCCTCTGACTGCATTCACACATAGGTCCCTGTGTTATTCATGTATAGTTCAGGGAAACCTAAAATTACCAGCTGGACATTCACATTTCATTTAATACTTGTGATGCGAAGCGTTAAAAAAAGTGTCGATTTGGACATTTGAGCGTATTTTTCCGTATCTTTAAAGATTGGACACTTTGGGATGCCGTGATACTTAACGTGTGTTTTGTTGGTTTTTTTTTTTTACTTTTTTTTTTCCCATTTTAGGAAATTGTTTTATGTGTGTTAGGGGCCTTTGGGACATTTTTATGAATTTTATTTTGTGGTTTCTTCATTAGGTCCCTGACTGCGAAGACGGCACCCCACGATCACATTGCATTTTTAGAAACATTATAAAAAACAGCTACCATTAAATCTACTGATGGCATACTGCCCTGACTTTCTTTTATCTAGGGAAAACAAACACACACACACTTAGAAAAACATGCAGATGAGCCGGAGGCTCCACCCTCTGGTTATTTATGTACGCCCCCACTCTGTGCATTGCAGCCTGGTCCTGCCTGTCGTTATCGTGATGTCATAGGGAGCTGCCACACGTCGCGTTCTTGGACCGTTTTAAACGCATGCATTTTCAGTCCGTTTAAAAAAAACGTATGCGTTTGGCTGCTTTGAACCTGTTGATCTTAATTTCTAGAAATGTAGGCAGCTGTGAAACAAATTAAAACCAGCCAAGCACATGGTAAGCTTACAAAAACACCTCCGTGAAAAACCCCATGCGTTTTCAGTCCCTTTAAGAAGGGTCCAAAAATGGTCCAAGAATGCGATGCGTAGCAGCACCCATAGGCTGTCTGTGTGAGTGACGGGCGGCACAGGGCTGCAACGCACAGAGTAGGGGCAGCTTATTTGCATATTTTTGTTAAGACTTTCTTTTAGATGAACCCGGCTGTTCCTGGACATCAGAAATTCATTGCCATTCGCTAGATCAAAGAATGAGCAAGCAACTTTGTAATGCAGTAAATCTGATGGTAGATGTCCTTTAAAGGACAGGATGAAGGACTACATGCAAATGAGCCTGAGGGGCTCCAGGTTTCACAGGTGTTAATGGAGCCCAGAGCCCCTCAGTCTCATTTGAATGTGTTTTTCATGCTGGTGGTAGATGTCCTTGAAGAATAACCGCTGGACACATCCATACTTCTACTGACGGGCAGAGGTATAAGCAGTATCCAGCAGGAAACACCGGATTAAAAAAATAGCAGCAAACTACTCATTTTCATCCTGCTTCATGCTAGAAAAAACATTATATGCTCAGCACCGGCATTGTACGACTGCGGTCACACGCTTGCTTTCATAACGCAACACTAACGCACCGGTGGCCAGATCACATATGTTTCCAACGAAACGCACGAGATTGGTCAACAATGCAAGACACCCCGGTCTGGTTACAGATCGTATGCGTTTTCCTTGAAACACATATGCAATCGGGCCAAGGCCCCCTCCAGCGGTGTGTTATGATCGCAACGCTAGTGAAACATGTGATGATACATGTGGCGTTTTGAACCCGTTTTCAGTCTGTTAAAAAATGCATGCGTTTTTGTACATTTTTAATTAATATAACTGAGAAAATCCAGACAAAAACTAACGTGTTTTTTAACGGACTGAAAACGCATGACTAAAAACGGGTTCAAAACGCCACGTGTGCCACCACCCTAATGCTGCAGATTTACTTTGTGGCAAATATGCACATAATACACAACATTTGTAGATTCCGTTAGATACTTTGTTTGGAACCATACGTCAGATTTAAGGGACCAAGCAGATCAGGGTTTTCTCTGTTAAACAGGTTTCTGACAAACACTTGCTTTCGCTTTAAAAGGAGACTGGTGCAACATTTAGACTAGTCCTCTGAACGAGTAGCAGCCTAACGGGTTATATACAGTAATTCAGCATAAAGGATGGGCCTTAAATTGGCCCATGCAGGACTAAATCTAGTTATGTCGGTATATCAGCCTTACATTAACAGTGACAGAGCAGATGAAAGTATTTTAAAACTTTTGCACAAACACCTTGGAACAAATCTTATCAGAAAATAAAGTTCAGTCGATTCTTTATCTTTGAGCTAATGTATAACTTTGGACTTGAACAGTAGAGGTAATAAAGAGTCAATGGATCACTTAAGTGTGAAAGATAAAAGCGGCTACATCCACTGTAGCTGTAAGGCAAAAATGGAAACCTGCACCGGAACATATAACCAATGAATTTAATGAATAAATACAGACACCTGAATGGAGCCATCACCAAAAAAACACCCAAAACCAGTCCTGCAAGTTATTTTATTCTGGTGATGGATTCCATTGTAATGAATGTATGGGCAGGATAAGTACGGTACCTACAGGACAATATGTGCACACCCTACAGGGAACAAAAATCGGCAAAAATTGCTAAACTGCAGATAACAGCTTTGTGGATGTATAGCAAATTCTCTAAAATGCTGGTACCTGTAATTGAAAGTTTTCCAGGACAGGCCAAGCGTTCCTTCAATCCAGCATCTGAGGATCTACAAAAGGGGGAAGACACAACAAAGTTACATCACAGGGGAAAATAACATTATAACACAAAAGCATGATACAGGATACATGAAGACATATACACCAACCAACCACATGTATGCGCTTCATTGATTGCTACAGGACAGGCGGGGGGGGGGGATATAACGAGCGTATGATAAAGCCCTGATCCCTCCCACTGGATACATCATGGCGCTGGCGGACAAAACTAATGAGATTTAGCATTGAATGTTTACAGGCTTTTAGAAAGTGTGCAGGCAGGAGCAGGAACACCCCTTGCCGGCCACTGTCGGCTGCTGCATCCTTTCGCGCCACTTAGCGTTGAGGTGGCGTAGTCGTGAGAAAACTGGTGTAGAAGCGCTGATAACGGTCCCACATCGTGTACTAAAAGCAGATTCCCTATGTAGAAAATCTGCACAATAAAGCCTCATGCACACAAACATGCTTATTTTGCAGTGATGCGTTATCGGAAACCTCCAGTAATGGTATCTTACACTGCGGCAGAGTACAATGTAAACCCCGGACCGCCGCGCTCGCTCCATAGGCCGGTGGTAACTGCCACGCGTCAGTCACCATCCCCAATCCCGCCTCCTCATGTATACATCGGACCGCTTTGCAAGCAGTCTGGCGTTTACATTGTACTCCGCCTCAGTGTTAGTCAGATTTCTGTCCACTAGAAGTAAACATAGAAGCTTTCCATAGAATGACAGCAAGCAGAGATCTAGAAAACTGTGAGGAATTGATACAGAAAGTATATTGGAACATTTTATAACCTTTCATCATACAAAAAATATCAATTTGACAAAATGAGAATAACCTTTTAAAGTGCGTGCAACATAATTCTGTCTATTCAGGCAGCTTTCCAATAAGGAATCGCTGCATAGTTAAAGGGGTATTCCCATTTCGATAAATTAATGTTATTGTTTGTATAATAAAAGGTTATACAATTTTGTAATATACTTTCTGTATCAATTCTTCACTGCTTTCTAGATCTCCGCTTGCTGTCATTCTATAGGAAGCTTATATGTTTACTTCTAGTGGACAGAAATCTGACCATGGTCACACAGGTGCACGGCTAATTAGTATCATAGAGAGTGATCAGAGCTGTGTGATATAACGAGCCGTGCACCTGTGTGACCATGGGCAGATTTCTGTCCACTAGAAATAAACATATAAGCTTCCTATAGAATGACAGCAAGCAGAGATCTAGAAAGCAGTGAAGAATTGATATAGGAAGTATATTGGAAAATTGTAGAACTTTTTATTATACAAACAATAACATTAATTTGCCGAAATGGGAAACCCCCTTTAAATTCAATGGTCATTCAGCTACATGTGCAGTCAATATAAGAAAAACTAATTACTTTTCAATATTTGAAATTCTAATACAAAAAAGTGATAGAACAAAAAAAAAAAAATGTCCGCTGTAAAACACCCAACAAGGGCATTTTTTAATTACAAACCTAATGATATTAGACCTGATGTGTAGTTACATGAAATGACCAGCAGATGGCAATAAGAAACCACATTATCATATTACAGCACATGTTAAAGGAAATCTACCATCACAATCCATCCTGATAAACCAGGGACACTTACTCATAGATCCAGGCTCTGTGACTGTGGTAATAGTCTTATATCTGTTATGCATAAGACTATGCAAATCATGCAAATGCCGATTATGCTAATTAGTCTGAGCGGCTTCTAGGGGTGTTACCAGAACCCCTCTATGCCGTAGCTTCACAGGCTGTTAAACTCTCACTGTCTCTGCCTCAGCACTGAGATTATATCAGGAAGCACGGGTGAGACCGTGTAACAGCCTGTATAGCCAAATCACAGAGGGCTGGGGTAGCCCCTCAGTTTCAGTCAACATAATTTATAAAAATCAATTTTGAAGGGAGGAGGCCAAATATAAGAAGATTACTAGAGTCATACAAAGCTTCTAAGGCTATATTCCCACTGACGTATGGGGGACGTATATACAGCCGCCGTATATACAGCCGCCGTATATACGGCCGATATACGTCCCCCATAGGCAGCAATGGGCGCACGGCACCCTACGGGAGCGGTACCCGGAAAAAGATAGGACCTGTCCTATCTTTATCCGTAGTACGGCGCCGTGCGCCATTAATTCCTATGGAGAGGGGCGGGGGTGAGCTGCGCTCACCTCCTCCTCCTCTCCCCGTACACTGCCGTTGCCCGCTACGGTACGGGCGGGCAACGGCAGTGTGAATATAGCCTAAGGCTGGCGCCACACGTAGCACTTTGTCTGCGCTTGCAAACGCAAACAAAGTCGCGCCCACCGGGGCGGGCCTCGGCCCGATCGCATAGGCGTTTCTATGGAAACGCCTGCGATCGGGAACGAGCCGCCGGTGTTTTGCGTTAATTTAACGCGAAACACCGGCTCGTTCCCGGTGGGCGCGACTTTGTTTGCGTTTGCAAGCGCAGACAAAGCGCTACGTGTGGCGCCAGCCTAAGGGATATGCATTGCCTAGTAGTTCCACTGAACTGAATGGAATAGAGCGGTGATTAAAGGGGTTGTCTGACATTGATAAAAACTTTACTGGTGGGCTGTGAAAAAAAAAACAACCTATACTTACCTCCCTCCGTGCCTCCGGTGTCCCGTGCCACCTTCTGTCGCTGCCTCTGGCACGCCAACCCGTCTCCTGTCCCAACTGTGGCGGCGTGAGACACCGGGAGTGCTAAGGGAGGCACGTATACCCAAGCCCACCAATACAATGTTTTAATTAATGTTGGACCCCTTTAAGCAGGGATACCACTGCTTTATTCATATGGGGCAGTTGCAAACCCGAGGTTGTAAAAAAAAAAAAAAAGGGGATAGATGTCACTAGTAAAAAAAATAAATAAATAAACCCTTTAAGTGTAAATTCCTGCAACTCATTCCCAATAATGTAAGCTACTAATTGCACGAGTAGTAGGCAAGATTCACACTACCGTTGCCCGTCGTACCGTAGCACGGTGGGCACACGGCAGCGCGCGGGGAGAGGAGGAGGTGAGCGCTGCTCACCCCCGCCCCTCTCCATAGGAACATATGGCGCACGGTGCCGTATGCCATGAAAAGATAGGACATGGCCTTTTTTTTTCACGGGGTACGGAGCAGTACAGTGCCGCATGTGTGCTGCACCGTACCGCTCCAGTAGGGCGCCGCGCGCCCATTGCCATCTATTGGGGACGTATATAAGTCCCCCATGCGGCAGTGTAAATGAGGCCTTAGAGGTAGAATTGCATGACCAGGGTCGGCCAGAATAACAATGTTGTGTATGGTAATGTCACAGTGTGGCAGCAATCTCCTCCATGGACCTACCTCCTGCCCGAGCTCACAGTGTTACTGGCTTCCAGTGGGGAGTGCAGCTGCCTGGTATAGATCTGGATGCGGGCACTGCAGGTCATCAGATTTTTCACTGCGTTCAGTATTTGATCCTTCTGCGTGCTCACTGACAGCAGCTTACATATGCCATCACGCATACGCACTTCAAAGTCTAGCTTCTCCTGGAGGCAGCTGTCCTAAAATAAGAGGACATTCACATAAAATAAGGGTTTTAATGGCTTACAATAAGCAAAAAAATTATAGAATAGCAAAAAACAACATCACATACTGTAAATAGGCGTGGCGCCTACCATGCATGGCACAGTCCTATTCACCCACCGTGCCCTATGCCAGTGATGGCTAACCTATGGTGGCACTCAGAGCCCTTTCTGTGGGCACCCAGGCCATCACCAGAGATGACTCCAGGTATCTTCCTGCAGTCCCAGACAGCCCAGGACTTGCTGTGCACAGAGCTATATTAAAGTGACAGCACTACCTGGGACTATTTTCTGCTTTATTGGTGTCCTCAGGGGCTGGTATCAATGAAAACTGTGACAGAGAAGGGAGTATAAATCACAAATTACATTTCTGTGTTGGCACTTTGCCATAAATAAGCGGGTCTTTGTTGTAGTTTGGGCACTCTGTCTCTAAAAGGTTTGCCATCACTGCCCTATGCTTTTGAACCTACCTGTCAGTAAAGGTGGAGCAGTATATCCCTGGTTCATATTGAAAGTTGTCTTTAGACCAGGGCGATTTTGGACACTAAACCACCCGCAGGTGCTATGCTGTAAGGAGTCCCTTCTTCCCCACTGTCATCATGATTACAGGACGTCACCACAGGGAAGAAGGGACTTGTATCATATCTATAAAGGTGCACAGAGACTAATCCGCTACACTGCGGTCTGTCCATGCTCCAGTTTTTATGGACAGAGCCGCAGGGGCTCATTGTTATCCCCTGACTACTTGGACCCCCACCAATTGTAATAATGAAACCCTGCAGTTCACGAGAAAGAGGCGACGGCTGAACATGCAGGAGACTCGCATCATACCCTACTTCTGCATATGACGTGCATAAAGTACAACTTATACAAGACTAAAGGAAGAGCCATAAACATGTATTCTATCAGATATCATTTGCATTCAATTTATTTTTATTGATCCTCTGCTATAGGAAACAAATCCATAAATTTATAGGATTATTTAGTTATTCAGATGCATTAAATACTGATCAAATCTCAGTTTCTGGCACTCCCACCGAATGGAGCAGCAGGACACAAGATCAACCTTCATCACTCCACTATTGAACGTTTGGGGGGGGGGGGGGGTCCAACTGCTGGTCGGATAGAGGATAACAATCAAATCTGCTTCAATCTCTTTAAGGTTTGATATAAAATTGCAGGCATAAAAATTTTTTTATAAAAATGTATTTCACAGGCAGTCCCCAAATCAAGGACACCCGACTTACAATCGACCCCTAGTCACAGACGGAACTCTCTGCACACTGCAGAAGCTGGTTATTTACTGAGGTATAGTCCCAGGCTGCAATCCTCAACATAAATTATGAAAGGCGTCTGTAAACAAAGCTTCATTGTTAATCCTTGTTCCTATGACAACTCAAAATGTTGAATATCCTATTGTCACAGGAACATAAACTATTTTTGTCTAATTACATTTACAAAATATACCTGTTCCTATTTGCATACAAATTAAGCTTAAAGGGAACCTGTCAGCAGCCACACGGCTGTTAAACCCCCAAACATACCTTATAGGGTGTAGTAAATGTTGTGCAGGCATGTCCTTATAATGATTATCAACTTATATTCACAGGCAGCTAGCACCCCCCCAGCGTGACTGCTAGCTGCCTGTGATATTTCAGCATGAGGCCGGCACACAATCATTATAAGGACTGGCATGAGAAACATTTACTACACCCTATAAGGCAGTGATGGCAAACCTTTTAGATGCCGGGTGCCCAAACTACAACAAAGACCCGCTTATTTATCGCAAAGTGCCAAAACAGAAATTTAAATGTGATTTTTACTCTCTTCTCTGTCACAGTTTTCATTGATACCAGCACTCTGGGGACACCAATAAAGCAGGAAATAGTCCCAGGTAGAGCTGTCACTTTAAAATAGCTCTGTGCACAGCAAGTCCTGGGCTGTCTGGGACTGCAGGAAGATACCTGGAGTCATCTCTGGTGATGGCCTGAGTGCCCACAGAAAGGGCTCCGAGTGCCACCTCTGGCACCAGTGCCATAGGTTAGCCATCACTGCTATAAGGTATGTTTGGGGGTTTAACAGCCGTGCGGCTGGTGACTGGTTCCCTTTAAAGAGAACCCGTCAGGCAAAATAACCCCCCTAAACTAAATATATTTTCATAAACTGCCATTAGAGAGCATTGCCTCTATCCCTTCATTGTCCCTCTACATGCCTATAAACCTAAGCAATGAGGTCCTAAAGCTGTATGCAAATGACCTGTGAAATGTCCAATGAAGCATTAGCATATTCAAGCTGTCCAGCTTATTCATGAGTGGGAGGAACAGCCACACCCCCAGTGCATGACTGACAGCCTGTATAATGATGTGAGGCTGTATAATGATGTGCTTGCTGGTGCTGGTGGCCACGCCTCCTGCAGCCTGTGTGTGTGTACAGGCAGTCCCCGGGTTACGTACAAGATAGGGTCTGGAGGTTTGTTCTTAAGTTGAATTTGTATGTAAGTCGAAACTGTATATTTTATAATTGAAGTTCTAGACAAATTTTTTTTTTGTCCCAGTGACAATTGGAGTTTAAAATTTTTTGCTGTAATGGGACCAAGGATTATCAATAAATCTTCATTACAGACACCTTACAGCTGATCATTGCAGTCTGGGACTATAGTAACATCCAGAGAGCTTCACCAGAGGTCACAGTAGGCAGAGCGGTCCGTCTGTAACTATGGGTTGTCTGTAAGTCGGGTGTCCTTAAGTAGGAGACCGCCTGTATATAGGAGAGATACAGCAGCTCCAGGCAGCCATGTTATAGCAGAACATGTCAGATTCATGTGTAGCTGATGTCTGTGTCTCTCACCTGTGTATTAGGAGGATGCAGCATGTCAGCAGATGCAGCACACACACTAGCCATGCTTTACTATACATTACACACAGACATGAGCAGGGGGAGGAGAGGGGAGGGGTAACAGGGGTGACACCACTGCCTCTGACCATGTGACCAGCCTCATTTACATGATAAAAAATAGTTGATTTTACAATGAATAATGTATGAAATAACTAGATAAAGGCTGGGATGGGATACTTGTGAGCTGCTCCAACAGGTAGTAGTGACAGAAATAGTGACAGAGACCTGATGACAGGTGTCCTTTAAGAACAAACCCACTACAGAACCTACCCTGTATGTAACCCGGGGACTGCCTGTATCCTCAGGTGTGGGTACGATATCAGTTGTACTGTTCTTGTTTTGTGTTAGTGATAAGACATGATAAACCAAAGAAAACAAAATGCTGTCTGACTACACCCCCGTCCCCATTAATATTTGAGTGCTACGCTATGGTCTCTCAGACTATGTTCACACAGGAGAATCTGGTTTCCACACAGAATACAGGTCACGTCGCTCCTCTTATTGTAGGTTCATGTCTTTCCCTTAGGGCGGCACGGTGGCTGAGTGAGTAGCACTTCTGCCTTGCAGCGCTGTGGTCCTGGCTTCAAATCCCACCCAGGTCAACATCTGCAAAGAGCTTGTATGTTCTCTCCGTGTTTGCGTGGGTTTCCTCCGGTTTCCTCCCACACTCCAAAAACATACTGGTAAGATGATTAGATTGTGAGCCTCATGGGGACAGGGACCGATTTGGGAAGCTCTGTGCAGCGCTGCGGAATCTGTGTGCGCTATATAAAGAATTATTATAGGGCTTATTCAGATGGGCAGATCCACTGGGACGTGTGATGTCTGTGCTCAATCCGTATAGTATCCACATCCATATTTTAACATCTACATGTCATCCACTTTTTGCTTTTTTTCCACATCCGCAAAAAAAAAAGTTTTCTATTGTGTTTTCTGGTTGCTCTAACGACATTTCAGAAAAACATACAGCATACAGAAGTCACCAGTCACCCATGTGCAGTAAGTTTTATTTTTTTGTGGATCCATTGACCTCAACTTTCTACAGATCTGTGAAAATACAGACATGTGAACAGACCTATACAAATCAATGGTTTACATGGCCACAAAAATGGCCTCAAAAACGCCCCCATGTGAACGAGCCCTTAGAAATGTCCCGTTTCTTTCCTGAATAGGCTGTTGTTTTAGTGCACAGGTGAAAGTGACAGAACAGACCCCACAGACAGGAGGTTCCCTCACACAAAGCCCCCATTGCATACAATGCCAGTCTGACCCCATTGTACATTAACCCATTCCTGCTCGGAGCCAGCCAGCGGACACTCCCATGTCACAGATAACACAGATTGCAGTCACTACTCACTTCCTGAGAGGGGAAGACGGCGCTCTCACGGATCTTCTTCCGTTTTATCTCCATCCCCAGCGCCGAGCACTTGGACACGGTGGCCCGGTACCGCTCTCCACGGCGAAACATTTTGAATTTGGCGCCGTACTGCGCAGCCGCCGTACAGGATCCACACCGGTGACGTCACGCTCCCTGGATACAGCGAAGCAGATTTACAGCCACCTCCCCTCGGCTGGACCGTACCATTCTGCCACACCTTAGGAACTGCGTTTAAACCATCAAGTATTCCCTCAAATATATGACTGTACTCTATTTATTAAAATCTTGAAACGGTAACCTTCCACAAAGAATAATTCACTAAAGTTATTTACTAAATCTGGCTAATAACTCTCCCCTCCATTTACATGGTTTCGCCCTGTGGGATGGATTGTGAGATGAAAGGCGCAGGTGTCCTGTTTATCTGTTTTCCCTTTAGGGCGCATTCACACGATGCGTTGTGTCGCGTTGTGGGCGCACAACGCTTGGGCGCTTTGGTTGAGTTTTCATTGCGTTTTAAAAAGTGTTACAACAGCTGAGATGAGGTGATTTTCCTAATTACATTACTGTTAACGTTTCCGTTTACAAAACGCATTGTAAACGCGATGTTAACGTGTGCGTTAACATTGTGGTAACAAATGTAAACAGTAATGTAATTAGGCAAATCACCTCTCGTCAGACGTTGTAATGCGTTTCAAACACAATGAAAACGCAGGACAAAACGCCACGTGTGAACGTGCCCTGTGTGTCGCGTTTTTGCCATATTCCACTGGCTTCATATTAAATATTTTCATTTCTGTTCTTTTATGATCCATGATGGAGTCTCCATAAACAGCATTAAACCCCACATCAGTATTGCAGAGTATTATCATTAACAAGCAATCAGATGATTGCTTGTTCATGTCCGATGGTGGAATTAGTGAAAAAGTAAAAAAAAATGTTATTCAATAAAAAATAAATGAGTAAAAATTCCCATAACATATAAAGAGACATATAATGCACAAAAAAGTTGATATCATAACACAAACCCCACATATATAGTATCACCAGGTCCGAAACAATCCGTAGAATAAAAGTAAATAATTATTGAGCCCGCACGTTTAAGCTCGCAGAAAAAATTAAAATGTACCAAAAATTATGATTTTTACCTATTTAAAAATGCAATAAAAAGTGATAAAAAAAAACATATGTACTCCAGAACGATACTGTTCCAAAGTACATCATGTGCCACAAAAAATAAGCCATCAACCAGCTCCGTAGCCAAAAAAGTAAAAATGTTCTGCCACTCGGAAGATGGTGATGCAAAAATGATAGATTTTTCCCCACATTAGCGTTTTATTTGGCAAATTTAGTAAAACATAAGAAAAAATATTCACGTATGGTATCCCCGTAATCGTATCGACCCATAGAATAAAGATAACATGATTATTAGGCTATACGGTGAACACCAAAAAAAAAGTAAAAAATCCAGTACAGAACTGATGCTTTTCTATTCCTGCCCTCAAAAAAAACCTTCACAAATCTTCAACAATAGGAAATACCGACCCCAAAATGGTAAAACTGGAAAAAGCATCTCATCCCGCAAAAAAAATGCCGTCACATGACCCCAATAACGAAAAAGCAAAAATTTTATAGCCTGCAAAAGGGGCCAATGAGAAAACTAAAATCCTGGCAGCTGCAGGGTGCTCCTTCCCTTCTGCGCCTCGCTGTGCCCCCATAACACAAGTAACGGCCACGTGTGTGTGTGTGGGGGGGGGGGGGTCGCTGCACTCAGGAGAAATTGCAGAACAAATTGTAAGAGGGGTTTTCTCTTTTGGAAATGTGTAAATTTTAGAGCTAAATGAAGGTTTAACCGACACAATAAAAAATTTGGTCACCCCCATTTTGATTTAATTACTATGAAGATCTCAAGGGGTTAACAATCTCCCTTAAAGCTGTTTCTGATAGTTTGAGCGGTGCAGATCTGAAAATGGGTTGATACATAAGAGATTTTTAAATGTAAAATATTTAAAATTTCATTCAAAACTGTATTTATCCCCAAAATAGTCAATTCTAAAAAAATATGGAACATCAATATTCGATTTGTAAGCCGCGTGACATCAAAATAAATTATCCAGACGTTTCAAAAATGATGAAAATGTAAAGTAGACAAATGGGAATTTATTCAGCAACTTATTTAGGTGGTAAATCTATCTGCCTGAAAACGCAATGATTTCGAATTTCGAAAAAATAGCTAATTTTTTTAAAAAATAATTTTTTTCTTTTTTTTTGTAAATAAACTCAAAACTTATCAGGCAAAATTCACCACTAAATTGAAGTACAACATGTGGGGAAAAAACAATCTCAGAATCGCTTTGATAAGTAACAGTGTTCAAAAGTTATAACCATAGAAAGCGAAGCATTTTAGAATACAAAAAATGGAGCTGAGCCTTAAAGCGTAACTGTAAAGGTACTGGACAAAAATTAGTTTTAGCACACTGGAGAGAGCCTCTGATAACAATTCCAACGACATCTGTATCATGCTGCTGTTTTATTCCTAGGCTTGGATACATCTTTTTTAGAGATGAGCGAACACTAAAATGCTCGGGTACTCGTTATTCGAGACGAACTTTTCCCGATGCTCGAGTGCTCGTCTCGAATAACAAGCCCCATTGAAGTCAATGGGAGACTCGAGCATTTTTCAAGGGGACCAAGGCTCTGCACAGGGAAGCTTGGCCAAACACCTGGGAACCTCAGAAAAGGATGGAAACACCACGGAAATGGACAGGAAACAGCAGGGGCAGCATGCATGGATGCCTCTGAGGCTGCCTAATCGCACCATTATGCCAAAATTATGGGCAACAGCATGGCCATGACAGAGTGACAGAATGAAGCTAGATAGCATCTAAAACATCCAATAATTGACCCTGACACTATAGGGGACGGCATGCAGAGGCAGCGGCAGCAGCGGCAGGCTAGAGAGTGGCATGGCGACATACCCTAAATGGACTCAGGCTTCAAACCAATGGGTGGCAGAGAGGAACCAAAGGAGGTGAGCAAGAAGCGCTCAAATAATATCGGTACATGATAAAAGTTTGCCAGTATATTTTGTGGATTACACAGCAGGGTGGCGACAAAGTTAACATGGAAGCCATGAAAACAACCCCAAATTCTGCCTGACACAGCTCGTTTGATAAGGGGACCATGTATGCTTACAGTTCATGCCAGTCGCTGCACTTGCTGCCAGTCTCCTTTCGAATAGTTTAAAATAATAATAACCCTCATCCATAAAGCTCTGTATAATGCTGCACCCCCCTACCTCTCCTCTCTTATCTCAGTCTATCGCCCAACCCGTGCTCTTAGATCCGCCAGTGATCTTAGATTAACCTCTACCCTAGTGCGGACCTCCCACTCGCGTCTCCAAGACTTCTCTAGAGCTGCACCAATTCTATGGAATGCTCTGCCCCGGACTATCAGACTAATACCTAACCTCCAAAGTTTCAAACGTGCTCTTAAAACCCATTTCTTTAGGCAAGCCTATAACACTCATTAACTGCATGAAGTTTTAACTCTTCTACTAACCCGTCCTGTGTCGTCCTCCCATCTGTTATCCAGCAACCAACAGGCACCAGACTTCTCTGCAGTCCCATTCACCCTGGACCTGGTATATAAGATGACGGCTGAGTGTTTCAAGCGACAGCAATTCCATTTATTATATTTTTTTCTATTCCCTAAGAAGAATGGCTTGACCATTAAATATTCTTTTACCTCGTGTTACCCCATCATCTTCATAAACCGTAAGCTCTGGCGAGCAGGGACCTCACTCCTGTTGTTCCATACAAATGTTGTGCTCTGTTACATTACATTTGTATTTGTTTCCTATGATTTGTAAAGCGCTGCAGAATATGATGACGCTATATAAATAAAGATTATTATTATTATGGAGGCAGTGAACTAGTAGTAGATTAAAGGTGCTGCAACTATGTTAGTTGGATCTTGTGATGGAGCTGGCGCTCTGCAGCCAGGCGAGCTTTCGCCAATCCAAGCCCCTGTTTCTAGGCTACTCCCCAAACAGCACTTCTAAGAACCTTTTGTATAAGATCAAGTGTAGTAGCGTTCTTATAAGTTTAGGATATGCCGGGTGAGGGGAATGTAAACAGATGCGCAAGAAGCGCTGAAATAATATCCCTAAATGGTAAAAGTTTGCCAGTATATTTTGTGGATTACACAGCAGGGTGGCGACAAAGTTAACAACTTTGATGTGGAATGCCCTGTAATAGCTCTTGGGCGGTGTGCCTTTTATCGCCTAGGCTCAGCAGTTTCAGCACCGCCTGCTGTCGCTTAGCGACGGCACTGCTGCTGTGCCTAGAGCTACCGACTGATGGCGCCATGCCCACGGATGGTAATTCGGAGGAGGAGGAGGTGGAGGAGGGGTGGGAGGAGGTATAGTAGGCCTTTGAGACCTGGACCGAGGTAGGCCCCGCAATTCTCTGCGTCGCCAGTATATGAGCAGCCCCAGGGTCAGACTCGGTCCCAGCCTGCACCAAGTTAAGTGTAGTAGCGTTCTTATAAGTTTGGGATATGGCGGGTGAGGGGAATGTAAACAGATGCGCAAGAAGCGCATGATGCGCATGGAGCTGGCGCTCCGCTGCCAGGCGAGCTTTCGCCAATCCAAGCCCCTGTCTCTAGGCTACTCCCCAAACAGCACTTCTAAGAACCTTTTGTATAAGATCAAGTGTAGTAGCGTTCTTATAAGTTTAGGATATGCCGGGTGAGGGGAATGTAAACAGATGCGCAAGAAGCGCTGAAATAATATCCCTAAATGGTAAAAGTTTGCCAGTATATTTTGTGGATAACACAGCAGGGTGGCGACAAAGTTAACAACTTTGATGTGGAATCCATGAAAACAACCCAAATTTCTGCCTGACACACCTCGTTTGATAAAGGGACGATGTATGGAGGCAGCTATATGGACGACTTTTGGAGGTAGCAATGGAGACAACGTGTGGAGGCTGCTATGGAGACAATTTAATTTGGATAGTGCCTGTATGTGGCAGTCCCAAACATTTTTCAAACCAGAGGAGCAGGTAGGTGGCCCTCCAGTAAAATGGAATAGATTGAGTGCCTGTATGTGGCAGTCCCAAAAATGTTTCAAACCAGAGGAGCAGGTAGGTGGCCCTCCAGTAAAATGGAATAGATTGAGTGCCTGTATGTGGCAGTCCCAAAAATTCTTCAAACCAGAGGAGCAGGTAGGTGGCCCTCCAGTAAAATGGAATAGATTGAGTGCCTGTATGTGGCAGTCCCAAAAATTCTTCAAACCAGAGGAGCAGGTAGGTGGCCCTGCAGTAAAATGGAATAGATTGAGTGCCTGTATGTGGCAGTCCCAAAAATGTTTCAAACCAGAGGAGCAGGTAGGTGGCCCTCCAGTAAAATGGAATAGATTGAGTGCCTGTATGTGGCAGTCCCAAAAATTGTTCAAACCAGAGGAGCAGGTAGGTGGCCCTGCAGTAAAATGGAATAGATTGAGTGCCTGTATGTGGCAGTCCCAAAAATGTTTCAAACCAGAGGAGCAGGTAGGTGGCCCTCCAGTAAAATGGAATAGATTGAGTGCCTGTATGTGGCAGTCCCAAAAATTGTTCAAACCAGAGGAGCAGGTAGGTGGCCCTGCAGTAAAATGGAATAGATTGAGTGCCTGTATGTGGCAGTCCCAAAAATTTTTTAAAACAGAGGACCGGGTAGGTGGCCCTCCAGAAAAATGGAATAGATTGAGTGCCTGTATGTGGCACTCACAAAAATTGTTTCAAACAGAGGACCGGGTAGGTGGCCCTCCAGAAAAATTAAATGCATGAAGTACTATAGCAAGAGTCAGTGGGCCCTGTCAAAAAATAGCCATTTTCCTCTGCTTTACTGTACAAAGAGGAGGAGAAGGAGGAAAATGAGGAGGAGGAGGAGGAGTGGATCAATTATTCAGGTTGAGCTTCCTTCACCTGGTGGAGATTGGAAATTCTGAGAAATCCAGCCTTTATTCATTTTAATAAGCGTCAGCCTGTCAGCGCTGTCAGTCGACAGGCGTGTACGCTTATCGGTGATGATGCCACCAGCTGCACTGAAAACCCGCTCGGACAAGACGCTAGCGGCAGGGCAGGCAAGAACCTCCAAGGCGTACAGCGCCAGTTCGTGCCACATGTCCAGCTTTGAAACCCAGTAGTTGTAGGGAGCTGTGTGATCATTTAGGACGATGGTATGGTCAGCTACGTACTCCCTCACCATCTTTCTGTAAAGATCAGCCCTACTCTGCCGAGACTGGGGACAGGTGACAGTGTCTTGCTGGGGTGACATAAAGCTGGCAAAAGCCTTGTAAAGCGTACCCTTGCCAGTGCTGGACAAGCTGCCTGCTCGCCTACTCTCCCTCGCTACTTGTCCCGCAGAACTACGCACTCTGCCGCTAGCGCTGTCAGAAGGGAAATACTGTTTCAGCTTGTGCACCAGGGCCTGCTGGTATTCATGCATTCTCACACTCCTTTCCTCTGCAGGGATGAGAGTGGAAAGATTTTGCTTGTACCGTGGGTCCAGGAGAGTGAACACCCAGTAATCGGTGCTGGAATAAATTCTTTGAACGCGAGGGTCACGGGATAGGCAGCCTAGCATGAAATCTGCCATATGCGCCAGAGTACCAACGCGTAAGAATTCACTCCCCTCACTGGCCTGACTGTCCATTTCCTCCTCCTCCAACTCCTCCAACTCCTCTTCTTCTGCCCATACACGCTGAACAGTGAAGGACTCAACAATGGTCCCCTCTTGTGTCTCGCCAACATTCTCCTCCTCTTCCTCCTCATCCTCCTCCACCTCCACCTCCTCCGATATGCGCTGAGAAACAGACCTCAGGGTGCTTTGGCTATCAACAAGGGAATATTCTTCCCCCGTCTCTTGTGACGAGCGCAAAGCTTCCGACTTCATGCTGACCAGAGAGTTTTTCAACAGGCCAAGCAGCGGGATGGTGAGGCTGATGATGGCGGCATCGCCACTGACCATCTGTGTTGACTCCTCAAAGTTACTCAGCACCTGACAGATATCAGACATCCACGTCCACTCCTCATTGTAGACTTGAGGAAGCTGACTGACCTGACTACCAGTTCTGGTGGAAGTTGACATCTGGCAGTCTACAATCGCTCTGCGCTGCTGGTAAACTCTGGATAACATGGTCAGTGTTGAATTCCACCTCGTGGGCACGTCGCACAACAGTCGGTGAGCGGGCAGTTGGAGGCGGCGCTGCGCTGCCCTGAGAGTGGCAGCATCTGGGCTGGACTTCCTGAAATGCGCACAGATGCGGCGCACCTTCGTGAGCAAATCAGACAGATTGGGGTATGTCTTGAGGAAACGCTGCACTATCAGATTTAACACATGGGCCAGGCATGGCACATGTGTCAGTCTGCCGAGTTGCAGAGCCGCCACCAGGTTACGGCCGTTGTCACACACAACCATTCCCGGCTTGAGGTTCAGCGGTGCCAGCCACAGATCAGTCTGCGCCGTGATGCCCTGTAATAGCTCTTGGGCGGTGTGCCTTTTGTCGCCTAGGCTCAGCAGTTTGAGCACCGCCTGCTGTCGCTTAGCGACGGCACTGCTGCTGTGCCTAGAGCTACCGACTGATGGCGCCGTGCCCACGGATGGTAGTTCGGAGGAGGAGGTGGAGGAGGGGTGGGAGGAGGAGGAGGCATAGTAGGCCTGAAACACCTGGACCGAGGTAGGCCCCGCAATCCTCGGCGTCGGCAGTATATGAGCAGCCCCAGGGTCAGACTCGGTCCCAGCCTCCACCAAGTTAACCCAATGTGCCGTCAGCGATATATAGTGGCCCTGCCCGGCAGCACTCGTCCACGTGTCCGTGGTCAGGTGGACCTTGTCAGAAACGGGGTTGGTCAGGGCACGGATGATGTTGTCTGACACGTGCTGGTGCAGGGCTGGGACGGCACATCGGGAAAAGTAGTGGCGGCTGGGGACCGAATACCGAGGGGCGGCCGCCGCCATGAGGTTGCGAAAGGCCTCGGTCTCTACTAGCCTATAGGGCAGCATCTCCAGGCTAAGCAATCTGGAGATGTGCACATTAAGGGCTTGGGCGTGCGGGTGGGTTGCACTATATTTGCGTTTCCGCTCCAGCGTCTGGGGTATGGAGAGCTGAACGCTGGTGGATGCTGTGGAGGATCGTGGAGGCGACGATGGGGTTTTTGTGCCAGGGTCCTGGGCAGGGGGCTGACTAGCAGCTGACACAGGGGAAGGAGCAGTGGTGTGCACGGCCGGAGGTGAACGGGCTTGTTGCCACTGAGTGGGGTGCTTAGCATTCATATGCCTGCGCATACTGGTGGTAGTTAAGCTAGTAGTGGTGGAACCCCTGCTGAGCCTGGTTTGGCAAATGTTGCACACCACAGTCCGTCGGTCATCCGGTGTTTCCTTAAAGAACCTCCACACTTCTGAAGATCTAGCCCTCGCCGCAAGAGCCCTCACCACGGGAGCTTCACTAGTTGACAGTGGCGCTGATGCACCAGCTCTGGCCCTGCCTCTCCGTCTGGCCCCACCACTGCCTCTTCCAACCTGTTCAGGTCGAGGACTCTCCTCCGTCTCAGAAGCACTGTGTTCACCCGGCCTCTCAACCCAGCTTGGGTCTGTCACCTCATCATCCTCCGATCCCTCAGTCTGCTCCCCCCTCGGACTTCCTGCCCTGACAACAACTTCCCCACTGTCTGACAACCGTGTCTCCTCATCGTCGGACACCTCTTTACACACTTCCACTACGTCAAGAAGGTCATCATCACCCACAGACTGTGACTGGTGGAAAACCTGGGCATCGGAAAATTGCTCAGCAGCAACCGGACAAGTGGTTTGTGACTGTGGGAAGGGTCCAGAAAACAGTTCCTCAGAGTATGCCGGTTCAAATGGCAAATTTTCCTGGGAGGGGGCAGACTGGGGGGGAGGAGGCTGAGGTGCAGGAGCTGGAGGAGTGGGGATTTCGGTGACATGGGTGGACTGCGTGGAAGACTGACTGGTGGTGGACAAATTGCTCGAAGCATTGTCAGCAATCCACGACATCACCTGTTCGCACTGTTCTGGCCTCAACAGTGCTCTACCACGAGTCCCAGTAACTTCAGACATGAACCTAGGGAGTGTAGCTCTGCGGCGTTCCCCTGCTCCCTCATCAGCAGGTGGTGTCTCACCCCGCCCAGGACCACGGCCTCTGACCCCTGCAGTAGTTGGACGCCCACGTCCCCGCCCTCGTCCTCTACCCCTAGCCCTCGGGTTAAACATTTTTAAAATGAGAGTTATAACTTTTTTTTTTTTTTTACTTCTTTTGGTTTTTTTTTGTGTTTTTTTGTGTTTTTTTTTTTTTTTGTGTTTTTTGTTTTTTTTTGAGTTTTTAAAACCAAACAATCCTATCCTATTGCTATGGCTATTTTCTAGCCAAGTATCAAAGGAAGCACACTACTATGCCAGATGAGATGACACTGAGTTAGTGCCTAATAGAAATCCAACCCCTACTGAATTTTGCCACTTCGGCCTTTGCTATGGATATGTGCGCCACTAAGCGCAGAACACAGCGGTCGCAAGTCTCACTACAAATTGCTCAGAATTGGCAAGTACATGCACTGCAGAAACTACAGCCACCAGCAGATCAACCAGAAATCAAATATATAGAACGCTACTGTAGGCTTCAAGAAGCTGTTTGTATTCTCCTATGGCTATTTTCTAGCCAAGTATCAAAGGAAGCACACTACTATGCCAGATGAGATGACACTGAGTTATTGCCTAATAGAAATCCAACCCCTACTGAATTTTCCCACTTCGGCCTTTGCTATGGATATGTGCGCCACTAAGCGCAGAACACAGCGGTCGCAAGTCTCACTACAAATTGCTCAGAATTGGCAAGTACATGCACTGCAGAAACTACAGCCACCAGCAGATCAACCAGAAATCAAATATATAGAACGCTACTGTAGGCTTCAAGAAGCTGTTTGTATTCTCCTATGGCTATTTTCTAGCCAAGTATCAAAGGAAGCACACTACTATGCCAGATGAGATGACACTGAGTTATTGCCTAATAGAAATCCAACCCCTACTGAATTTTCCCACTTCGGCCTTTGCTATGGATATGTGCGCCACTAAGCGCAGAACACAGCGGTCGCAAGTCTCACTACAAATTGCTCAGAATTGGCAAGTACATGCACTGCAGAAACTACAGCCACCAGCAGATCAACCAGAAATCAAATATATAGAACGCTACTGTAGGCTTCAAGAAGCTGTTTGTATTCTCCTATGGCTATTTTCTAGCCAAGTATCAAAGGAAGCACACTACTATGCCAGATGAGATGACACTGAGTTATTGCCTAATAGAAATCCAACCCCTACTGAATTTTCCCACTTCGGCCTTTGCTATGGATATGTGCGCCACTAAGCGCAGAACACAGCGGTCGCAAGTCTCACTACAAATTGCTCAGAATTGGCAAGTACATGCACTGCAGAAACTACAGCCACCAGCAGATCAACCAGAAATCAAATATATAGAACGCTACTGTAGGCTTCAAGAAGCTGTTTGTATTCTCCTATGGCTATTTTCTAGCCAAGTATCAAAGGAAGCACACTACTATGCCAGATGAGATGACACTGAGTTAGTGCCTAATAGAAATCCAACCCCTACTGAATTTTCCCACTTCGGTCTTTGCTATGGATATGTGTGCCACTAAGAGCTAAACACAACGGTAGCAAGTCCCCCTGCTAATTCCTCACAAAATGGTAATAGATGCAAATTAAAATAAAAAAAGTAGAACGTTATTGTAGCCCTAAGAAGGGCTGTTGGGTTCTTTGAGAATCACTCCTGCCTAACAGTAAGCTAATAGAACACCCTAACGCTTTCCCTGACCAGCAGCAGCTCTCTCCCTAGCGGCATCCAGAGACAGAATGATCCGAGCAGCGCGGCCAGCGGCTAGTCTATCCCAGGGTCACCTGATCTGGCCAGCCAACCACTGCTATCGACGTGTAAGGGTACCACGTCATGCTGGGTGGAGTGCAGAGTCTCCTGGCTTGTGATTGGCTCTGTTTCTGGCCGCCAAAAAGCAAAACGGCGGGAGCTGCCATTTTCTCGAGCGGGCGAAGTATTCGTCCGAGTAACGAGCAGTTTCGAGTACCCTAATGCTCGACCGAGCATCAAGCTCGGACGAGCATGTTCGCTCATCTCTAATCTTTTTCTATCTTTTATTCCTCTCTGTAAAATGCACTCAGCTTTTCCTTAAGGGGACGGGCACTTCCTGCTTGTGACCTTAGCTCTGGGCAGTGAAACCAGAATTACTCCTGGCACCTCATGAAGGAGCCTTATCAGCTCAGCCAATCAGGACAGACAATCAGTGCTGCATCTAGAGCACAGACACCTATACAGAACACAGACACCTATGTATAGTATATAGGTAAACACAAGCAGTTCAGAGGGGAGTAAATAGTTTGTATAATTTTTTGGCTAAGGAGAGGTTGCGGGGGAGCGGAGTTGCTGATGCTAGGATTTGATATACACCTCCTCCCCCTTGAAACTGGTTTCCAGCATATTGCATCGGTAACAGTACTTTAAAAGGAACTGTATGAACCATTACACTATTCAAAATTATTTACGTAAAGTTCTATGTATCACTGACTATAGCTTTAAATGTGAGGTTCTTAGCGCACAGTTATATAAATTGTACGAGCCTATCTTGCACGTCACGGCGACCTCATTCAGATGTTGTTTAAGAAATATTGTCCTCTATCTTAGATCTTGGATAAAGAAGTTTTATTGACTACACTAGACTAAGAATTATAGTAAATTACCTCCTATCCTAAAAATAAAGTGTTAGTGTAGGGACCCATCAGAATAAGGCCATAAAGTGGTTCATGGGTATACAAATGCAGGGCCGCATCAGCCATGAGGTGAGATGAAATTGTCGCCTCAGGCGGCAGAATGTAGAGGCCTTCGGGGGGCGGCAACATTTCCAATCATATGGTGGGGGATTTGGGCGTCCTAATCGCCCACCAGGTAAATCCATCACACCTGTCTCCTTAAGACAGGTGCAATAGATATGCTAAGCGACGCAGCGTCTTTCCGGCTGTCTGCGTATATGTGTGCAGAGGTCAGTTGTGTTGTGAGGAGTATATATTATTTAGGAGCACAGTGTTGTTATACAGGAGACTTTATACTGTAAGTGACTGTGGTATTTTTAGGGACACCAGGTGGAGATTTGCTGCACGGAGCCGAAGATATCTGGCTGTACATTCAGATGTGGTAAGTCATGGATGGGAAAACTCGTAATAAAGTCCTCCTCCTGATGGAACAGTTTGTCATGTATAAGGTACTAGATGCCACTAATGATTCTCAGAATCTGTAGTCAGTCATAGAGTGACAGTGAGACTGCCTGTGGGGATGTTAACAATTGTTAGTAAAGTTTTTAGCATTTATTGAACATGCTGTGGATAATGGAACGGGAGTAGGCTACTGAAGGGGAAGGGGCAGCATTTTAGTTTTTGCCTCAGGCAGCAAATATGCTAGCATCACTAACACTAACTCTCACTGTATCAGGGCTCAGGGTCGCGCTGGCTTTCATGCAAGAGAACTCAGGGGCCGGGCAGACGGATTCGGACTGAGCCCGGGATTTAACTTTAAAATAGTGTTGCAAGACATGCACTTACATGCACCGGGAGGAGAAGGTGAACTTCGGAGGACCTGAGCGGGGAAGAGACACATGAAGGATATCGGGCGCACGATCTTAGTGAATCGCAGCAGATTGCATTATTGTCTAATGACACCACCTTCTTCCCAAAACTTCCTCCATCACTGCCTCCACTTTCCTTGAAGCCTCCTCCTCCATAACTGCCTCCTTCCTAATTGTATTCCATCACTGCCTCCTCTAATATCCCTGCCTCCATTTCTCTTCCATATTTCCTCCATTAATGCCTGCTCTTAACTTCCTCCATCACTGTCCCCTCCCGTCCTCTCCTTTCCCAAACCTTCTTCATCACAGCTTTCGCCTCCTAGCTCTCTTGCTAGTTTGCAAGATAGAACGCAAAAATGAAAAAGGGCTGCGGCGGGAAGGGGTTAAAGAATAAGCACATACAGCACTCTGTGAAGGGTTAACTTGTTAATCATTGGGGATCCAAATACTAGTCACACATGTGTCCTGCTGCTCAGTTCTTTACTCTATCTCAATGTCACTGTCTGCTGTCAGTGCCATAGACAGTGAATGGAGTGGAAGTGCACAAGCCCAACCTGCTGCTCCATTCACCTGGTGCACAAGAGAGACTTCATTCTTGTGATCTCTGGACAACTTAATTATCAGTTTCCAGTTTACCACCTCCTTTGGTGTTAGGCTTATATGGAGGTATTAATATGGAGATATATTTATATGGAGGGAGGCAAGGGAGCATATCCCAAATGATTTTAGCAGATTTATAAGCCAAAAATAGAGATATTTTATTTCCTAAAGACCTATTCAGCACCCATTGATTTCATTAACCCCTTAAGGACGGAGGGTTTTCCGGCTCATTTCTCGCTCTCCAACTTCAAAAATCCATAACTTTTTCATTTTTCCGTGTACAGACCTGTGTGAGGGCTTATTTTGTGCGTAACAAATTTTACTTTCCTGTAATGTTATTTATTTTAACATGCCGTGTACTGCGAAGCTGAAAAAAAATTCCAAATGTGGAAAAATTGAAAAAAAACCGCACGTGCGTCACGTTCTTGTGGGCTCAGTTTTTACGACTTTCACTCTTCGCTCCAAATAACACGCCTACTTTATTCTTTGGTTCGGTGCGATCGCGGTGATACCAAATTTATATCGGTTTTATTGTGTTTTAATACATTTTCAAAAATTAAACGAATGTGTACAAAAAAGAAAAAAAAATTTTTGCCATCTTCTGACGCTAATAACTTTTTCATACTTTGGCGCACGGAAATGTGTGAGGGGTCATTTTTTGCGAAATGAGGCGACGTTTTCATTGCTACCATTTTGAGGTCTGTGCGACATTTTGATCATTTTTTATTTCATTTTTTATGTTATGTAAAAAGGTGTAAAAGTCGCATTTCGGACATTTGGGCGCCATTTCCCGCCTCGGAGGTCACCGCCGGCCGTAACCGTTTTTATATTTTGATAGATCGGGCATTTTGGGACGCGGCGATACCTAATATGTCTGTGATTTTTACTGTTTGTTATGTTTTATATCCGTTCTAGGGAAAGGGGGGTGATTTGAACTTTTAATATTTTATTAATTTTTTTTATTTTTTAAACTTTTTTTTTTCTTTTTTTTTTCACTATTTTTTAGACCATCTAGGGTACAATAACCCTAGATGATCAGATCGCTCCTACCATATACTGCAATACTACAGTATTGCAATATATGGCGTTTTTGCAGGTCTTACATTACAATGAGCCACTGGCTCATTGTAACGAACCTGCATAAACCATGTAGCCTCGTGTCAAGAGAAGACCCGAGGCTACCATGGTAACCGATCGCCGCCCCCCGATGACGTTCGGGGGCGTGGCGATCGAAAAAAAGATGGCGGCGCCCGCGCGCCGCCGTCTTTTAAACGCCGCCCGCGACTTTGCGGGCGGCGTTTAGAGGGTTAATAGCCGCGATCGGTGCAAGCACCGACCGCGGTTATTAGCGGTGGGGGTTTTGTGCAAAATGCAAAAACCCCCACCTCTGTATGAAGAGGACTCAGCCCGTGAGCCCTCTTCATACTTCCCTTATACCTCTGCGCCGTAGAGCTACGGCGCAGAGCGTTAAGGGGTTAAAGGGGTTATCCAGATTTTTCTACAATTTTCCAAAACAAAAAGAAAAATATCACGGTTAGCCTCTTTTAGACCACATGGGAATATACAATCTGCTCAGCTCCTCCTGCTCTATAGCATGTTGCCTGCAGATAAGACACTGTGCACATTCTGCTCAGCTCCTCCCTCATAACATGCTACCTGCAGATAGGACACTGTGTATACAACACTCCTGCCAATGCATGGGCTTGGTGGCTGTTGCGAATAGCATACTCACCCCAATATGTTAGGGAGACTGGCCATCTCTCTAGGACAGTGATGGCTAACCTATGGCACTGGTGCCAGAGGCGGCACTCAGAGCCCTTTCTGTGGGCACTCAGGCCATCACCAGAGATGCCTCCAGGAATCTTCCTGCAATCCCAGTCAGCCCAGGACTTGCTGTGCACAGAGCTATTTTAAAGTGACAGCTCAACTTGGGACTATTTTCGGCTTTATTGGTGTCCTCAGGTGCTGGTATCAATGAAAACTGTGACAGAGAAGGGAGTATAAATCACAAATTAAATTTCTGTGTTGGCACTTTGCGATAAATAAGTGGGTCTTTATTGTAGTTTGGGCACTCTGTCTCTAAAAGGTTTGCCATCACTGCTCTAGGAGATCTCCAAAAGTGGAGGACTTAGTAATTGCAGCTGAAACCACTGCCTGGTAAAGCAAGAGTTAACAGGTGCAATGTTAATAGCCAATGAGATCCTTTGTATTATTGAAAAGCAAGCTGGAAGCTGGTTGGAGGGCGCTGCCACCTGACCAAGGGAGTAGAAAAACCCCTGCTGGGCAGGAGCCCGTAGTCCTCCAGTTTAATCAGCAAAGTAAGCAGAGGAGTGTGCAGCACTTGACTGTGGTGCACCAGCCAATGCCATAATACCAGGAAGCAGAGGTGTCTCAGGCCATTGCCTGACACCATGGGTAAGTCAGGAGGCTAAGCCCCTGAGCAGAGGTCCACTTTCTGGACTCAGCTCCATCTTTACCAGCCCAGCCTGAAGTTACTACCAGGCTGCGAGAAACTCTTCCTGCAGATCAGCTATCTCCTACCAGCTTTCCAACCTGCTGATTCTGCTGCTAATGTTTGGCCGTTGCCTGCCGTTTGAGGTTGAATTAAGAACTGTAAATTGATTTGCACAATCCCTATATACACCTTAGGGGTATCCCCATGGAGAGACCTCCTTCATCAGCCTCTCCCTCCATTTTTTCTTGCACATACCAACTGCTGGAGACCTGCCAGGCTGTAGGTCCGTCCTCCGATCCTAATACCAAGCACCGTGACCATAGTGTGCCGAAGGCTGCATAAGCCAGCCACTCAGGGATTTTGGGCCCTGGCTGTCTACAGCCACTGAAGAAAGGCCAGACCCCGGTTGGATGTTGCATGTACAATCTGATCAGCTGCTCCTGCTGTATAAAATTCTGCCTACAGATCGGACACTATGTACAATCTGCTCAGCTTCTCCTGCTCTATAACATGCTGCCTGCAGAGAGGACATTGTGAGGCAAACTGCACTAGATTATTAAATACTGATGCAAAGTCTTTAATAGTCTGGCGCACCCTGCACACACTCATTGTTTTTTTGTTTTTGTACACCCAGTTTGATGAGCATGTGCCACATTTCTGTCGAGTCGCTGTAATAAATGTGAAGCACAGTCTGACGCTGCACTAACACGCCCCTTACGACACTTCTTAAATATCTGTCCAAGCAGTTTGCACTAGAAAGAACGTGAAAAGTCCAACAGAAAACTGGTGCACGGCCCTTAGTAAATGTGCCCCATTATGTACATCTCTCATAACATACAACATACACTTATAGCTTCATATAACAATGGGGAACCCCTTTTGTGATGGTATGGGATAATTGGAGTTCCCCCAATCTACAAAGCTGCAACATAATTATAAAAATAATAATAACTGATACCATTTGCAAGGTTTCGGAGGTTGTGTCCGAAGTAACATCGCAAGAGTATGTCATAGTCTCCGTGTGCTAACACTGAGGTACTGGAGTAGTGTATCCTGTATGTAAATCAGTAAGAGACCTATCGCTCCATGAAATATATACTTCCACTATGCTATTTGATGTTTTTAATGGATACAGAATAATTACGGTTTCTATAGAAAACCATTGGATTTTGCAATTATAAGTGGAGTTGGTTATTATTTATGGATATTGATAGATCTTGTATTTTTCTTACAGGATTAATATGTAATATATGAGTCCATCTCAAAAGCAGGTCATGCAGAATAGTATTTAAAGGAAACCTACCACCACAGATCTACCTATTAAAGAGAACCCGTCATGCAAAATAACCCCCCTAATCTAAATATATTTTCATAAACTGCCATTAGAGAGCATTGCCTCTATCCCTTCATTGTCCCTCTACATGCCTGTAAACCTAAGCAATGAGGTCCTAAAGCTGTATGCAAATGACCTGTGAAATGTCCAATGAGTCATTAGCATATTCAAGCTGTCCAGCTTATTCATGAGTGGGAGGTACAGCCACACACCCCAGTGCTTGACTGACAGCTGCTCCATGTAATGGCTGCTCCATGTATGTGTGTGTGTATAGGAGAGATACAACAGCTCCAGGCACTCATGTTATAGCAGAACATGTCAGGTACTTGTGTAGCTGATGTCTGTGTCTCTGTGTATTAGGAGGATGCAGCATGTCAGCAGATGCAGCACAGACACTAGCAATGCTTTACTATACATTACACACAGACATGAGCAGTGGGAGGAGAGGGGAGGGGGGACAGGGGTGACATCACTGCCTCTGACCATGTGACCAGCCTCATTTACATAATAAAGAAAATATGATTTTATAATGATTAATGTATGAATTGACTAGATAAAGGGAGGGATCCTTGTGAGCTGCTCCAACAGGTAGTAGTGACAGAAATAGTGACAGAGACCTGATGACAGGTTTCCTTTAAGGTAGATCCGGTGGCAGGTTCCTCTAATGTATAGTAGTATAGCGCTTTTTATGGATAATTCTTTCGTGGCCGATAACTTTTATAAATTTTAATTCCCCCAATTTTCAAATTTCCTAAAGAGGCTACTGGGGTGTGGAGTAGCCGGAGCTGTGGCTACACGGCGCGGCTACTCCACGCCCCATTAGCCCCTTGCGTTCCGCCTACCAATGCATCTTCAGTCTGCAGCTCCTGGTAGCAGCTGCGCGCATTCGTCTGCGAAGCCAGAGCTACTGCGCATACGCAGAACCCAGCTTTGCAGATGAGTGAAGATTAGCGAGTAGCTATACTACTATACATTAGAGGAACCTGCCGCTGGATCTACCTTAATAGGTAGATCCTTGGTGGTAGGTTTCCTTTAAGAGACCAGCATGAGAGGTGGGAGCGATAGAAACAAGGCTGATATATTTTACTGCATATTATGCATTTTAGAAAACTTTTAGCACATAACGTATAACAAGCTGTTTGATGTTTATACCTTTTACATTTTAAGAGTTATTAGCTATTTTTGAGCCTTGTTATTCCTAATTTTCTAGATTATTATCATTATTGTTATTATGTATTTATTCACAGAGCACCATCAATTCTATGTAGGTTACTTTTGCAAAGATTTAAAAATTGCTACATTTGACCGGGGTAACAGTGGAGGGATTAGATAAACAGGTGGCGGCCCTGGCCTCCGACATAGCCTTGGTTAAGGAGGATATCTCCAAAACTAGGGAAACGGTTTCCAAGGTGGTTAGTCAGGTAAAAAATGTGGAGGGAGAGACTAAGAGTTTAAGAAAATAAGTGAGTGCTCTGACCAAGGCTCAAACCTCCCTTAGGGATAAGCTAACTGATTTGGAGGATCGATCTAGACGATCTAATCTTCGTATTATAGGCCTCCCAGAAGAAGTAGGGGAGAATTCCCTCTCAAAATGGATTCAGGATTGGTTAATTGAGCATGTTGGCACTGAGACTTTATCATCTGTCTTTATGATAGAAAGAGCCCATCGAGTTCCTAACAAACCTCCCATTCCAGGGGCCCCACCCAGGGTCCTTCTGGCCAAAGTCCTATGTTCCCAAGACCGAGATGTAATTATCAGATGTTCCCGCTCCAGGCAGGATATTATGTATAATGGGGTAAAAATTTTTATTTTTCCGGACTACTCACAGGTTACGCAACAAAAGCGAACCAAATTTAAAGATGTAAAGCTGCGCCTGAAGGAGGCAGGATTAAAATTTTCACTTTTATACCCAGCAAAATTGAGAGTAATCCATAATGATCATACCCTCTTTTTTGATAACTCCATAGAGGCCTCGGAGTGGCTAGAGTCGAAGGGGTTCTAGGGTGTAGTAGTAGGAGGCTAGGGTAGCACAGATCTCTTAGAAGTATATAAGCTATAGCATGCGGATGTGGGACGGGTAGGGGGGACGGGGATGTAGGAGAAGAGAGGCCTGTTAACAGTGATGGGTCAAGAAGGGGGCCGGTGCGGGGATATGGGGGGGGGGGTTTCGGGGTGCGACTCTGCCGTAGGGAACGTTTTATTGTCCTGTTTGTAATATTTTCTGTTTGCTGCCGCTTTTTTATTAAGGAATGGCCACGCAAATTTTTTGTTGGAATGTTAGGGGGCTGAATGACCGCCGAAAGCGGTGCATGGTAAACGATGTGGTGATTCGTCACCTTCCAGGGATTATTTGCCTTACAGAGACTCATCTAACTCAGGACACTATCGGTTGGCTAGAAAGACGCTGGGCCTCCATGTCATTTCATTCATACGGATCCGCATTCTCCAGGGGAGTCTCTGTTATTATTCACCAGAAGGTTGACATTAAGGTCCTAACATATAAGATAGACCGGCAGGGGAGGTACATTTTTCTGTACTGTGTTTTAAATCAGGTGCGGTGCATCCTGGCATTTGTATACCTTCCCCCTCCATTTTCATATCAGGTTTTGAATGCCCTAGTTAATTTCCTGAGTGATAGGGAGGACAGCCCATTGATGATTATAGGGGATTTCAACACAGTTATGGATCCCTCGCAGGACAGACGTAATTTGCGCGGTGCCGGTCCCCAGAATCAACGGGGATCCTCAGGCCTGAGAACCTTCTGTGAGAACCTTGGTCTGAGGGATGCCTGGAGGATTAAATATCTGGACAAACCTGCCTTTTCTTGTTTTAGCCGCACCCACTAGACATTGTCCAGGATCGATATGTGTCTGGCCAATGATGCTTTCCTGTGCCTTATAGCTAAGATTAAATATGAAACTATTGTAGTTTCGGATCATGGACCCATCTCTCTCCAGATTAGGACAGAGCGGGGCCCATTCCTTGATAAGAAGAGCTTTTTTAGGCTTAATCCTCATTGGCTCTCGGTCTTGGACAATGATGTAAAGGTCATAAAGTTGATTGAGGAATTTTGGGGGAATAATGTTCTCGAGAGGGACCCGGGCTTGGCTTGGGATGCGCTTAAGGCCTTCCTCCGAGGCCTGTTCTTCTCCGAAATCGAGTGGGCTAAAAAGAGGTATAGACAGAGAGAAAGTACTTTTAAAAAAAAATGTAGCCACCACACAAGAGGTTTGGGCGGCGTCAGCCACAATGGAAGACAGGGATAGATATATCGAAGCACAGGCCGCATTTAATTCCTTTTAGTCCGAGAGGGCGCAACATAAAATCTTTTTTGCCGGGCAAAAATATTATGCGGAGAGAGGGAGACCGGGTAAAATACTCGCCAATCTTCTTAAAAAGAAAAATAGCACTAATGGGATTCATTCGATTATAAATTCTGCAGGAGAGAGGGTACAAGGAGAGGGGGCAATCTTAGAGAACTTTCGGCTTTTTTATCAGTTACTATATGGCTCAGAACTAGAGTTCTCAGACACTCAATTGGAGAAGTATTTGGAATCTGTGTCGTTTCCCTCTCTGACAGTGGAGCAGAGTTCCCCTCTGAATCGCCCCATAAGGGCTAAGGAGATAATGGATGCGATAAATAACTCCTCGGCGGACTCTGCTCCAGGTCTAGATGGGCTGCCACTGGCCTTTTATAAACAATATAATAAGATGCTTTCTCCAATTCTGGAAACGGTTTACTCAGCAGCATTGACCGCGGGGACAGTCTATGGCTCAATGACGGAAGCTTCTATAGTTTTGTTCCTTAAAAAGGACAAAAAAGAGTCAGAGATGGGTTCTTATAGACCCATCTCATTGTTGAATTCGGATGTCAAGATCCTGGCTAAGGTCCTCGCGATGCGGCTTAAGAAGGTAATCTCTCATATTATCCATCCTGATCAAAATGGATTTATCCCGGCCAGGGGCACAGCCTATAATCTTCATAGACTGTTTTCCGATATGCAGTTAGGGATGGGGGGGGGGACCGCTCCATCCTGTCTCTGGACGCGACTAAAGCGTTCGACAGGGTGGAGTGGCCCTTCCTATGGAAGGTATTAGAGAGATTCGGGATAGGCAGGGAGTTTATTGATTGGATAAAAACAATGTACCACTCCCCCAGAGCACGAATCTGTATAAACGGATTATATTCTGAGCCATTTCGTCTGTATAGAGGAACCAGACAGGGTTGCCAACTCTCCCCCCTCTTATTTGCGCTCTTTATAGAGCCGTTAGCTATTAAAATTCGTGAAGCTCAATGGATTAAGGGATGGGGGTGTGGGGGGGAAGCAGAAAAAATTTCACTTTACGCGGATGATATCCTCCTGACTATTCAGAATACAGGTAGCTCCATACATGACGTGATGTATTTGGTGAATGAATTTGGCACTTTTTCAGGCCTCAGCATTAATTGGGAAAAATCCATCCTTCTCCCTTTGGACGGTGCGGGGCAGGAGGGCGTAGACGTGGTCAAGATCCTTAAGAGAGATGAATCGTTCAAATATTTGGGGATTTATGTTTCAGCGGATTTGGGACGCTTTACTGAATTAAATATCATTCCGCTTATAACTAAAATCAGATACAGCATCAATGGCTGGCTCAAAATGCCCCTTTCTAGAGCGGACAGGGTAGGAATAGTAAAAATGGTTTTGCTTCCGCAGCTCCTGTATCACCTCTCGGTCTCCCCGGTCTGGTTACCTAATAGACTGTTTAGACTGATGGACGGTTTAATCAGAGATTTAATTTGGGGGAAAAAATGCCCCAGGATCGGGTTGTCCTCTCTGTGCTGTCCGACAGATAAAGGGGGGTTGGGGGTTCCATATCTTTTTGGGTATTTTATAGCAGCCCAGCTAGCGTTTTTGATCACAAGGAGGGAGTGCAGCGCCTTTGGGAAGCTATTACAATTAAGTGAATTCACAAGGGACTCAATTTTTAGTCTTTTGGATAGTGGGGAACTAGGTCACGACAGATATAGAGGCACTTATATAGGGAAATTGTTGGATAACACTTGGGTTGCGTATAAGAAAAATAGAGGTATTCAAGGCATTTTTCGTTTCACTCCAATATGGGGGAATTATCATTTTAAGGAGTTCAGATCCATTCCGGATTGTAGATATTAGGAGATAAGGGGAGTAAAATCTCTTACACAACTCACTAATTTAGATTATCCACGGAATTTTTTAGATGTTTTAGCACTGGATAGAAGCGTGGAGATATGCTTCTTAAGATTTTTTCAATTGCAGCACGCATAAAATTTGATAGAGGATAAAAGTAGGCTTAATTTATGTACGGATGCAGGAGTAGAACTTTTACTGGGTTCCTCCATTCGGAATAAGGTGGTTGCACATATTTATAGGTATCTGATCCAAGGACTCGCAAAAGGAATCACTCATCCCTCCAAAAGAAGGTGGCAGGAATATTTGGGCGCTCTCTCTGAGGCGGATTGGGATAGATGCTATAAGGGCATAGGGCTGTCCTCCCTCTCCTGGAACCACAGAATGGTACAATTTAATTTTGTGCACCAATTGTATTATTCCCCCCACAGTCTATTTAGAATGAAACTGAAAGATAATTCTAGCTGTCTGCGCTGTAACCTGGAGCATGCGGACTTTGTACATGTATCCTTCGTATGCCATAAAGTTTCTGCGTATTGGTCCAGGGTTTTCCAGTACATGGAAGAAACATTTAAAGTAAAGTTGCCTCGTACTATCCGGGTTGCTCTGCTTAGTATTCAGCAGCTCAGTATTAGGGACAGGGGAAAAAAGGCGGTAGTCAACAAGGTTCTCTTGTTGGCAAGATTGGTTATCGCACGAAAGTGGGGGAGTCCGACGGCCCCGGCCCCGGAAGAATTTTTAGGAGAAGTGGAGAAGTGCAAAAAATATGAAAGATTGATGGCAGTCAAGGGAGGATACCTGGATAAATGGAAAAAGATCTGGTGTATAGGGATTGAGAATTAAGGAAGGATAGTAAATCGGCAAAAGTATTGGTTATAGCAAAAGGCTGGTCTTAGGGACATTAAATGGAAGTATGATCCTCTTTAGCGTTTCCTTACGGCAGAGGTAGGGGGGAGGGGGGGAGGGGGGAAGGTGGGGGCTATTGAGGATGACTACCCCGGTTATTTGTGGGTCTGGAGTATTTATGTCTGTGACAAAACTTTGTTAAAATGTTTTATAACCCTTGTAAGCTCTGTTGCTAATGTAAATGGTATTATTCTCATAATAAAATGATAAAAAAAAAAACATAGACAACCAAGTCAAAGATAAATTGTAATGGTGAATTTCCCCCAATTTTTGGATGTTACTATTAAATATAGCAAATGGCAAAAAAATAAATAAATAAATAAATAAAATTGCTACATTTGTCTGTTCTTTAGGCAGAATGGAATTAGATTGTGTAAACGTGAAAGTTAATGGGGGTCATTTACTAAGGGCCCGATTCGCGTTTTCCCGATGTGTTACCCGAATATTTCCGATTTGCGCTGATTGTACCTGAATTGCCCAGGGATTGTGGGGCATCGGCGCCGGCATGCACGCGACGGAAATCGGGGGGCGTGGCCGAACGAAAACCCGACGGATTCGGAAAAACCGAAGCATTTAAAAAAAAAATTGTGTCGCGAAAATTTCACTCACCTTCATCCAGGATAGGCCGGTGTATTTCGAGGCATTCCAGCGGACTTCAGTGCAGCAGCGCCACCTGGTGGACGGCGGAGGAACTGCCATTATAAATCCCGGCCGGACCTGAATCCAGCGCAGAGAACGCGCCGCTGGATTGCGAATGGGCCGGGTAAGTAAATCTGCCCCACTATCTTCTTTTTACATAAGGGTTAGAATCCTATTGAATGAGTTAACTAGAAATAAAAAAATGCCTTAAAATGGAAACAGAAATACGTTTTTAGCGGATAGCACCCAGACTGGAAATGTCTAGAAAGATCCAAAGATCTATCTGCCATTAAAAGTTGCTACATTTGTCTGTTCTTTAGGCAGAATGGAATTAGATTGTGTAAGCGTGAAAGTTAATGGGGCAGATTTACTTACCCGGTCCTGTCGCAATCCCAAAGATGTGTTCTACGACGAGGATGAAGTCCGGCGCGATTCTACCAGAGCGTGCGTCCATTTTCCTGCATGTGTCGCTTCCCCGCTCAGATCCGCCGGAGTTCACCTTCTTCTTGTGAGTATGTGAGTGCATTGTCTTGCGACACAATTTGAATTGTAATTCTCACGCTTACTCCGAATCAGTCGGGTTGTCCGTCGGCCACGTCCCCAATTTGTGTCGCATGGAAGTCGGCGCAATTGCGGCAAAATTTGATTGCGTGTGGCTAAAACCCCACTTAAATACAGTGCAAATCGGAAATAGCCGGGAAACCCAACAAAAATGCGCTGCACGGACCCTTAGTAAATGTGCCCCAAAATCTTCTCTTTACATTCTCTTTACAGAATTCTATTGAATGATATAACTAGAAATAAAAAAAATGCTTTAAAATGGAAACAGAAATACGTTTTTTAGGTGATAGCACCCGGACTGGAAATTTCTAGAAAGATCTAAAGATCAATCTGCCATGTGATGTGCCGAATGAGCCTCAAATAATGTCAAATGGTAAAATAAAGACAGCAGAATGTATCTCCTACAGCTTTGTTACAAGGTGACATAATCTTTCATAAGGAGCCAGCGAGCAGGCTTGAGAACAGCATTGCCCAATCAGATAGAATTGCTCAGTGACCAATTAGGGCACAGCTTACATGGCAACTTTGGAAACTGAATAGTATGATGCTAGATGCCCAGCATTCCTACAGCCCAGCCATGTACCAGTGTCAGCCATGCTCTGACTTACGTCTCTGCTGAAAAAAAAAGGCTTATTCTACAGCATCAGCAACAAGTCAGGTAAGTGCGCGGCGGCCTGCTGTGATTACAGATGCAGGCAGGGTGATGAGGATGAATAGCGCCCTCCATTAACCCCTGCATGGCTGCCAGCATCCAGCACAGATACAATGTATCAGCTAGAATGAGACAGTCTTCCTCCACATACACAGTATAAGGCAGAGGACAGCCATGACAGATTCTAGAACAGCTACAAATAACACATTGCAGTATATCGTTATATATTTTCTGCATTCTGCATTCTGTGCTTTATGTCATCACGTGGGTTAATCCAGTGCGGGTTACAGTCTATGAAGAATACATTATCTACTGAGACAGTGATGGTTGCATGGTTACAAATCTCCAAGAGGGAATGTTCTTCAATGTGTATGCTTGTTTGTGCATCTCTGCAGAATACAGTATATTGGGGATGTTTTTAATAAATGGACAATATTTTCTATCAGTATTTGTAAACCAAAATGACTTAAAGGTTGGACTTGATGTCTTTTTCCAACCTAATTTAGTATGAAACTCACTAAGGACCTGGATTATATAGAAGAATAAGTGTATTTATTATTCTGATACTACCAGTAATACATTATTTAGTGAAAAATAATTACATTGATTTAAGAAAATTAAAGATTATTTTTGCAAACTTTTCTCAAGCTCTCTGCCTGCAATTATCAAAGAACGTCAGTCAGGGGTGAATTAGGAACTCAGCTGCTCCTGCTCTATAACATGTTGCCTGCAGATAGGAAAGGGAAACTGACATGGCGATTTGGGACACTAAACTACCTACAGGTTCTTATGGATCGGTGGTTTAGTGTCCCAAATCATCTTAAAGTGTTTTGAGTAATCACTTAGAAAATAAACTTTATACTTACCTCGTCGTCGCTCGTTCCCTCGCCACCTGTGTGTTACGGTAAGTGAAGCCGGTGTAGAATACTTTGCCTTCACTTTGAAACCCTGACAGGTTCTCCTTAAAGTGACCCCATGTTGTATTTGGGTAACTATTCCATTCAGGTAGGACCAAGCTGGTGGGGGACAGAATTACTGGTGATCAATATTCCTTATAAATATTCAATAGCAGCAGAAGCATGGGAAATATGTGTGTTATAGAAAGAGCATAAAACCCATGGTCCACATTTACTAAGAACAGTGCAGTCGGTACTATGTGCAGTTTGCCTGTGTGGTGTGCAGGGGGCGCTAGATTCAGCATTTGTGGCGCCTGTTCTTCATGAATCTGGCGCCCCCTGTACTGCTCCGACAGAGTGCACCACTTGGTGTGCCTTTATATAGTACGTGCAACACACTAAATGATGATTTATAGGGTATTCAGAAAGTTTCCAAAATTGTGGCTGGATCAGCACTAAAGACCTTCCGTTTCACTGTTGTAGCCAGGTTCTAATCTTCAAGGCTTCAGTTCCCCATGTGACCATAAGCTATGAGGATACTTTCATTATTCTTGTAGAGAAATGGGCCCCACAACTCATAAATGGGAGATCCTTTTTAAAACATGTATTTATGTACGCATGTATAATCTGCTTGCTCTCTTCACGATTTAGGAAATATTTGAAATATCCCTTGATATGTTTAAAGGACACCTACCACCAGTATGAAGGATTGTAAACCAAGCACACTGACATACTGGTGTGTGCCCCCCTCTGGTAGGATTCGCTCTTCTATTAGCTTGTTCAGTTCTTGTTTTTACATAACATTATGCAAATGAGCCTGAGGGGCTCCAGGCTCCATTAACACATATGGAGGCCAGAGCCCCTCGGACTCATATGCATAATTTTACAAGCCTTTTTATGTAAAAACAAGGGCTTAAGAAGCTAAAAGAAGAGCGGATCCTGGCAGAAGAGAGACACACACCAGTATGTCAGTGTGCTGGTTTACAAACCTTGATCCTGGTGGTAGATGTTCTTTAATAACCTATACCAGGTAGAAGTAAAGGCTAAAATCACAGCAAATGTTTTGATAGCAAATAACATCCAACTGGCCATTTTTTTTGGGGGGAGGGGGGATTTGCTTGTACCCCAGTGTGCATGCGTATGGGGAGTTTGGCTGAACACAATGGCCCACATTTATTAGAAACAGTGTAACTGCACTTTTTTAAACAGTAGTTCCTGTATTCTATATTTTGACATGTCTAATTTTATACATTACAGTTTGACTGGTGTAATGCAACAGAAAACCTCTGAAGCCGTCAGGTCCCCATGGCAGGAATCAGTAAAGAATGGTAACTTCTATAAGCCTTTCCGCTGCCCGCAATGTGGTGAAAATGCACGTTTCAGAAGTTTATCCTCTTTGAGGGCACATCTTGATTATATGCACACCTATGATGAAAGGTATTTTTGGGGAAAATCGGGGGTATTTTGTTCACTGAAAGAAGCAGATTTGGAAAACGCGACAGAACTTCTTAACGAAAAGCAGATGGAATCTATTAACGATGCAATCAATCAAAAAAGTTCTTCATCAACTTATTGTGACTTAAAAAATGAGGGCAGGAGAGCCAGCGGTCCCATACAGATCCTATCAGACAAGCCCGCCCATCTGGTTAAAAACTCCGTAATTCCAGACAACTCCACGAAAAATCACTATATCATTGGATATCCCTTGGCCTCTTCTAAGTTCCAGCTCGATCCTCAAGAGAAGTCGGTACTCAATCAACTTACTGAAAATGTGGATAAGAACATAGAAAAGAAAATTGATAATCTCAATAAGGAACTGTGCCAAAAAACTTCTGAACTGCTGGAGGTTCGTGCAGCCTTTCTACAACTTTCCCAGAAGAAGCAAGAAGTGCAGCGTAGGGAAAGAGCGCTCAGCCGGCAAGTGGATGTGGCCGTGGAATTGATAGCGATTCTTCGTCAGAGACTAACAGAGTCTGAGCAGGAGCTTCAGAGGAAAGAGGAGTAAGTTATTGTGCCCATGGGTATCACCCTGTGGAGATGTTGCTGTTTACAAGTTAAAGGCACTGGGGCACATTTACTTACCCGTCCAGTCGCGATCCCCACTGTGCATTGTCCAACGAGGATTCGGGTCTGCCGCGATTCACTAAGATCGTGCATCCAATTTCCTGATCTTGCGACACAATTTGCTTTTTAAATTCCGCGGTTTGTCCGAATCAGTCAGGTTGTCCGACGTCCACCCCCCCGATTTACGTCGCATGCAAGCCGGCGCCGATGTTCCACAATACTATCGTGTGCGCCGAAAACCTGGGGCAATTCAGGGCAAAACAGAAAAAAATCGCAAAACCCAACGAATATGCGGCGTTCGGACCCTTAGTAAATGTGCCCCAATATGCCATGAGTTTTCACCTGAAAAAAAAAATTTGTAATTGTTATCAGCAGCAACAGTGCATCACATTTCAGGATTGTAGCTGTAGCATAGAGGACTCAGATGCACTGTTGTATGAGATCTCTTCACTGTACACAGCCCCACCCCTCTGTTCTGATTCACTGCTGTAGCAGGCTTCTGTTTGAATACTACAGCAGTAACTCAGGGGGGAGTGGCCGTGTCCAGTGAAGAGATCTAACACACGAGTGCTCCCTGAGGATTAGAAGGCATTTACTGAATAGTCCACAAATTGTTGCTGGTAGTATTGTACACCAGACCATGATGCCCAGGAACAGAATTGCTAGGAGAGGCTAGAGGTAGACTCAGGAGTCAGTGGGGCTTATTTACTAAGGGTCCGCGTGCGCACTTTCTTCAGACTTTCTGTCGTTTTCGGGATTTGCACGGCTGTGACAGGTATTTAACAGGTGTCTGCACTGGCATTGTGTCGCACACAATCGGATTTTGGTGCAGCTGTGCTGGCTTTCATGTGACACAAATCGGGGGATCGGGCCGTCGGACGATCTGAATGATTCGGACTGAGCGCAGAATTTAACTTTCAAATTGTGTTGCAAGACAATGCACTTACATGCACCAGGAAGAAGAAGGTGAACTCTGTCGGACCTGAGCGGGGAAGCGACACATGCAGGATATCGGGCGCACAATCTTAGTGAATCGCGGCAGATGTGCATTATCATCAGACAGGTAAGTAAATATGCCCCAGTGAGTGACATCTACCACACCCAAATTGACCCATAACCAAGCCAAGTTTGAGTTCTACAAATGAGCCTGTTAACTCAATTTTGGATTCTTTATTTACTTAAAGGGTTATTCCAGGAATAAGCATAATTCATATTCAAATGGGTCATTGAAATATAAGCTTATATGTAATTAGTTGTCCCTGTAGGGGAGGCACAGGACACAAGATGGCGGCTGGTCACATGTCCACATCACATGTCCTGTACCTGCCTGGGCAGGTCATGTGATCATCACTATGTTTGGCTGTAGTTGGTTGGTTGCAGCGTATCCAGTATGGCCAGTGTTGTGGTGAGACGTTGTGTGCAGGGATGGCAGTTACACATCATTACTATGGTAACAGAGCAGGACAGTCTGTTACATCATCACTGGGAGCAGAGCATGAGAGGGAGGAGCTGTTACTGAGAACTGAAGGATCATGGGAGTTGTAGATGCTGGCCATGTTAGAAATAACTCCACCTACTTTAGAGAGGCCATAAAGTTTTTTGAATCATAAAATCAAACTATTTAAGCTCCATAATGACTAATGACATTGAGTTTTGTTGTATTCATTTATTTATAGCTCAGACATTCATATTCCCGGGATACCCTGTTAACATTATGGAGGGCATCCAAGATTACCATCACAACAGGGAGACAAGTGAGAGTGCGCTGTCCCCCAAAAAGTGAATCGTGGGGTTGAGTAGGTAAAATGGTGCCAAGGTGTTGCCAAAATGCTCCCATGGCTGTTGCATTTTGAAAATGCATTAAAAACTTTTGAAAATACACATTTTTTTAATATATAAAAATGCACATTTTGCTTTTTAAACTGACCAAACCTAAAATTTGTGATCAGATGACCTGTTACCTATTTGTCAGATGACCGTTACTAGATATTTGCACAGTAGTCAGAAACCAATGTGAAGGATCACACATTGGCCAATTATCGGTCCTTATTTAAGGGCCCTTAGGCCCCTTCCACACTAGCGTTTTTCACGCGCGAGTTCTGGGTGTGCTTTTGACGCGCAGAACTTGCATTGCACTCTGTCCCATTGTTTCCAATGGGTCTTTCCTCATTTGCGTTGTTTTTCACGCGCGTGCTTGCGTTTGTTTTGACGCGCATCAAAATCGCAGCATGCTCTACTTTTGCGTTTCACGCACGTTTTTCCCGCCCCATTCAAGTCTATGGAGATGCATCAAAAATGCATTGCACTCGCAAGCATTGCAAGTGCAATGCGAGTGCAATGCGTTTTAAATGGATGGGTTGCTAGGTGACATGAATAATTCCCCTGCTCGAGATCGAGCATTTAATTAAAAAAACACAGTGAAGAACAGTGAAGACTAGAATAAAAACAGTGAACACAGTGAACACAGGATCATTTAAGTGAAAAACACAGTAAAGAACACAGTGCAGAATAGATTACAGATGTTCGGCACATCTGCTTACTTGTTGGGAGATACGCGCGGAACGGTGCGAACAAAATAGCATGTGAAGAACAATATATATGTGTGTAAAGAACACATTGCAGATGTTTTTCACTTAAATGATCCTGTGTTCACTGTGTTCACTGTTTTTATTCTATTCTTCATTGTTCTTCACATCTGATAACTTGTCGGGAGATAATATACGCGCGGAACAGTGAAGAATAGATTGCAGATGTTTGCATACATCTGATCACTTATCAGAAGACATTCTTTTTCAATTAAATAAAACATTTTATTCCCGAACCATGGTCCCTTTGAAAAAGTCCCATTGACTTAAAAAAAACGCGTGTGAAAAGCACACCGAAAACGCAAAAAACGCGAACAACACGCGCGTGAAAAATGGAACAAAAACGCAGCCAAAAATGTCAGTTTTTCACGCATTGCACCCTGACGTGAAATGTAACGCTAGTGTGGAAGGGGCCTTACTTGTTCAGTGTACTGGTGTCTAAGTTAATTCAATCTTTTGCTACTCATCCTTTCTCCTCCTAAGCTTTTAATCCTAGATCATCTGCTGAAGATAATACCGAGTCACAAGGTGATTATAATAAATAAAAGGTGACTTTTATAAATAAATGTCTCCTATATATCCAAATTCCTCCTATCTGCCTCTTGACTTTATTTCCACTGTATACACAGTGCACAAAAAACAACTAACAAAGCCACCATGTTGCTTCCTCCTAAATGTCTTAAAGGGAACCTGTCACCAGGGACCTCATTTTCACTAAAGACAGGTTACAGAAGCCCATGACACCTGCAGTGCACATATATGTCTTTTGCTTTCCCTATGCATTTGCATTACAATATAATTGTGTATTATAACTTACCTTGCACCCTGACAGAACCTCTGTGTACGCTAGGCAGGGGTACCGCACACCTATCCTGGGTGGTGCTTTTGTCGGGTTCTCAACACAAATTTCAACTGAAGAAGAACATAGCACACATCCTTTTATCTTTAGCTTTCCATATATTTACATCTCCACCAAGAGTGATACAATTTTTTTTAACAAAGAGAAAACAGATCACATGGATAATTGTGCAACTTTTCGGTCATTCCGACCTTTGCCAAGCTAGATCTGCAATGAAAAAGTCATGAGCATTTGTTTGGGTGGAGAAGAAACAAACGCTCATGACTTTTTAGTTGGAGATCTAGCTTGGCAAAGGTCAGAATGACCGAAATGTTGCACAATTATCCATATGATCTGTTTTCTCTTTGTTAAAAAAATTATATCACTCTTGGTGGAAATGTAAATATATGCAAAGCACTTGAATTAAATGAAAAACAAAGATAAAAGGATGTGTGCTATGTTCTTCTTCAGTAGAATCCCATGTGTAGTCCCAGATTGGGCTTTGATTTGGAAGCATTTAAAAAAAACAACATGTGACTTATCTGTGCTGCAGACTGCTCAGCTCTCAGTCCCCACCTTTGTGCTCCTTTATGGCTCCTCCCTCCTGCTCCTTTACAAAGCTGACAGCCTGGTGAGCTGACATCAGTGGGAGAAGGAGGAGCTGTACATTAGCACAAAGGTGGGGGCTGGGAGCTGAGCAGTCTGCACACAGACAAGTCACATGTTGTTTTTTGAAATGTATCCAAACCAAAGACCAACCCCTATGACTACACAGAGGATTCTGTCATGAAGCCAGGTAAGTTATAACACACAATTATATTGTAATGCAAATGCCTAGAGAAAGCCGAAAGACATTTTTGCACTGCAGTTGTAATGGGCTTTTGTAACCTGTCTTTAGTGAAAATGAGGTCCCTGGTGACAGGTTCGCTTTAAGCTGAACTTCAGTATTGTTTGGAGCTTCATGTGCTACCATGCAGGATGTGGTGCTCCTGGGAAGACACTTTGAGCTACAATATGCTATGCACTGCAGGTATGTGGTGCGCTATGGTGTTTGTTGCTGTTCCGTAGGTATTTAGTGTTGCACTGTGGAATTTGGTGCTCATCAGGGTTGGTATGTTGGCAGCATGGTGGCATTTTGTGATAGTATTTGTTTGGTGATTGAAGATTCAAATAACCAGCTCATCATGGCACATGTAGTACCTCAATGTACAGTGAAAAAGCGCCAATCATTGCTTCTAGATAAGTAAAACAGTACACACTAATTCTCTAGAGTTGATCCTAATTGTATATGCCAATTCACAACTTTCCAGCCAAATCTGCCCATCCCCTATTTGTTTCGTGTGAATGTGGTATTAAGTTTCAGTGACCCAGGAAGGGCTATTGTACATTTCAAATATTGTAATCTGAAGCCAATTGTAAATGAGATGTAATCTACGTAAGAAGTTGAGTAAGTTTGCAAATGCTTTGCCTGCTTTGATTTGTTCTGAGCCTGGGTTACATTTCATATAGTGTTCACAATGGCCCAGATATATAATTGTGTCTGTGCCAGTTTTTTTTTGTCTAAATTTGCACTAAAAAAGGGTCTTTTGTGCTTCGTCTTAAGTGTTTGAGACACTTTTTTTTTGTCGTGGTTGCATTTTGTCTGACATTATAGAAAACTTTGCACCTAAAGGGGTATGGTAGTGCTTATTCGTAGTTTGCAACACATTTATGTTTAGACTCCGACAGAATTGTGTCACACGGAGTACATAGAAGGTGCTCTAATAAATAAAAGGTGCTTCTTTCTCCACACTTTCCCAAAGCAGCGCCATTTGCTCCGTATAATCGTCCAGTGTGTGCCACTATTGGATTATCTGGCGCAAACTGCCCTTTAGTGAGGCAAACTGCACTATTGCAGATTGCACCAGTTTTCATATATTTGGGCCAATGGGGCACATTTACTCAGAAAGTCAGAAACTGCACTAAAAGTTCTATTTCCGTGTATAAAGCTGTGGGCGGTGATTCCATAAGAACATGCGCCAGAAATCATGAATGTGTTGCTTCCCCGCACTGGCCCGACAGAGTTCACCATCTTTTTTGTGGTGCACCTTTAACATAGGGCTTGCGACACAATTTGCAAGTTAAATACGGCGCTCGGTCCGAATCAGTCGACCGACGGCACGCCCCCTGATTTGGGTTGCATGGAGGCTTGCGCAGTCGTGCCACAGAAGGGTCACGTGCAACACAGTAGTGGTGCAGACACTTCTTATATACCTGTGCAAGCCGTTTTAGCCTAGAAAAACGTACACGGTCCGACAAAATGGGGCACATTTACTAATTTACTTTTGTCGGACTGTACACGTTCTTCTAGGCTGAAACGGCTTGCACAGGTAATTAAGAAGTGTCTGCGCTGATATTGTGGGTGTTGCAGAGCCTTTACACAGGACACTTATAGGACACTATCTTGGCATAACGAAAATTGAATCCATTGTTAGAAAGGGGACTGGAAATACAGTCTTAGAAAAGGTGATGAGAAGATAGTTAGATCGCTTTGAGGGAAAAGATTCACTATTTTAATTAATATCTTTGTTCCTTTTCTATGCTGTGAAGCAGACATCTAGTCATTGATGCGGTCTATTATAGACAGATATTTCTACATACAAAATTATACATGAATGGCTGTCAAGTACTGCTAGCACAGCTGCAATTCATTTTTAGGATGGGTTCACACTATGCTTTGGTATACACTCAGCATATACATTGGTAGCAGCCAATTACTGGCTGCTGCCGATATAAACTCCTCCCCCACATTCAGGGGAGAGAAGGGGTCCCCGGGCCACATATCCCACTTTTATAAGTTCAACAATGTATGGCACAATGGGGAACATTTACTAAGGGTCCGCAGGCCGCGATTCTGTCGGGTTTCCCGAATATTTCCTTTTTGCGCCAAATTGCCCTGGGTTTTTGGCGGATTGTGGCACATCGGCGCCGGCTTGTATGCTACACAAATCGTGGGGACGTGCCGTCGGACAACCCGACTGATTCAGACAAACCGCAGAATTTAAAAACGATATTGTGTCGCAAGATCAAGCACTCACATACACCAGGAAGAAGAAGGTGTACTCCGGCGGACCTCAGCGGGGAAGCGACACATGCAGGAAATTGGACGCACGATCTTAGTGACCCGAATCCTCGTCGGACAACGCACAGCGGGGATTGCGTCAGGACGCGTAAGTACATGTTCCCCAACATGTAGTGTGAACCCAGCCTAACAGGGACATGTTCCCCTATAAGTTCTGCCAGGACTCTTTGAAAAAGCCATTGAGTCCTGTTAACCCCGTCCCTTCCTGCGTACAGTCTCAAGAAAAGCTGTCAATCAGTTTGTGTGGATGTGATGCCCTAATGGGAAAGCTAGATACAAGTGTTGTATATATTTCCTACAGGGAAGTGGTTTCTATCAATCACTTTCTGGAAGCCGCTGCTGAAAAGGAATTCCGAGGGAAAAGGAGGCTTCAGCATTTCATCGAGAACCTGCTTCAGCGAGTGGAAGTTGCTGAAAAACAATTGGAATTTTATCAAAACCGGCAGATCAAAAACAATCAACCCAGTCCTGAGGATGCCATGGCAAGTACCTCTTATATTTCTAAGGAGTTTCTATATATACAGTCATGGCCAAACGTTTTGAGAATGACCCAAATATTATATTTACACATGATCTGTTGCCCTCTGGTTTTTATGTGTGTTTGACCACAAGTTCTCAATGGGATTAAGATCTGGGGAGTTTCCAGGCCATGGACCCAAAATCTCTATGTTTTGTTCCCTGAGCCATTTAGGTATCACCTTTGCTTTATGGCAGGTGCTCCATCATGCTGGGAAAGGCATTGTTCATCACCAAACTGCTCCTGGAGGGTTGGGAGAAGTTGCTCTTGGAGGACATTCTGGTCCCATTCTTTATTCATGGATGTGTTTTTAGGCAAGACTGTGAGAGAGCCGATTCCCTTGGCTGAGAAGCCGCCCCACACATGAATGGCTGCAGGAGGCTTTACAGGTGGCATGAGACAAGACTGGTGGTATCGCTCACCTTGTCTTCTCCGAACAAGCTGTTTTCCAGATGTTCCAAACAATCAGAAAGGGGATTCATCAAAGAAAATGACTTTCCCCCAGTCCTCAGCAGTCCACTCCCTATACCTCCTGCAGAATATCCGTCTGTCCCTGATGTTTTTTCTGGAGAAAAGTGGCTTCTTTGCTTCCCTCCTGGACACCAGGCCTTGTTCCAAGAATCTCTGCAGTGTCACAGTGCGTGCAGATGCCTCACACCTGCCTGCTGCCATTCCTGAGCAAGCTCTGCACTGCTGGGAGCCCCATCCCCAAGCTGAAACACTTTTAAGAGATGGTCCTGGTGCTTGCTGGTCATTCTTGGGCGCCCTGGAGCCTTTTTGGCAACAATGGAACCTCTCTCCTTGAATTCCTTGATGATGCGATAGATTGGTGACTGAGGTGCAATCTTTCTAGCTGCGAATACTCTTCCCAATGATGACTGCATGTGTTTCTTTAGAGATAACCATGGTTAACAGAAGAGAAACAATGATGCCAAGCACCAGCCTCCTTTTAAAGTGTCCAGTGGTGCAATTCTTACTTAAAGGAAACCTACCACTGCTCACATGATGAAATCATACAAGCACACCACCCTGTAGGCTATTTAATACTGATGCCGGCACATACTTTAGTTAGGCACAGCGATCTTTAGTTTAGCTAAAAAAAGATTAACTCACATATGTAAATTAGCCCTCAGGTGCTACCCCCTATGTCATCAGCCGTCTGTCTATGCCTTCCAATTGTTAATTATTCACGCCTCCGTCTTTCTACCTGCCCTCCTTCAGGTGCCGAGAGCCGTGAAAGACGGAGGCATGAATAAATAACAATAGGAAGGCATCGACGGAGGGCTGATGACATAGAGGTAGCACCGGAGGGCTAATTTACATATGTGAGTTAATCGTTTTTTTTAGCTAAACTAAAAATCGCTGTGCCTAACCAAAGTATCTGCTGGCATCAGTATTAAATAGCCTACAGGGTGGTGTGCTTATATGATTTCATCATGTGAGCAGTGGTAGGTTTCCTTTAATCATGACAGATTGATCTCTAGCCCTGTCCTCATCAGCCCCCGCATCTGTGTTACTGGAGACATCACTGACACCATGTTACCTGCTGCTTTTAAGGCAGGCCTGCAATGAAGTTGAAATGTGTTTTGGGGGAAAAAGTTCATTTTCTAGGCAAATGTTGACTTTGCAATTAATTGCTGTTAAGCTGATCGCTCTTTATAACATTCTGGAGTATATGCAAATTGCCATTATAAAACCTGATACAGTAGACTTTGTAAAAATTAACATTTGTATCATTCTCAGAACTTTTGGCCATGACTGTAGAGTGCTGCTACTGGGGCAATGACCTCCCCCACAAATGCAGCTGATCTATCCCAATACGACACTATCTGGAGATACCATACCCTGAACCATGAACTTTTCAAGTACAATGAAGTTTTGTTGTGAACATGGATAGTTTTTTTAGTTACATTTTAGTTAAAATTTCATGTATATATGAGCCTTCTTTTCATCCATCAGGTTGTACATTTTCAAGCTAACCGGAAAAGCAAATTCCAGTACGTATATTTATTCTGTGTTTTCCTGAAAGCTCATTGCTCATTAATCACGTCACATTGTCAGTCTTTGCATTGATCATCATTCTCCTTAGACATAAATATGGTTAATGGAATGAGGTTATCATTTTTTCACCTTTAGGGCATTACTTAAAGGACACCTACCTCCAGGATGAAGGATTGTAAACCAAGCGCACTGACATACTGGCGAGCGCCCCTTCTGGCAGGATCTGCTCTTCTTTTATCTTCTTATGCCCTGTTTTTTTTTTTTAATAAAGGCTTTACAAATTATGCAAATGAGCTTTAGGGCTCCAGTCTCCACAGGTGTTAATGTAGCTTGTAGCTTCTAAAGCTTGTTTGCATAATTTTTATAGCCTTTTTTTCTTAAAAACCAGGGCAAGATAAAAGAAAAGCTCCTGTAAGAGGGGGCACACACCAGTATGTCAGTGTGCTTAGTTTACAATCCTTCATCCTGGTGGTAGATGTCCTTTAAGCCTGGATGATAGGTGGGCATTAGACAATCTAGAGCAACCCTATTCGGTATACATTTTTTTTAACCAATAGTTGGTCTAGCTCTGGTCTCTGGAGTTTATTTTGGTTAAGTCTGAGTACCTAGAACCTATACCCCAGATTTCCCATTTCATATCTGATGCCATTGAAGGGGCACTGTATAAGATGCATCCATTTTTCATAATATATGGATTGGAAATCCTTTATTGGGTTTAGTAATTTTGACAGAGGGTATCAAAATAAAGTATCCCCAGGATAAGTAAGACTTGGCACTTTGTGACCAATACAACTAGATCAATACCGTTGTTAAACAACAATTGGTAATCTTATTCATGACAAAAAACCCAAATGCCCAATTGGGGATTTCTTGTAGTCTGGCAGTGCTCTGATGAGATAAAATTTGTTTTGTAATGTTTGTATGGTCAGTTGTATCAAGAGCTGGACATTCCTTCTGCAAATTTCGATGCAATAACATATAGGATAGACATTTAATGGTCTTAAAGAGGACCCCTAAGAAGGCCTGTTTTCTTTCTGTCACCCCCTAAGAGGACCTGTCTATTTTCTGTTCTTCTCTAAGAGGACCCGTCTCTTCTCTGTCATCATCATTTAGAGGACCTGTCTCCCCTCTGTCATCATCTAAGAGGACCTGTCTCCCCTCTGTCATCATCTAAGAGGACCTGTCTCCCCTCTGTCATCATCTAAGAGGACCTGTCTCCCCTCTGTCACCATCTAAGAGGACCTGTCTCCCCTCTGTCATCATCTAAGAGGACCTGTCTCCCCTCTGTCATCATCTAAGAGGACCTGTCTCCCCTCTGTCATCATCTAAGAGGACCTGTCTCCCCTCTGTCACCATCTAAGAGGACCTGTCTCCCCTCTGTCATCATCTAAGAGGACCTGTCTCCCCTCTGTCATCATCTAAGAGGACCTGTCTCCCCTCTGTCATCATCTAAGAGGACCTGTATCCCCTCTGTCATCATCTAAGAGGACCTGTCTCCCCTCTGTCATCATCTAAGAGGACCTGTATCCCCTCTGTCATCATCTAAGAGGACCTGTCTCCCCTCTGTCACCATCTTTGAGGACCTGTCTCCCCTCTGTCATCATCTAAGAGGACCTGTCTCCCCTCTGTAATCATCTAAGAGGACCTGTCTCCCCTCTGTCATCATCTAAGAGGACCTGTATCCCCTCTGTCATCATCTAAGAGGACCTGTCTCCCCTCTGTCACCATCTTTGAGGACCTGTCTCCCCTCTGTCATCATCTAAGAGGACCTGTCTCCCCTCTGTAATCATCTAAGAGGACCTGTCTCCCCTCTGTCATCATCTAAGAGGACCTGTCTCCCCTCTGTCACCATCTAAGAGGACCTGTCTCCCCTCTGTCATCATCTAAGAGGACCTGTCTCCCCTCTGTCATCATCTAAGAGGACCTGTCTCCCCTCTGTCATCATCTAAGAGGACCTGTCTCCCCTCTGTCACCATCTAAGAGGACCTGTCTCCCCTCTGTCATCATCTAAGAGGACCTGTCTCCCCTCTGTCATCATCTAAGAGGACCTGTCTCCCCTCTGTCATCATCTAAGAGGACCTGTCTCCCCTCTGTCACCATCTTTGAGGACCTGTCTCCCCTCTGTCACCATCTAAGAGGACCTGTCTCCCCTCTGTCAACATCTAAGAGGACCTGTCTCCCCTCTGTCATCATCTAAGAGGACCTGTCTCCCCTCTGTCATCATCTAAGAGGACCTGTCTCCCCTCTGTCATCATCTAAGAGGACCTGTCTCCCCTCTGTCATCATCTAAGAGGACCTGTCTCCCCTCTGTCATCATCTAAGAGGACCTGTCTCCCCTCTGTCATCATCTAAGAGGACCTGTCTCCCCTCTGTCACCATCTAAGAGGACCTGTCTCCCCTCTGTCATCATCTAAGAGGACCTGTCTCCCCTCTGTCATCATCTAAGAGGACCTGTCTCCCCTCTGTCACCATCTAAGAGGACCTGTCTCCCCTCTGTCATCATCTAAGAGGACCTGTCTCCCCTCTGTCATCATCTAAGAGGACCTGTCTCCCCTTTGTCATCATCTAAGAGGACCTGTCTCCCCTCTGTCATCATCTAAGAGGACCTGTCTCCCCTCTGTCACCATCTAAGAGGACCTGTCTCCCCTCTGTCACCATCTAAGAGGACCTGTCTCCCCTCTGTCATCATCTAAGAGGACCTGTCTCCCCTCTGTCACCATCTAAGAGGACCTGTCTCCCCTCTGTCATCATCTAAGAGGACCTGTCTCCCCTCTGTCATCATCTAAGAGGACCTGTCTCCCCTCTGTCATCATCTAAGAGGACCTGTCTCCCCTCTGTCATCATCTAAGAGGACCTGTCTCCCCTCTGTCATCATCTAAGAGGACCTGTCTCCCCTCTGTCATCATCTAAGAGGACCTGTCTCCCCTCTGTCATCATCTAAAAGAAAACAAAAAGTTGGATCCCAGCACCATATTTAAATGCTTTAAAATAATTGCAAGAAGTGGTAGATGCCAAGCCTAGACATTTAAGGCTCCTAAGAGGCCATGACTAAGGCTTCATACACACTGCACGTATGCTCGCCCCAGTTTCACACCTTCCTATATATGGTACTAGAATCAGCTTCTTGGGGAATGGAGGATGAGTCCCTTTGACCTGTTTATAAACTGCAGTTTCAGGACCTTTGGCTCTTCTGTATGTGTGTATTGAGAGCAGGAATAGATGTATGAGTATTTAATGGGGAAGGCCCTTCTCAGTATAAAATATGGTTTGGGTGTCCATAGACCCCCTAAAAGCCTTGGGCCCCAGGCTACCACCCAAATCACCTATCTTATAATCCACTTCTGACGGTGCGGTGAGCACACCTTGTACTCACCATACTGAGCCCAGTCACTATAGGCGACTATAGGGACCTACATCCGGCCACAAGTTTGCCTTCTGAATGAGGCCTAACAGAGTTGTTGCTTGAAGTGTGTGTAGGCCCAGCGTCTAGGACTCCTTGCAATATTTTTCTAGAATTTTTTAATAGGATTTTACTATAGTGCTGGGATCAAACTTTCTGTTTTTCTTCATACGACTTCTCCGCCGTCTGGCATGCCATCACATTGTAGACCTAGTCGACCTTTCTGATGTACTACTACTTTCATCCTCTAAGTATAAATCTCTAAATAGTAAATGTCTATTATTTTTCGTTTTTACCGCAGGAGTCGAGGGGGTTTCCATCTTGTCAATCACATTCATGATGTGAAGCCTCAGACTTCGCAGAAAGGCCGCACTTATATTAACCGCGTCGGCATCCAACCTATGAAATTATTGCACGAGTCAGGTGACTCTCCGAGAGATATATGGAAACCACAGAAGAAGAGTGACCAGACCGCTTCTGGCCGAAAGGTTCACAACAAGACCAAAATAGGGAAAAAGACAGGCATGTGTAATAATGTGTATAAACAATACTAAACCGAAAATTGTTTACATTTTGTAAAAAAAAAAAAATTGGGGGAAAAGTATTTTATGTCTAGAGGGGACACTTTTTGCTCTGTGTAATTGTATATGAGAATTTGCAGCAATTCTATGTTTCCTTGTGGCCAGCATTTAATGGGTCTGGCTATGAATATTGCTACTGTATGTTCTCATACTTATGACTTACGTTGATGATTTGCACATGAACACTTCATAGCTCAAAGGTTTATTTTTAGATAATATTTTGGAAATTCATTTATAAATATATTGAGATATGGATAAAGATATTACATGCATAACATCCCTGTACAGGCGGTCCCCTACTTAAGGACACCCGACTTACAGACAACCCATAGTTATAGACAGACCCCTCTGACCTCTGGTGAAGTCTCTGAATGCTTTGCTATAGTCCCAGGCTGCAATAATCAGCTGTAAGGTGTCTGTAATGAAGCTTTATTGATAATCCTTGGTCCCATTACAGCAAAAAATGTTTAAACTCCAATTGTCACTGGGGCCAACATTTTTTTGTCTGGATCTACAATTATAAAATATACAGTTTCGACTTACATACAAATTCAACTTAAGAACAAACCTCCGGACCCTATCTTGTACGTAACCCGGGGACTGCCTGTATAGGGAAAAATCTGTCCTTGCATCATGTTATCGACTTGAATAATTTATTTACTAATATAAAATGTATGACAATGCTCCAAAAACCTATTTTGAACTGCAATGTAAAGAAAAAAAAAATAATATAAGGGGAATAAGAATAAATCATTAAATCATTATATAATAAATCATTAATCACATGCCCATTGGGTGCATGATGAATATTCAATTGGTGGAACTCACCTTTAAATAAACACTAATAATAGAAAATGCACTACGCCCCTTAATTTTTTCTTTTATTTTGATCCTATTTGCCTCTTAATAAAAACTGATAAATATAAAATGGAATCTAATCCGTTCTCACCTCCTCCTTCCTGCTGCTCTGTAAGACAACTGGCCGCAGCAGGAGCCTCCCCCTTGGCCCTTCCGCAGCAGGACATAACGATGCTACCTTAACTGTGTTATTATTTGCACAGTCTTTGTGGTAAATTCTGTTAAAGGGAACCTGTCACCAGGGACCTCATCTTCACTAAAGACAGGTTGCAGAAGCTTATTACAGCTGCAGTGCAAATGTGCCTTTTCTAAGCATTTGCATTACAATATAATTGTGTGTCATAACTTACCTTGCATCCTGACAAAATCCTGGGGTAGTCACAGGGGTTGGGCTTTGGCTTGTAAGCATTTCAAAAAACAACATGTGCCTTGTCTATGTTACTCACTCCTCAGAGGTTGGCCCCCCCCTTTGTGCTCCTGTACAGCTCCACCTCCTGCTCCTCCTCAGAGGTCACATTCTGGTGAGATGACATCAGTGGGGGAGGGACAAGCTGTACAGGAGCACAAAGATGGAGTCTGCCTGCAGCTCAGGCAAGTCACATGTTGTTTGTTATGATATGCATCCAAACCAAAGCCCAACCCCTGTGACTACCCCAGGATTTTGTCAGGATGCAAGAGTAAGTTATAACACACAATTATATTGTAATGAAAATGCTTAGAAAAGGCAGAGAGGCAGATTTGCACTGCAGGTGTCATGGGCTTTTACAATCTGTCTTTAGTGAAAATGAGGTCCCTGGTGATAGGTTCCCTTTATGTGTCTTGACTGTGGGAGGTCTCAACTTTTTTAGAAAAATGGCTAAATTAAGCATGAATGAAGCTTGTGCCAATTTATTTCTATATCTACATAAATATCTTATATAAAGCCCTACCTGTGTGTTTCAGTAGAAATACTCCAGACTGGTTAGTGGTGGAGACTGGTTATCTCCTGTTTACATTTATTATTCATTTCTAGGTTTAGTTTTTACTTTAAAGGGGTATTCTCATCTGGGCACTCACATTCAGTTTTATTAATCTGCCATATATAAACATTTCTTCAATTAGATGTTATTAAAAAAAATGTTCCTGTGTGAAGATAATTTCCCATAAATGTAGTCATATGGTCCTTTAGAAACAAGACTGTGTCCTTGGATACGACCACCTCTGCTGCAGAGATTGCACAAAGCAACAAAAAGTTTTTGTATATGAAATGTCTGGGAGTTACTGAATGTCCCACAGCCGTCCTGTCTTAATGATTGGTAAAGCCAGGTGGTGGGGTGTCTCAATAGCGCATGTCTGGCCACCACTGCCAAAATGTGAGGTGGTCGTATCCAAGGAAGCCATCTCGTTTCTAATGGACAACATGGCCACATTTATGAGAAATTATCTTCACACAGGAACATTTTTTTTAATAACATCCAACTGAAGAAATTAATTTAATAAAATGTGATTTCCCAGATGGTAATACCCCTTTAAGTTGAATGATAGAGAAATAAAAAAAAAGTTTGAAATACATACCTATTTCACTTAGAAATGAACTCCCATTACGGTTTAATAGGGGACCACAAAATAGTCTTTACTTATGTAATTATTTCCATTATTACCCCTTTAAATAATGCACTTTACGGTCTAGTTTCAATGTATGGAAAAAAATTAGTCAGCGTTATAGAGAGTCTTGGGTAAAACTATAAGACCGTTTTATGTTTACGGTTTTTTATGTAGATAATTATGTCTCCAAGTTAAGATACAAAAATACCTTGGCCCAGATTTACTAAAGTCCCTGTGTCAGTTTTCTGCCTCACTTTGTACATTCTTTTCAGTGCAAACTGCTTGCGCAGGTATTTAAGAAGGGTCTGCGCCACAATTGTCCTGTCGCAATCCCCGATCCAGACGGTCCGACGAAGATGAAGTCGGCGCAATTCACCAACATCGTGCGCCCGAGATCCTGCATCTGTCGCTTCCCTGGAGGTCCGCCGGCGTTCACCTTCTTCTTCCCGGTGTATGTGAATGCATGTCTTGCGACACAATTTGCGATGTTAAATCCCGAGCACTGTCCGACGACCCGCCCCCTGATTTGTGTTGCGTGAAAGCTGGCGCCGATGCGCCAAAAACCCCAGTTAAATGCGCCGCAACGCGGAAATCATCGGGAAACCCAACGAAAATGCGGTCTGCGGACCCTTAGTAAACGAATCCCCTCTATGTTAAAGGTGCACCTAAAAAAGATTGGTGCACTCTGCCAGAACAGTCCAGGGGGCGCCACATTCATGAAGAACATGTGACACATTTCATGAATCTGTTGCACATTGCGCCCTCTACAGGCAAACTGCACATAGTTAAGTCTTGGCCCTTGTGTCTGATTTTTCAGTTGTACTTAATTGCCTTTTTTGGTTCTCTTTTAAATATATTGTAGCAAGATATTGGGGCTCTTTTACTAAGGGTCCGCGGACCGCACAAACGTTGGATATTCCGACGATTTCCGATTTGCGCCACCTTTAAAAGGGTATTGTGGCGCACGCGACAGAAATTGGAGGGCGGGCTGTAGCACGATCCGACGGATTCGGACTGACGATTTAACATTTAAATTGTGTCCCAACACAATGCAAAATATTTATTCCCATGTCCAAGTGCCAAATGGAAATGGGAATAAATATTTAGCCTTAGGCAATTTTCTGTTCAGATAAGTTAACCCTGCTAAGTTCTTTCTGTCCTTAAGTTCTGCCAAGACAATGCACCGGGAAGAAGAAGGTGAACTCTGTCCGACCTGAGCAGGGAAGCGACACATGAAGGATATCAGGCGCACGATCTTAGTGAATCGCGCCAGTCCATGATGGGGGGGGACAGGACTGGGAAAGTAATTGTGCCCCATATTTTAACCAATCACCATTCCTGGAAACCCCTAGGGTGCTTGGTGGGATAAAAAAGAAAGCGTACTTTCCTGGTTCCTATATTGATGTGGTACTTTCAGCACTGTGCCCACTTCTCAGAGGTCATGGAACCAGCATGGTTAACCTCCTTGGATCTGAAAACTACAAAGGCGACTCCCAATGGTAAAGCAAAATTATGTCCTTTGCAGTGGCGTAACTAGAAGCTGATGGGCCCCAGTGCAAAGTCTGTGCCAGGCCCCTGACTATAATGTATGGTTTATAGTAATAGTCTTCTCATATGGGAAAGTGACACCATAAGGGCCCCCTAAACCACTTGGGCCCTGGTGCGACCTCAACCTCTGCACCCCCTCAAGTTATGCCCCTGGTCCTATGGTTCGAGGGGGCCAATGTGAGGACACCCATTGCCCCCCTAAATGTTCCAGCTGGGCACAGGGAACAAAACTGGAAGTAGCAGGGCGACACAGGAGCATGTTTCCTTTTCTTGCCCCCGGTCCCCTAGTAGGTTTCACTGTAGATATTAAAAACTTTACTGCTTTAACAGAAATATATATTTTAAAATGTAATTCAGCACTTTTATCATATGTCACAGCTAGTAATGCACTACAGGAGAATACATGGCTCGGGAGCCAGATATGGCTCTTTTGTTTGCTGCATCTGGTTCTTAGACAGCTGTGGCTACCTATCTACTTAGGGGCATGTGCTGTGGCTACCTATATACTGGGGGACATGTGCTATGGCTACCTATCTGGTAGCCGCCGGTCTTTATAGGAACCCGGAAAGTGAGCAGCGGCGCACTGGCCCTAGAAATCCGCAAATGCCGGCGCGCACGCTGGCCAGCCGGTACGGGAGTCGGAGAGTGGTGGGTTGAATGAGCTCGGAAAGGGGAACCACCACAGAGAGTGGTGTGCCTGTGATTCAAGACGTGCGATTCGAGACCTAGATCGCAGGGGCACCCATGACACTGGGACTACCTATCTATTGGGGGGCATGTACATATGCTACGGCTCTTACGGAATAACATTTTAAAATATGCGGCGTTCATGGCTCTCTCAGCCAAAAAGGTTCCTGACCCCTGCTATATACCATAGGTCACTGTAGACGAGGCTTAGGAAAGACATGATCACATGAATATATGTATTTGTCTAGATCCAATTTATCCAAAGATAAACTATATACTATAGTATACATACATTGGACTATCTACTACACTGCCTTTTACACAAATGTATTTAATAGTTATGTATCAGAATTTATGCCTTTGCATAACCCAAAATGTATCTGTACAAATCACTATCTTCTGTGAGTTTAAAGATTCTTGCACTGAAGAGTTAGATTTTTGCTATTAAACTTGTAGGTTGTTTTTTTTTTATTATACAATAAAAAATCTACCCAACAACAACCTCCCATTAATGTGAAAGGGAAATTTATGAAGCAGTAGAAATGCAGCCTATGTGCATTTACCCCAGTAGAACATGTTATTGTGACATTTTTTCTTTTAATCTTTAATCTGCATTCATCTGGGTAAAAAAATGATATGTAGAAAGTCTTAAAAAAACATTTTCTCAAAACTGGGAAGTTATCTTAAAATTGAGAAGTATTAGGACTTGAATTGACTAGGATTAAATCACAATCTTCACTTCGGACCCATCTTTTTTGATTGGCAGCTAGCGGATACTTACATTTACATAAAGAGGAAGAAGCTTTTCATGAAAACAATCAGTTTAAAGGGAACCTGTTATCACATTTTTCACAAATACAGCTAGGGATAGGTTCCCATAGAGCCCTATGAACTAAATGCCACCCTTCTTTTAGCTAAAAATTGTTGCACATTCCCATAAAATCAACTTTGTGTTATCCTACCTTGCATCGGAGGGGGCGTGTCCTGCTCCTCCGGCCCCTCCAATCTACTCCTTCCCACGCCATTTGACTAACCATTCAGCACTCCATGTCATGTGACCTGGGGGATGTCATCTTTACCCTGTAACATTTGCAAAATCTACCCCATGTATGTGTCTGATCACATGAAATAACAGCGTACCTACCTGGACTTCTGCTCCTCCCCATTTCTCCATGGAGGCATGCTATAATTTCATGTGATCAGATACATGGGGGTTATTTATCATACGCCGGCGTAGGCTCTGGCGTAGGGTCCTGCGCAGTGTTTATCTCTACGCCAGGCCCTGACACAAACACAGCTGGCTAATGATAACATATGAAGATTTACAAGCTTTAGCGAGCGCACAGGCGCGGGCCTGGAACGCCACATGCCGACCCACTCCCTTGACTCTTGCCTGACCCTCTCCCTACACCATTGCATCCCATCGTGCCCCATCCCGGCGCAGAAAACTGACAATAACGTCAGAAATGGGGCTTTTTACATGCTTTGTCTTTGTATTTGACCAAAGGGGAAATAACTGCACCTACCATATTTGTGTGAATGTCGCAGTAGCATCTTGATAAGGAAATCTTTGAATTATACTGTAATAAAATATTTTTCTATAAATGGACTGTAAAATAAGTCAATACAGGGGAAGGTGTGCAATATGTGTATTTGTAATGCTTTTATTATGTGTTATATATACAGAGCTATTCATTGCATTGCTTTAGAGACAATCATGCTTGCACTTTTCACAATCACTGTGCTTTTCCACTTTAATCTCCATGTACAGCTCTTAGAGAAAAATCCTGGAAAACATCCAGCTAGTGACATGCTCCATGGCGCTTTAGCTTGACGCACACCAGGATACAGTTCTATGTTCGGACTATAAGGCGCACCGGATTATAAGGCGCATCATCAATAAATGCCTGCTAAAACGTCTAGGTTCATATATACCGGATTATAAGACGCACCTGATTATAAGGATGAATGACCAGCAGGTGGCAGACCTGTGCACAGTTCAAGGCAGCTGTTTGTCTGTAAGTACGGTTCATATATAAGGCGCACCTGATTGTAAGGATGAATGACCAGCAGGTGGCAGACCTGTGCACAGTACAAGGCAGCTGTTGTCTGTAAGTACGGTTCATATATAAGGCGCACTGGACTACAAGGCGCACCTTTGATTTCAGAGAAAATCAAAGGATTTTTTGTGCGCCTTATAGTCCGAAAATACAGTACTTGCTCCATTGATATTGAATGTTTTTGCTGTATCCTTAGGACAGAACTAATGATATATAGTATGTGCTGCTGTGTAGCATAGAATCCCTATTGCAGGATGTTAAGTATACTGTGTCACTAGAATACGACGAGATATTCTGATCATCCAGGTCTGACCTTGGGAGCCACAAGTAATACGGGAACAAGGGGACCATGGACCCTTTGGCTTTCCTACTGCACAATGAAGCTCCTCACCAGGTGAACTGCAACACATTCCCATTGATGTGTTTTGCTGCCTCCAGCTTCACTGGAGCCCCTTAACCAGTAACTAGTTTTACTATCCTTTTTAAAGGAATAAAACCCCTTTATAGCTTAAAGCGGTATCCCAGTACTTTCTTTTTTTTTTATTGAGCAAACATAGGCCCCCATGCAGTATTTAAACAAGTGGTCTCTCCACGGACAACCAGGTCCCCTATGATTTGTAAAGTGCCACGGAATTTGATGGCGCTATATAAATAAATATTATTATTATTACTGCAAACCGGAACGGAACTGACATGCTGAGTTCAGTTCCGGTTTTTAGCGTTCGGGCCGTGCGATCCGAGCAGCACGCGTTGCGTGGCAGTGATTGCTGTCTATCCAGGGGTTAGTACAAAAAAACAGCAACAAAGCTTTGACCTCTGTAATTATATGATGTATAAAAAAAATGGTTTTAAGCACTGAATGCCCTGAGACGTACCACTGCGTCATCTATATGATGAAAAATACAATTTGATACAATGGTGGAAGGAGGTTATCTGTTTTTAACAAAAATTAGGCAATCGTGCAACAGTAAATAGCCAAAAAAATAACAAATGCAGTAATAATTACCACATTTTTTGGACTATAAGGCGCATTGGATTATACGGCGCACCATCAATAAATGCCTGCTTAACTGTCTAGGTTCATATATAAGGCGCACTGGATTATAAGACGCACCTGATTGTAAGGATGAGTGACCGGCAGGTGGCAGACCTGTGCACAGTACAAGGCAGCTGTTGTCTGTAAGTACGGTTTCTATATAAGGTGCACTGGACTATAAGGCGCACCTGATTATAAGGATGAATGACCAGCAGGTGGCAGTCCTGTGCACAGTTCAAGGCAGCTGTTGTCTAAGTACAGTTCATATATAAGGCGCACTGGATTATAAGGCGCACCTTTGATGTCTGAGAAAATCAAAGGATTTTTTGTGCGCCTTATAGTCCGAAAAATACGGTACCTATAGGATATGGTACCACCAGTCCATTTCTATGTGATAGCAGGGAGAACCAGTGCAGGATCAAATAGATAAGTAATGCTGGTTTATTGGCATAAACTATAAACTATAGACAGTTTATTTAAAACCGACCAATCCCTTTAATGATGACGTTTAGGTTAGTTGGTTCATTTAATCTATGCGACAGGAGCATTTCACTGTATTAATAGTAATAATATATTTTAGGCACAATACCTCAAAATCAATCATAGGCTTTAAACTATTGAGACATTTACCATAGACCTCTTTATCTCGGATGTGGAATGATCTACCCATGTTTTATTTTCTAATAATCCGCTCATCGTTGTGTTGTACAGTATAACCAATCCTCTGTGTACAGATATTTTTGTATATCAATCACTAAATGGTTTGCAAGTTCATATATTATATAAAAGTGGGTGTATTTATCGCACTTTAATAAAACTATATCTGACATGAGTCATTTGTAATGTCTTTTTGCCACACGGGTCTTGCAAATGTAGTCAATTGTATTGAAATGATAAAATGATGTCATTAAAGGTAAATGATTTTAAATTTATACCGTGTATGGATTTTTTCCTTTATATATGTAATGTAAGAAATATGTATAGAGCAAGGGCAATAGAAAGAATTTTTTTTTCAGAAAATATGTACCTATAATGGTTGTAATAGGCTCCACTGAAATGGGTCCCATCACCTTTAAATTTAATATAATAATAATTCTTTATTTATATAGCGCACACAGATTACGCAGCGCTGCATAAAGCATGACAAATTGGTCCCTGTCCCCATGGGGCTCACAATCTAAACAACCTAACAGTATATTTTGGAGTGTGGGAGGAAGCTGGAGGACCCGGAGGAAACCCACACAAACACGGAGAGAACATACAAACTCTTTGCGGATGTTGACCTTGGTGGGATTTGGACCCAGGACCCCAGCGCTGCAAGGCAGAAGTGCTACTCACTCAGCCACCGTGCCGCCCTAAGAATTTGCGTCCATTTTACTATTGTAAAATAATAATACTATTGTATTTGTGTGCACAAAGCACAGCACCATAGACTAAGGCTACATTCACACTGCCGTATGGGGGGCGTATATACGGCCGATATACGTCCCCCATAGACATCAGTGGCCGCATGCCGCCCTACGGGAGCGGTACAGTGCAGAACACGTGCGGCACCGTACCGTTCCATACCACGTTAAAAGATAGGACACGGCAGTGTGAATCCAGCCTTATATTTGTACATTCACAGAGCGGGGCATGCACCTTGTCTCACCGCTCTGTGAAATTATAGAGCAGGTCCTATTCCGATTTGCGATGTGGCCGGTCATTTACTATAGACATCATCCGCCAATGTCATCCGCTTTCGTCTGGGAAATTGCACACAGTCGTGTACATAAGGCTTAAAGAGAACCTGTTACCAGGTTTTACCCCACTAAACTACAGGCAGTCCCCGGGTTACGTACAAGATAGGTTCTGTAGGTTTGTTCTTAAGTTGAGTTTGTATGTAAGTCGGAACAGTACATTTTATCATTGTAGCCCCAGACAGAATTTTTTTGGTCTCTGTGACAATTGGATTTTAAAAATGTTGGATTGTCATAAGAACCAGGATTAACACTAAAGCTTCATTACAGACGCCTGTGATAACTGTTACAGCTGATTATTGTAGCCTAGGGCTAAAGAATAATAAATTACCAACATCCAGAGGTCCGTTTGTAACTAGGGGTCGTCTGTAAGTAGGGTGTTCTTAAGTAGGGGACCGCTTGTACTAGCCTCCTCAGGTAGGGTATGTCCTTCATAGAATCCCGTCTTATAAAAATATCCTAGAAAGTCAGGCAAATGTGACTCTTTTCACCCAAGTTTAGTGGTTTAGAGGGGAAGCTCAGTCCAGAAGCCTCTACTACCTAGAAACACTGGGGCTTATTTACTAAGGGTCCGCGGCCGCACTTTCGTCAGATATTCAGACATTTTGGGCATTTTGTGCGGCTGTGACAGGTATTTAGCAGGGGATTGTGTCACACGTGATCGGATTTTGGGATTTAAGATTTAATTTGTATCGCAAGATAATGCACTTACATACGCCGGGAAGAAGAAGGTGAACTCTGTCGGACCTGAGCGGGGAAGCGACACATGCAGGATATCGGGCGCACGATCCTAGTGAATCGTGGCACCATGGACCATGCACTTTTTGTGAACTCCTAGGACCGGGTAAGTAAATGTGCCTCATTTTTACATCATATTAAAGATCTAATATTTCAGATCACATCAGACTTATGGCTTTATGATCTACACAACCGATAATGCAGGGAGCTAGCACAGGTGGAAATGTAAGCTGCAGATAAACTCCAGTTCCTGCTTATTTTTTAATTGCCTTTATGTCCAGTTCTGTAGCGCACAGAAGCATAATCCTGATGCCATCTGAAAGATGAGATCATTATCTTAAATATGACATAAATAAGCTTGTTTCTAGATACTATTAAACAGAACATAAGGGTCCCTTTTTGCCCAACTTTGGGAAAGATTTTTTTTATACTTAAACAGGTGATATTCCACATAAAAAGGGAATTCTAGAAACCCTCCCTATGGGGACTAGTAGTTTAATTGCATAAAACCTGGTGACAGGTTCCTTTTAAAGAAATAATGGGCCCCTATTTTGCTGTATATACAAATAATTTCCCAAATACAACTTTCATAGCCTTCACTTTGTGGAGAAATATTAAAGAAAGTCCCCTTTGTAAAGAATAAATTAGAGCCATATATATGTATAGTATACATTTGTAACCATATCATGCCCTTGTGTTCCATATAGAAATTATGTCACTACCCTTTAAGGCCTTTACATAATACTCCCCCAGACACAGTGCAGACGCGATACAAAACTGATGCAGATGCAGACACTTGGTAAATACATGTGCAAGCGCCAAAGATGTTCTGTGCAGTACAAAGTCATGCAAAAAACGGGTCCGGTCCTTTGTATTTGAATGCCGGAGGTGCAGCTTATACATTATTATATGTGTCTACTGCCATCTGCTGTGTAGTTAGAGATATACAGTCCCTGCATTGTTGATTATTGTTTAAAATGTTTCCTAGATAATAATAATAATTATTATTTATATAGCGGACACAGATTACGCAGCGCTGCACAGAACTTGCCAAATCACTCCCTGTCCCCAATGGGGCTCACAATCTAATCACCCTACCAGTATGTTTTGGATTGTGGGAGGAAACCTGAGGACCCGGAGGAAATCCATGCAAACAAAGATGTAACTATGACCCAGCTCACATCAGTGCTAATATTTTTTTAACATTCCCAAATTTAGCAAAGAGCATAAAAGAAACGAAATACTGAAAGGGTTTGTCCACTTTTGGCAAATAATGGATATAGTAATGGAAAGTTATGCAATTTTCCAACATACTTTGTGTATCAAATCCTCATGGTTTTCTAGATCTCTGCTTGCTGTCATTCTATAGGAAGCTTCATTGTTTACTTACTACCCATGGATTTAAACCTGTCCCTGGTCATGTGATGTCACACAGGTGCATGGCACATTATCATCACACAGCTCTGATAACTCTGTGATATGATGAGCTGTGCACCTGTGTGACATCACATGACCACTGACTGGTTTTCGAAGCTTTCTGCTGAATTACAGCAAGCAGAGATCTAGAAAACCGTGAGGTTGGTGGTGACAGGTGGTGCTGCAGTGGACCAGAGGCAAGGAAAGAGGTAAGTATAGGTTGTTACTTTTACTACTCCTGGGGCCATAGAAAAGAAGATTATCCAGACAACCCCTTTAAGGGAATGGCACAATTCTGGAGCTGAGCCCCTATCCCTCTCTATTGGACATGGTGATATCCGACCTTTAATTACTTGCTATACATATTTTTCATACATGCTGCTGTTTTTTTGAATTTGGGAGCAGAACACATCCTAAGACTCAACATATAGGACATTAAATTCATGCTCAAACAATACCACACAGCACGCATAGGTCACCACTGCCAACAGACACATTAGGGGATAGGTGAGGCATTGCATGAACTGGAGACACACAAAAACAGTTCATGCTTGGAACATTGCACACATTTTCTGTGCGGTTTTAAGTGTTTTTAAATGTCTGTCAAATGTGAGATTAGTATGTAATAATAAAGTATCATTTTTTGAAATTCAACTACCTAGAATTGGTTACTATAGCCGATTGTATACAATTCCCCTCTTTCATCTTTAATATACACAATTCTGTGGCATTCACATGTGGACTAATCTTGAAATAGTAGTACTACTTAGTAGCAATTCAGAAAAACTCATGCTATTGCAGATGCAGGGGCGTGACTAGAAGAGGCTGCTATGGGGAAGTCTGATATCGGGCCACCCTTCCCCTTAAAAAATATTTAGATTTGTACACACACAGTACTACACAAATATACACATTTATACTCTTATACACATACATACATTTATACACTTTTTCATCCAAAATATCCACATCTTATAAATACATACAGTATATACACATAAATAATGGGGCACATTTACTTACCCGTCCCGTTGACGCCGCCGATCCAGAATGTCTGACAAGGATTCGGAGCTGCCGCGATTCACTAAGATCGTGCGTCCAATTTCCTGCATGTGTCGCTTCCCCCGCTGAGGTCCGCCGGAGTTCACCTTCTTCTTCCTGGTGTATGTAAGTGCCGATCTTGCGACATAATTCCGTTTTTAAATTCCGCGGTTTGTCCGTAACAGACGGGTTGTCCGACGGCCACGCCCCCCGATTTGTGTCGCATGAAAACCGGCACTGATGCGCTACAATCCGATCGCGTGCGCCAAAAACACGGGGCAATTCAGGCCAAAAAGGCAAAATTTGGAAAAACCGACGAAAATGCGTCCGACGGACCCTTAGTAAATGTGCCCCATTGTGTGTGTGTGTATATATATATATATATATATATATACACCCACACCATATACATATGAATACAGTATATACATACCATATATTCACATGTGTACAGTATAAAAACACCATATACAAAAAGCATTTACACGCCATATAAAAATACATACAGCATATACACACCATATGTACACATATACAATATATACACCCCATATGAAGAAACATACAGGGGAAGATTAATAAAGTGCTGGCTCTCCATGACCCCGCCCTCCCCACAGTATATACACACATACAGTATAAACACACTGCATACACTCATACATATACACAAACATACATATATTCACACCATACACACATTCACATACAGCATGATCACACCATATAAAAACATATACACCATACACACACTTACATCATATACACACACACACACGTGCAGTATAAACACACCCTATACACACATAGGGGGATATTTATCATACCCCGACGCTCGTGTACGGGGCCTGCGCAGCGTTTATTTCTGAGATAAACAAAAAAAAAAAGAAAGTATATTGGAAAGCTAGCATTTGCGATTATTTCAGGGATTTATAAGCCCCATACAGCATATACATGGTATGCCCCATACAGCATATACATGGTATGCCCCATACAGCATATACATGGTATGCCCCATACAGCATATACATGGTATGCCCCATACAGCATATACATGGTATGCCCCATACAGCATATACATGGTATGCCCCATACAGCATATACAGGGAATGCCCCATACAGCATATACATGGTATGCCCCATACAGCATATACATGGTATGCCCCATACAGCATATACATGGTATGCCCCATACAGCATATACATGGTATGCCCCATACAGCATATACATGGTATGCCCCATACAGCATATACATGGTATGCCCCATACAGCATATACATGGTATGCCCCATACAGCATATACATGGTATGCCCCATACAGCATATACATGGTATGCCCCATACAGCATATACAGGGTATGCCCCATACAGCATATACATGGTATGCCCCATACAGCATATACATGGTATGCCCCATACAGCATATACATGGTATGCCCCATACAGCATATACAGGGTATGCCCCATACAGCATATACATGGTATGCCCCATACAGCATATACATGGTATGCCCCATACAGCATATACATGGTATGCCCCATACAGCATATACATGGTATGCCCCATACAGCATATACATGGTATGCCCCATACAGCATATACATGGTATGCCCCATACAGCATATACATGGTATGCCCCATACAGCATATACATGGTATGCCCCATACAGCATATACATGGTATGCCCCATACAGCATATACATGGTAAGGGATAACATAAGCTGATGATCAGCCATTAGAGTGTTCCAATGAACTCTTGATCCCGAATCCTGATAATTGACTTATGTAAAAGGTCCTTTAGTCCCTGCAGTATTTAGTTCTGTTATCAAGCAGAAGAGCTAAAAACAACTTTCCCCAAGTAAATTTACAGACTCTGAAGACACAAAATACCGGATTATTACATGTGCCTAATGAGAGCGCCTTTTAAAGGTCTGCAAAGGAAAACAACATCGGATATCGGTTTTTGATTTTAAAAAAAAAATGCTATTCATTCACAGATCAGTGCGATGGCGTACTTCAGGCACTTCAGACAGGAAGCGCAGAAATAATCAGCATTAGGCTGACGCAAGAATCGGGAGAAAAAAGCAGCAAGAATCTTATGACGTCCACAATGGGCACAGATCAGTAAAACCGAACCTCAAGTATATTCAAGGACCCGACAAGCATCGTCCCATTATAAGGAGGAACAACAAGTGCCATTAGCCGTGGCATTATGTGTGGTCAATGCCTGTAATTGCAGTCTAATTCCCAGAGTCTTGGCAAGAAACAAGATGACCGACTTATTACAAACAATTTGATATATTCCATCACATTTCACAGAGACTTTATTAGAAAGGTGACCTCCGGGTGACAGAAGAAAATAAACATTACAACAGAAAACTTTTGTGCCTTCTCTTTTGTGTTTAGACTTTTCTTATAGTATTGAGGTGCAGGTAAGAAACTGATTATTTCTGATGGTAGTTTTCACAGTTTAAGGCTATATTCACACTGCCGTTGCCCGCCCGTACCGTACCGTAGCGGGCAACGGCAGTGTACGGGGAGAGGAGGAGGAGGTGAGCGCAGCTCACCCCCGCCCCTCTCCATAGGAAGTAATGGCGCACGGCGCCGTACTATGGAGAAAGATAGGACAGGTCCTATCTTTTTCCGGGTACGGAGCGGTACGGTGCCGCACGTGTGCTGCACCGTACCGCTCCCGTAGAGCGCCGTGTGCCCATTGACGTCTATGGAGGATGTATATCGCCCGTATATACATCGGCCGTATATACGTCCTCCATATGCCAGTGTGAATGTAGCCTAATTGTTAAAGGGAATCTACCATTTGTTTTTATGCATTGTGAACCAAACATACCTTGAGAATTTGACACTGATGCAGAAACATATCTTGTTTAATCCCTGGACTGAGTGGTTTTACTCAACAGTTATAAAATTCAGGACCTTGGGAAAGCTGGGTGCAGCCTGGCTGCTGTACATAAACACATTACTTCCACATACACAGGAGCTGCCTGAACTAACCAGAAAGGACTAATCAACCTGAGCTGGATGACTCATACACAGAAGCTGGGGGGGATGGGGCAACGATTGATTACTTCAGCCTGTCAAGGACAACACAGTGATTGTGTATTCTTAGCAGGACAAGGCGAGAGCAGTGCATAATTAGAGTAAGAGGAGAAGTGCTGGGGTAGCCACAGGAGCACCAGAGCCACATTATCATAATTTTATAATAGTTTTTTCAGCAAAACCCCTCCGTTCAGGGATTAACTTGCTACAATGGGACACTCCCTTTAAGCCATAAGTCTGGGTTCAGCATTCAGGCTCAAACCCCCAATAACCCCATGGTTGCTGGCCCCAATTGCAGATTCGGGCTGCTCATCCCTAATAATGAACTCTTTCAAGATCACCTCATTTTCAGTTTGTGTTTTTTTTTCTCTCCCTCCATTTCCAAAACCTTTTATATTTCGATTTGCAGAGTCATATGAGGGCTTGTTTTCTGCAAGGCAAACTGTACTTCCCTTTGGTCCCATTTAATATTCTGTACAGTATACTAGAATGCTGAGAAACATTGCAAATGTGTTGGAATTGCCCCCCAAAAATTGTGCCATTTTAAAGTGGGCTTTGTTTTTACACATTTCACTGTGCAGTCTAAATTACACCTCCCCCTTATTCTTTGGGTCAGCATGATAACAGAGATACCAAATTAATATAGATTTGTTAAGTCTTAATACCATTAAAAATGTAAGAATCTCAATAAAACCCTTTGCATCTCCATATTACGGCTTCTGGTGTCATTTTTGCAGGATGAGCTGCTGTTTTTATTGATGCTATTTGCAGTAGCGATTTGGGCCTTTTTTTCTATAACGGTTCTCAATGGGGCAATGGGCCCGCAGCCGCAATTTTGTCGGATTTTGTGTCATTTTCTGGGATTGCATGGCTGTGACAGGTATTTAGGAGGGGATTGTGTCGCACGCGATTGGATTTTGGTGCAGCTGCGCCAGCTTTCATGCGAAATCGGGGGGCGGGCCATCGGACAATCCAAAGGATTCAGACTGAATGCGGGATTTAACATTCAAATTGGGGCAGATTTACTTACCCGGCCCATTCGCGATCCAGCGGCGCGTTCTCTGCTCTGGATTCGGGTCCGGCCGGGATTTATGAAGGTAGTTCCTCTGCCGTCCACCAGGTGGCGCTGCTGCGCTGAAAGTCATCTCATCGCGCCGGAATGCACCACCTCGGACCAGGTGAAGGTAAGCGGTCCCAAAGCGACATATTTTCGGTTTTTAAATGCGGCGGTTTTTCCGAATACGTCGGGTTTTCGCTCGGCCACGCCCCCGATTTCCGTCGCGCGCATGCCGGCGCCGATGCGCCACAATCCGATCGCGTGCGCCACAATCCCGGGGCAATTCAGGTACAATCGGCGCAAATCGGAAATATTCGGGTAACACGTCGGGAAAACGCGAATCGGGCCCTTAGTAAATGACCCCCATTGTGTCGCAATCCAATGCACTTACATGCAACAAGAAGAAGAAGGTGAACTCCGGTGGACCTGAGTGGGGAAGCAACACATGCAGGATATCGAGCGCACGATCTCAGTGAATCGCGGCAGAGTGCATGATCGTCGGACAATGCACTTTTGGAGAACTCCTCCGGACGGGTAAGTAAATGTGCTCCAATGTGTAGGATACATTTCAATAGATTGAGATTTTGAGATGCGTGGATTACTAATATGTGGGAAAGGAAGAAATTATTTTTGTAACCACTTCCTGACCGCCCAGTGTAAATATACGCCGGCTGGTCATGAAGGGGAGTATGGAGAAGGTGCACGGACCAAGCCCTCTCACACTTGGTTGGCTATCAGATGTATTACTCAACTGACACCTGCCAGGAACTGTTGCAGTGCCCAGGTTAGTGGTGGCCCCAATGCTATGCTGGGTCCAACAAGCACCCTCCAGGTGTCACCACGTGTCGTTGCTCTCTGGAAGGGATGTTAAAGTGTGGTGCACCCCAAAGGGAAATAAGTCCGGAAAGTCAGGGTCTGCAGTCAACAGTTATCTTCTTTACAGAAGAAGTTCATGTGCAAAGCAATACGAGCAAATGAAAGGGTTGACTTCTCCAATCTCTTCCCTGGCAGAAGGTTGTATGTTGAGGAACGGCCTGGTTTAGCTGTCCCTATCTATCTTAGAAGGTAGGTATTCTGGACACAGGGTAGGAGCTTAGGGTCTATGGCAGAGTATCCCCATCTTAGCCTCTTCTTTTGGTTATTCAGGTAGACTGGCAGTCTTCTCTTCTAAGCTGCATTCCCTTTCTACGAAACACTAAGGAATTCCTCCTTATATACCCTCTACCGGGGGAAAGGGTTTCCAGCATTCCAACACAAAAACAATGACATAATGACATAACAGTGTTTCCCATAGACTTACATAGTCCCCATAATATTCTTTGGCAGCATGATTCTAAAGTGTAAACAACTTTCCAGACAGCACCTGTCATTCTAAAGGTCAAGCTGTCTGCTTGTCTGGTAAACAAGTCTTTTTTTCCTTCAAAACAATCTGTACTATCACTATGTAAAATTGCCGGTTTTTCTTTAGTAAGAGATACAGACAGAAATGTCTCTCAATGTTCACCTTTCTATTAGTCTATACAGATACAGTAATAATGAACATAATGAATATATCAAAACACTATAAATAAATGTGATGATGTAAAATAAAGTGTTTAAATGTCCACAAATGTCCAAAGTTCAATGCTTCTCTGATCCAGGGGACAACATTCTCCCTTGCTTTAACTGTGGCATCCCCAAAACAGTAGTCAGGACTTGGCAAAAAGATTCATGCAACAGGCATTAACTATGTACGTGGGGTGTAAGATATCCCAGTTGTAGGAAGCAGGCTTAGTTTTAGTCCATTTCGGTTGGTGGGCCGATGATGTGGTAATCTGCACAGGGAGATTTCTCCCTGGGGCAACCCCTGAGGTATATATGGGTATCCCTGGGTGATGGAGCATGGGGAGCCCATGGTGATCCAGGGATTACACGAAGGCACATTGTGCAAACCAACTCATGTTTCTTTCTTTGAACTCGAACAGCAGGCAACGGCCTAACATCAGCAGCAGGTGCAGCAGGCCGGAAAGCTTGTAGGAGATAGCTAGTCCGCAGGAAGGGTTGCTCACAGCCTTTAACTTCAGGCCGGGCTGGTAGGTAGAGCCGAGTCCAGACAGTGGACCTCTGCTCTGGGGCTTAGTCTCCTGACTTGCCCAAGGTGTCAGGCAGCTGGCCTAAGACACCTCTGCTTCCTGGTAGTGTGTCTGGGTGGAAGCTCTGCAGGAGCTGCACACTGCGTTTGCTTCTCGGATGCTGACTAGAACCTCAGACCATGTGCTGGTCCGGTGGCAGCACTCTGCAATCAGCTTCCAGCTTGTTTTACAATAAGACAAAGGATATCAATGGTTGATAACAGTTCACATGCCTTACAGGCAGTGGCATCAAGCTGCATGTTAGGATTTGGGATGCGTGAATCCACTGGACCACCGCGGGAGGTGGTATTAGCCGACACCTGGGACCAGAGTCTAAGTGGCACTTGGTCTTCACCAGAGCCCGACGCAAAGTGGGATGAACTTGCTGCGACAGGGTACCACCAGGTTGTTCCACAGGTGCAACTAGCCCACAGTGGCAGCCGAGGCCAAGGTACCTTAGTGGAAGACAGTCTCGTGGTCATGTCCAGGCACAGGGTCAGGGCAGGCGGCAGAGATGCAATGTTAAGTCCAATCCGGGGTCAGCAACAGGAGGTCCAGTCATATGGGAACAGGAACACAGGCACACGGGACACAGGAACACAGAAACACAGAGGAACTCTGGTAACACAGGAACACGGCAACACAGGACACAGGAGCAGGAACACATGGGAGCAGAAACGCAGGATACACAGGAACACACAGGAACGCTGGAGGAACAGGAACGCAGGAGACACAGGAGTGCAGAATAATCGCTAGGGAGCTTTTTCTAAGGCTGTGAGGCACAGGATCCGGCAGAGGACACAGGAAGGGGCTGGGAATTTATCTGGGAAGGCGGCAGGCCAGCGCCAATTATCAAACCGCGAGAGCCACAGAGACCGCCGCTGGAGCCAGGAGAGGTGATTTCTCCTGCGGATAGGGTCCGGGGGCACATGGAGGTACACGGGTGCGCCTGTGACCCAGGATATGGGTCGCAGGGACACCTGTGACACTGGATATCTTCGCAACACCCACCCTTCCCATGCATTGGCAGGGGTCTTGCAAATCCAAATGACTTGGTTTGAATTTTACCTTTAAAGAAATATTGCATGTGCATATTTGAGGTGCACAAACAATTGATAAGAATAGTGAGCAGACACTGATGCTGCATGGAGGGAGGTTAATATTTGCTTTGGGCACCAAAATGCCTTGGCCTGAAGTAGACATCTGGTCTTAGAGTATACATTATCCCCTCTCCCTGTATCCATGCCATCTTAGCACCAGCGTGCCACCAAACATTAACGTAACTGTTTTGTCTCTTATTAATAGTAGTATACATTTTAAACTAGATAAACAGGTATTAAAAATTGCAACCCAATTAAAAAACAAAAACACCTTTGCCACTTGTGAATAATAATTTTTGCCCAGGATACCCCAAAAGGACTCACTACTGACCACTGTGTACAATCATTAATCTTCAATGAAGTAAGATTTTGACAAAACTTAGGTAACTTCTTGACAGTAACTTTGACTAGAGGACTTAGTCGACCTTTCCAAACAAGTACCGTATTTACCGGGCCATTAGGCGCACCGGAATATAAGGCGCAACAGTCCGATGCGCCTTATATATGTAATAATTCCATATATAAGGCGCATCGGACTATAAGGCGCAGGGTCGGGGGCGTGGCGGAGGTCCGGGGGCGGAGTGGAGACCCGACGGGACGCGACGGGACGCGACGCCGAGAAGAGACGCGGAACGCGGGGAAGGTGAGCGGGGAAGGTGAGGGGGAGGTGAAGAATAGAATACTTACATAGGTCCCCGCTACCGGAGACAGCAGATCTCCAGCGGGAACTGCAGACCACGCGGCAGAAGTTGTTCGTGCCGCGTGGTCTGCAGTTCCCGCTGGAGATCTGCTGTCTCCGGTAGCGGGGACCTATGTAAGTAGGGTCCGCTGCCCTCATATAGGGCGCACCGGACTATAAGGCGCACTTTGGATTTCCAAGGAAATCCAAGGCTTTTAAGGGCCTTATAGTCCGGAAAATACGGTACATCTATTCCCAACCCGAAAAGTCCTGATACACTCACATTGTTAATAATTGTTCATGTCATATATTATCCATAATGGCTTCTAATAACACCAGTGATTGTGGTCATTTCTAGGTTAGTCATATCTTTAAGACTATAAGGATGTAAAAGTAGAGCAAACACATCAGACACAATGCAGATCTAATTGTAGGTTATAGGTTACGTGGATGTTGTGCTGATTAAGAGAGAAAGAGAACTGTGAGTAATTATACACAAGAGTGCTAACAATCTCCTGGGTCAGACGTTACAAGCATCAAGTACAATAATGGAAGTAGATTCATTATTGGAAATAGTTCCAATCACTTTGCGTCACTTAATTGTTTATATAAAACTTTGGAAAGAGAATAGGTTTGAGAATAAGGCATAAGGAGTGTATCAAGTCCAAAATGCCACCTTAATTAATAACAGCGCCATGTAGGTGGCTTTACTTTGAGCAGAAACTCCTCATATACTGTACATATGAGACCAGTGTCGGACTGGGTTTCCTTAGGCCCACCAGAGAAAATCAATCTGGAGACCCACTCTTCATTATCTTGTTTTCTGATGGACCTCTGGGGTTTAGTATTGGGTTGATCCAGGGCCCACCGGAGGATCCTCTGGTACTCCGGTGGGCCAGTCCGACACTGTTACCATACAATCATGAAGCAATGCAGAGATGATAAACTTTTTTTGAGCATGTAAATCAGACTACAAGTGTAACAATACCTTATGATGATTATGAGAAGTGTCTTCAGCCCTACACTCCTGTATATTACACCTCTTATTCTGTATATATGCACAGAGAAAATTACTACTCCTATCAGCCAGTATGTAGGGACACTGTGCAACACTACTACGGAATTACTGTTTGGGCCTGGTAACATTAACTAAGCTAAACGTGTAAAATAGTTTTTTTCTTTTAATTAAATTCTCAGCAGAAGCCACCCCCTTAGTGTAATCTGCACCAAAAATAACAGTACTAGTCCAATACAGTTATAAAAAACTGAAGAAATCCATAACTATTACATCCAAGTATTGTAGGTAACATGTTCTACACATTGTAGTTGTTCTTGTTCCTTATTTGTTCCATTATTCCCAACATCCAGGGCCGGCGTTAGGGGGCGGCATTTGCCCAGGGCCCCCCGTCATAAAGGGGCCCTCTGTATGTGGACTTTTCTGGGCAGAGGATGTATTGCCTAGTGAAGATGCTGATCTGTATAGTTATCTATCTCCTATAATTTGTCTATTTCCTATATATATATATATATATATATATATATATATACACATATATATCTAGGTTCATGTATAAGGCGCACTGGATTATAAGGCACACCTGATTATAAGGATGAATGACCAGCAGATGGCAGACCTGTGCACTGTTCAAGGCAGCTGTTGTCTGTAAGTATGGTTCATATATAAGGCGCACTGGACTATAAGGCACACCTTTGATTTCTGAGAAAGGACAAAAGGATTTTTGTGCACCTTATAGTCCGAAAAATATGGTAGTTTTTTTTTGTTGTCCCCTCCATTCTGGTCCTAACTGTGTCATCTTATTGCTTACCCTACTACGGAGAAGCTCCTGAAAATGCTTCACTCAAGGATGCAGATACAGTTGAATTCTGGAAATGCCACCCAGAGAGTTGACATGGACCCAGTAGTGGATTATAATGTAGGCTGTTTGGGTGGTAGTCCGGGGCCCAAGCCTTCTAGGGGGCCCATGGTCACCCAAACCACCCACCAAGTTTCATACTGAGAAGGACCTTCACCAATGAAATGTTCGTTGATCTGTTCAAGCTCAGAATACATTTGTACAGAAGAGCCATTTCAGGAACTTTGAAGGTCCCCCAAGGGTCCCGAAACCGCATTTTGAAAGCAGAAAGAAAGAAAACCTCCACCATTCCCCAAGTAGCTGATTCCAGTACCATATGTAGGAAGTTATTTCAGAATTGTAGGGGCTATAATATTCATACAGCCCAGGGCCCATGGCAGTCTTAATCTGCCTATGCATGGATGCATCCTGTGCCCCAGCCAAAAGATCCATGACCAATAGGAATTACCGTATTTTTCGGTATAAAAGCGGCCCGGAGTATAAGTCGCACCATCAATAAATGCCTGCTAAAACGTCTAGTTTCATATATAAGGTGCACCGGATTATAAGGCGCACCTGATTATAAGGATGAATGACCAGCAGGTGGCAGACCTGTGCACAGTACAAGGCAGCTATTGTCTGTAAGTACGGTTCATATATAAGGCGCACTGGACTATAAGGCGCACCTTTGATTTCAGAGAAAATCAAAGGATTTTTTGTGCGTCTTTATAGTCTGAAAAATACGGTAAGGGGTGAAGTAGCAACCAGGTGTTACATATCAAATGTGCCTTATTAGTTGGTCTTCGGCAAGTATGACCATCTCTATAAAAGCAGATGTTTTGGCAGTTTAGCATTTGTTACCATAAGGCGAAAGAGTTAAGTACATCAGCATTTTTCCCAGAATTCCACTCCCCAACAAATTCATTCCAAGGTCAGTGGAATTCTCGGAGAAATTGCATATAACACACCAGAGATAACTATCATCTCCCGACGGTAAAAGCAGAAGACTCCTTTAAAAAGATCTTACAACCTTTATTTGTCATTTATTTTACATTTCTGCCCCTTTTTGTTAGATTCAGGTTTACAGGGTCCTTTATGATTAATTATACAGTAATTTGTAGGACTCAGATATCATCTGCATATATTATCTTCATACAGCGGGAACATGATCCAACCTTCTGTTTAGCAGCTGCGGTGTGTTGAGGCAAATGAAACTCTGATTAAAAGGTTTCGTGTGCGTAAAGAATACTCCAGTGTGACTGCCTAGAGGTAACGCAGGAGATCTTCGAGGTCCATGATAAGTATAATGTAGAATTATAAAATCTCATCCACAGACTGGTTTGCTTATTGCTACTGTGGATTCTCTGCTGTGAACATTAGCAACATATGAGCCCCACAGATACATGCGTAGGAGGAGTTTTCCATCAATGTCCAATGATGTACAGGTGGTCCCCTACTTAAAGGGAACCTACCACCACAAATCTACCTATAAAGGTAGATTGGGTGGTAGGTGGATCAATGGGACGTGAGGATAGCCCTCACATCCCCGCAGTTTTTTAGTAACTTTTATCAGACTTTTATGCAAATTTTATTATGCGGCTACTGGGGCGTGGAGTAGCCGCATCTGATGTTACATGGCGTGGCTACTCCACGCCCCGGTAGCCTCTTTTCTCCTCCTACTCACCATCTTCGACCCTCGTCCGACGATCCTGCAGTCTGCGCATGCGGTGAGTAAAGAGGAGAAAAGAGGCTACCAGGGCGTGGAGTAGCCGCGCCATGTAACCTCAGATCCGGCTACTCCACGCCCCAGTAGCCGCATAATAAAATTTGCATAAAAGTTACTAAAAAACTGATCCACCTACCACCCGATCTACCTTTATAGGTAGATTTGTGGTGGTAGGTTCCCTTTAAGAACACACCGACTTACAGATGACTCCTAGTTACAGACAGACCTCTGGATGTTGGTAATTTACTGTACTTTATCCTTAGGCTACAATAATCAGCTATAACAGTTATCCAAGGTGTCTGCAATTAAGATTTATTGTTAATCCTGGCTCTTATAACAACCCAATAGGGCTCATTTACTAAGGGTCCGAATCACGCATTTTCGTCGGGTTTCCAGAATATTTCCGATTTGCGCCGAATTACCCCGGGATTTTGGTGCACGCGATCATATTGTGGCGCATCGGCGCCGGCTTTCACGCGACAGAAATCGGGGGGCGTGGCCGTCGGAAAACCCGACGGATTCAGAAAAACAGCGGAATTTAAAAAAAAATTTTTGTTGCAAGAATAGCACTCACATACACCGGGACAGAGAAGGTGAACTCCGGCGGATTTCAGCGCAGCAGCGACACCTAGTGGATATCGGGCGCACGACCTTACTGAATCCCGGCAGAACCCCGAATCAGCATCGGAGAACACGCCGCTGGATCACGACTGGACCGGGTAAGTAAATCTGCCCCAATATTTTTAACCCCTTAAAGGGGTATTCCCATCCCGGCATTTACATTTAATTAAATTCATTTGCCATATGGAAACATTTCTTCAATTGGATGTTAATAAAAAAAATGTTCCTGTGTGAAGATAATTTCCTATAAATGTAGCCATGGTGTCCCTTAGAAACGAGATAGCTTCCTCGGATACGACCACGTCCCACTCTGGCAGCGGTGGCCAGACATGCGCTATAAAGTCCTGCCGGACCACCAGGATTAAGCGATCATTACCACAGGACGGCTGTAGGACATACAGTAACTCCCGGACATTTCATATACAAAAACTTTTGTTTCTTTGTGCACTCACTCCAGCAGAGGTGGTCGTATCCGAGGAAGCTATCTCGTTTCTAAGGGACAACATGGCTACATTTATGAGAAATTATCTTCACACAGGAACATTTTTTTTAATAACATCCAATTGAAGAAATGTTTATGTATGGCAGATTAATGAAACTGAATGTGAGTGCCCAGGCGAGAATACCCCTTTAAGGAAGCAAGACGGTATAGATCGTCCTCATCAGCGGGCCGTTGCCGCATGTGGACTATTTAGATTGTCTTTCGGATTGCGCTGGAACACTGGCAGAGCCAGCGGGATCCAAAAGACCATCTAAATCTGTTATATACAGCCTGGTCCATGATACTTTTTGCCCGACATGGAGATCGGTCCGTGCCGGGCAGTTTAACTCCTTAATTGCTGCGATCAAGTACGAACGCTACAGCTAAGGAGAGAAACAGAGTGAACAGGGTTTCCTCAGTCACTCCACTGCCCCCCCCCAATCAAACACAAAATAGGTCGCAATTGTCACATCCTTAGCGACCTTGGCCGAGCATCTATTACATTGTTATACCCGTATTGTCATGTGTATAAAAAATAAAAAAACAAACTAAAAATTACAATTTTCGTGCTTAATTCTCTTATACTTTAAGACATAAACCAAAAGAAAAGCACAGTTTTGCCTTTTCAGTTACTTTAATTGGTTACCACTAGATGGCAGTGTATAACAATATTTCACATCCCCACTGCTGTCATGGAATAGTGTTTCAAAAAAAAAAAAAAAGTAGCAGAAAAAACATTGAGGCACATTTACTTACCCGGTCCTGTCGCGATCCCCGCTTTGCGTTGTCCGACGATCATGGACTCTGGCGCGATTCACTAAGATCGTGCGCCCGATATCCTGCATGTGTCGTTCCTGGTTGAATCTAAGTGCGACACAATTTAAATGTTAAATCGCACGCTCAGTCCGAATCCGTTGGATGGTCCTACGGACCGCCCCCCGGTTTCTGTTTGGCACCGGCGCCAAAATCCGATCACGTGCACCAAAATCCCCTTTTAAATGCGGCGCAAAACGGTAATCGTCGGAATATCTGCCGTTTGTGCGGTCCGTGCACCCTTAGTAAATGAGCCCCATTGAGACAGAATGATCCGGCTGTTTATTCTCATGCTTAAGTTTTCTTCATTAATGCCTGAGTTTTTGGGGGGGTTCCCTTTGTAAAACATTCTAAATAAGTTATTTTGCTGAGATTTCAGTGTTTGTAAGGAAGCAGTGGGTGGAGTTGTTGAATTAAGGAAGAACGTAGCCGTCTACATAAAAACTGGAATTCCCCCTTATGTCAGCGGCTGCAGAATAAATACACCATTGAAAAATGTCTTTTGGCTCATAACTTTTATTTCCTGGCATAAGTTTCATGCTGTATATTGTTGTGATATGAAATGGTGTCGTGCATTATGAAGAATATCTCTGACAATCAACATGGATTAGGGATTATTGCATGTTACCCTAATGATCTATTGAGGTAAATGTGTCATTGGTTTAGAGACTAGATTGTCACTAGGGATCAATGGTAGTGAATGGGTTAATTCTGGGATCTTTGCTAGTCTAGAGTCTTAATGAGGATTATGGGGCACATTTACTTACCCGGTCCAGTTGCGATCCAGCGGCGGGTTCTCCGAAGCTGATTCGGGTCCGGCCGGGATTCACTAAGGTCCGTGCGCCGATATCCACTAGGTGTCGCTGCTGCGCCAAGGTCCGCCGGAGTTCACCTTCTATTTCTTGGTGCTTTGTAAGTGCGTGTTAAAAAAAAATACCGCAGGTTTTCCGACGGCCACGCCCCCCGATTTCCGCCGCATGCAACTCAGCGCCGATTGTGCCAAAATCCGATCGTGTGCACTACAATTCCGGGGCAATTCAGGGAAAAACGGTGCAAATCAGAAAAATACGGGAAACCCGTCGAAAATACGCGAGTCGGACCCTTAGTAAATGACCCCCAATGTTAGCATCCGTGGCAGTCTGGAGACATGCAGAAGTTATTGAGCGCATTATTGGGGGTCTGGGGTAGTGAAATACTTAGTGACAAAATCCCAAGTGGTAAAGAGTGGTAAATGGTTTAACCCCTTCCAGCCAATACCCTTTTTAGCTTTTGTATTTTTTTTAAATTTTCTTCCCTTTTTTATTTTTCAGTGTATGGAGCTTTATAAGGGCTTGTGTTCTGCGTTATAAATTGCATTTGTTTTCCATGCCATGTGCTTGGAAGCAGGAAAAAATTCCAAATACCGACAAAAAGAAACGCATTTACTTGTGGGCTCTCACTGTGCACTTCAAATGACACCTCCCCTTTACTCTTTGGGTCAGTGAAATTACGGGGATACCACATTTATATAGGTTTTATAAAATTAAAAACTTTTGTATGAAGAAAATGGGCCACATTTACTTACCGTGACGACGCCGATCCGGAATGACCGACGAGGATTCGGCGCTGTCGAGATTCACTAAGATTGTGCGTCCAATTTCCTGCATGTGTTCCCCGCTGAGGTCCGCTGGAGTTCACCTACTTCTTCTTGGTGCATGTGAGTGCTGATCTTGCGACACAATTTGGTTTTTAAATTCTTCGGTTTGTCCGAATCAGTCGGGTTGTCCGACGTCCACGCACCCCGATTTGTGTCGCATGCAAGCCGATGCGCCACAATCCGATCGCCTGTGCAAAAAACCCGGGGCAATTCGGGGCAAAAAGGAAAAAAACGTGTAACCCGATGGAAATGCGTCCGACGGACCCTTAGTAAATGTTCCGCAATGTCTTTATTTTGCCATATTCCGAGGCTAATAACTTTTTCATAGTTTGGCCTATGGAGCTGTGTAATTTTTTGGAGGACATGATGACGTTTGCTATGCTAACATTTGGGCTATATTTTTGGTTATGGTGTTCACTGCTGGTAATAACCATTTTTATACATTGATAGGACAGGCATTTTTGGACGTGGCGACACCTAACATATTTATGATTTTTATTGTTTATTTTTATATCACTTCTAGTGAAAGGGGGTAATTTGAACTTATCTTTTTTCCTTTTTTAATTTTTTCTTTTTTACTATTTTTTTAGACCCCCTAGGGTACTTTATCCCTAGTTGTCTGATCTACAATATGGTTATACATGGCACTTTTACAAATTATCTGTTACAATGTGCCAATGACACATTGTAACAGATCAACTAAAATGACATGTCTTTGAGACTTATAAAGACATGAGGCTGTCATGGCGATGGATCCTTGCTCCCCAATGACATCATAGGGAGCAACAAATGACAGTCAAAATGGCGGCGCATGTTACAAATGGGTGTTTGCTGCAATGTGCAGCAAACACCCTTTCTGTATGTAGAAGGTTCAACCCGTGAGCCCTCTCCATACAGACCTTGCCACATGCCGATGCACTATTATGTTGGTTTGCGGCAAGGGGTTAATAGCAAAAGCACTCTAGTATAAACAAGTGAAAGGGTTAAAGCAAGCATTTCAAATGGAGATCTGTGAATCTATTTTTACGAATCTGGACACCTTCAGGTAGACAAATCTTGTACATACGATAATAACAGAAGTCTAATGGATCCGATAGTTTCCGTTATTGTCAGATTGCACCATGTCGTTGTTTGCCATTTGGTTTGCTCCGCCTAACCTGGACGTAACCCAAACATGTCACCTGCTGAGCAGCCAATAGATTTAAGCCTCTAGTGACTCAGCTTGGCTGTAATTGGCCAGGTGGACACCCCTAACCAATCACTGCCTTGCCTAGCTGCTTGGCAGCATATCACGCAACGTGTCCGTGTTAGGCGGAACAACTCGATCACCTAACTTAAAGTTTGGGTCTGCTAATCTCTTCTAGATTGGGTCATGTACTAATTTCCAGGACAATTAATACAAGTCACACACAGGAGGGAAAGTGTGTAGAAGAGTCTGGGAGATGGTATGAGGCCCGCGGTGGCAGCCAAGGTAGTACAACAGGAAATGCAGGAAACAGTCCAAACCTGAGATGACAGCAGGAAACACGGAGGAATATTGGTAACGCTGGCACACAGAGGAACACTGGCGATGCTGGCACAGACTGTAGATTCCGCAGAACAGGAACCCTGGAAGGCACAGCAGGACAGAACCCTGGAAGGCACAGCAGGACAGAACCCTGGAAGGCACAGCAGGACAGAACCCTGGAAGGCACAGCAGGACAGAACCCTGGAAGGCACAGCAGGTAACAGGAATGGCAGAGACACAGTGGAACACTGGTAATGCTGGAACACAGAGGAACACTGGAAACACAGGGAACACTGGAGGGCTTTCACTTAGCAGGAAATGATGCTGAAGATCCTGCGGGGAGTGAAGGGAGGTGCCGGATTATAAGGCCAAGCCGGATTAGTAAGAGCCAATCAGAAGGCCGCTGGTCCTTTAAGTCTTAAAGAGCCGGCACATGCGCGCCCTAGCAGTGGGAGCGTGCGGCCTAGGAGTACAGCCGGGAGCGTGGAGAGGTGAATCCAGGCCGGGGAGCGGGACCGCGGCACGTAGAGGGGCACGGGTGTGCCCACGATCCGCAACAAGGATCGCGGGTGCATCCCTGACAATACAACATTGGTTTGAATCAAATGGACCTGAATGTACTCTTCCAAAATATCTGGAGAAGCGGATTATGAATGATTCACTCATCTGTGATTTCATAATTTTTGATTCCATAAATTAAATTTTTCTATTAATGGCAGCAAAACTGATAGCCTTAGTTATCATCAGCATAGCGAAGATATGACCAGCATCTATGTAGAACTAGGTCCTTGAGAAGTCCAATGCATGGTCCCTGGTGGTCTACGACAGTAAAAAATTTAATGTTGATTAACCTAGTTGTCTGGGGGTAGTGATCCGGTTAAAGGGGTCAAAGGATATTGGGGCTATTGGTCCCCACATGGTCCCTATCTTGCCCTTCATTGGTAGCAGGAAGTCCTTTGGTGACTACATTGGAAAGTATCGTAGAAAAATCTTTTACCGAATCCGAATGAGGATAAAAATTGTCTGGTTGTTTCTGAGATAAATGTAGAATAAACATGGACGACCATTAAGAAGTCAAGTAATTACTTATGATTATAGTTCAAGGAGAATCATTTACTATTTTAACAAGAAAACTTTCCTTATTACATCCTTCCTTTTATGTGAAAAACTCACCTACTTGACTTGCATCCAACCTTTAAATGACGAGGATTTTTACTCTTGAACATCATGCATTGCCCTTTTCCCCTGTTTGATGTTGCCATGAAAGCTTGTAGAGTGTTCTCTGTGTACGATAGATGGACATTTTGTTGTTAATATATTTAATGGCTGAGGAAGCAATATCATATAAAGAGCATATGATAATAGTGGCTACAGGCATCAGACTCAGGCCCATCATTCTAAATTGACAGCAATTGCTACCTATATTTATATTTATAGGTCGCAATTCTTCTAACGTACAACAAACGCCGGCGTAATGCACAAAAAAATCTACTATGTCTCTACTGTAAGCAAAAAAATACAAAATAGTACTATTTTTAATGCATAAATCAATATTTTTAGATGATAAGAACATACGGTATTTTTCGTACTATAAGGCGCACCGGATTATAAGGCGCACCATCAATAAATGCCTGCTAAAACATCTAGTTTCATATATAAGGCGCACCGGATTATAAGGCGCACCATCAATAAATGCCTGCTAAAACATCTAGTTTCATATATAAGGCGCACCGGATTATAAGGCGCACCTGATTATAAGGATGAATGACCAGCAGGTGGCAGACCTGTGCACGGTGCAAGGCAGCTGTTGTCTGTAAGTGCGGTTCATATATAATGCTCACCGGATTATAAGGCGCACCTGATTATAGGGCTGAATGACCAGCAGGTGGCAGACCTGTGCACAGTGCAAGGCAGCTGTTGTCTGTAAGTATGGTTCATATATAAGGCACCTTTGAATTCTGAGAAAATCAAAGGATTTTTTTTGTGCGCCTTATAGTCTGAAAAATACGGTACTTTGTATTGTATTTATTTTACAGAAAAATAGTTTTTTAAGCTATTTTGCCTCTCCTGTACAGGCGGTCCCCTACTTAAGAACACCCGACTTATAGATGATCTCTAGTTACAAACAGACCTCTGGATGTTGGTAATTACTGTACTTTAGCCTTGGGCTACAATAATCAGCTGTAACAGTTATCACAGGTGTCTGTAATGAAGCTTTATTGTTATTCCTGGTTCTTATGACAACCCAACATTTTTAAAATCCAATTGTCACACAGACCAAAAAATATTTGGCTGGGATTACAATTATAAAATATACAGTTCCGACTTACATACAAATTCAACTTAAGAACAAACCTGCAGAACCGATCTTGTACGTAATCCGGGGACTGCCTGTAGTTATAAGTTTCAAAAACAGATCTTTCTGGGGGTGCCACGTTTCCTCCAAGTCATTTGAAACTTTAGAAGCTTTCCCCGATCTGTTTGCGCTCTTTGTGCATCCCAAAGAATTGGAGCCTCTAATATATTACATACAGTATATAAATCTAAAGGGAATCTGTCAGCAGTTTTGACCATACAAAGCTGCAGACAGTGTTAGAAAACAACACTGGAGAGCCACGTAGCCCTATTTTTGAATATGCTGTTGGTAAAAGCAGTACTGTGAAAGTGACATTATAATTCAGGTCTGCAGCTCTCTCTAGGGCTCTGGATGTGTCTTTCAGCCTGAAGAGCTTTCTCCCCTCTGCCCCACAACACCTCCACCTTGCTATGAGTAGGAACTGTATCAGGATTTTGGTTGGATACTTGTAGTAGTCACTCAGATCACAGAGGAGGGGCTGTGGAACAGTCTTTTGCAAAGAGCAGAAAGCACTTCAGGCTATAAGACCCACCGAGAGCACTTACAGGATCCACAAAACTTGATTAAAGGTTCCCTTTTCACAGCCCTGCTGCTACTTACTACGCACATATGATTACATGGCTCTCCTGAATCTATACCTAGCACTGTCTGCAGTTTATTATGGTCAAAACTGATGACAGATTCTCTGTAATGAGGATTTCACAATAAGATATACCAGCTGTCGTACTCAAGATGGAAAAATATCTTAAAGGGATTGTCTCAAAAAAGACATTGGGGGTCATTTACTAATGGCCCAAATCGCGCTTTTACGTCGTTTTACCCGAATTTTACCGCTTTGCTCCGATTTTTCCTGAATTGCCCTGGGATTTTGGCGCACGCGATCGGATTGTGGCACATCGGCGCCGGCATGCATGCGACGGAAATCGGGGGGCATGGCCCTCGGAAAACCCGTCGGATTCAGAGAAACCGCAGTATTTTTAAAAAAAAATGTGTCGCTTGACACGCACTTACCTGCACCCGGCCTGGCTTGGTGAACTCCGACGGAATTCAGCGCAGCAGTGATACCTAGTGGATATCGGGGGAACTACCTTAGTGAACTCGCCGGAAGACCCGAATCCTCCACAGAGAACGCGCCGCTGGATCGCGAATGGACCGGGTAAGTAAATCTGCCCCATTGTTATGATATAACAGCTATTTTAAGAGGCGACGTCGTATACGTGCGCTGCCATTCCGTTGACTATAGCAGGTACTGTGCGCGGCTATCGCTGTAAACGCCATTTAGATAAATAGAGAGGAAGATTCATGAGCGACCAGCTTCTCCATTCATTTGGCGATGCAAGGGCTCCCTCTTCTCATGATCCTTGGGAGTTCCACCAATAGGACTCACACTGATCAGAAAGTTATCTTCTGTCCTGTGCATAAAGGAAATCTTGTAGCGAGGTTGTATAGTGAGGTCTCTGGAGATCTTTAGCTTATATTCTGGAAGTTTGGTTGTTGTGTCTGTCAGTGGCATAACTAGGAGATGTCGGCTATGGGGCCCCCTTCCCGCTTAAAAATATATGTATTATACTCATAAATGCACACACATATACTGTATATACCTATAAACATAAACATATAGGGGCTTATTTACTAAGGGTCCGCGGACGCACTTTAGTCGGATTTTCCAACATTTTCGGGGATTGCACGGCCGTGACAGGTATTTATCTAGGGATTGTGACGCACGCGATCGGATCTGTGTCGCATGCTTTCAAATCGGGGGGCGTGCCATCGGACGATCCGACTGATCCGGACTGAGCATGAGATATAACATTCAAATTATGCCGAATCCAATGCACGTACATGCACCAGGAAGAAGAAGGTGAACTCCGGTGGACCTGAGCGGGGAAGCGACACATGCAGGATGTCGGGCGCACGATCTTAGGGCTTTGCGCCAGTTTTCTATCAGACTTTGCACGTTCTTTTAGGTACAAACTGCTTGCACAGATATTTAAGAAGTGTCTTCACCACATTTGGTGCTCGCAACACTTTTGCTTCCCTATTCTTTATGCAACACAAATGTCTGCACTGAAGGGGGCGCTCCGGTGCTCAGTGAGACCGTGCCCCAGATTTAACATGCAAAGTCTGACATAATTGTGTTGCACACCTTATGTTAAAAGTGCACCAAAAAAAAAAGTTGTGCACCCTGCACTATACGCAGGCATACTGTGCATACGACAGTTTGCACTTCTCTTAGTAAATGTTCTCCAATATATATATATATAAATATATAATGGTGCAGATCCTGCATTCTTTAGTGTCGAATGACGTGGGCCCCCTGACACTGTGGGCCCCATGGCGACTGCTATGACTGCTACCACTGTAGTTACACCCCTAGTGTCTGTAATACAGATGCTAAAATCAGCCTGATAGTATCTTCCTATTGACAGCGCTCTAAGTTACTTCTTTCTATGCTGCATTACAAAAACATTTTCCATGATCTACTTGCATTTATATCAGTAAATTACAGGAATCAATGTTCCCTGAACAATGGCAACTTTCAGAATATTCCCGTATTGTTGCCATTACTATGCGTGCTCTACCTTGCTCCTAACAATCAGCATTTTTGTTTCCAGGTGCATTACAAAAGACCGCAATGAGAAAATGTACAAAAATGTAAAATGATTGTGTAACAATGTTTTCATGAACTGACACCATGTCAAATGAATCAACTTGGTTCATTCTTAGGTTTAACTGGCATCGCTTAAATGTTCGCATTGAGATCATGAATAGACATGAAAGGCCATAGACAAAGAACAATGGCCTTTCCCTGCAAGGAGCTGAGGACATGGGATATTATCGCCACTCATTTCCAGTACATTAGATGCTTTTCATTCGTATATAAAACATCTCTTTCCTGTGTGTTCCGCGACACATAACAATTAATATATAAAATAATGAAGTGAATATGTGGAAGGCTTCACTGGCCAAGAAAATTAGCTTGGAACTATTTAAATCAATGCAGGAACAAATCTGTTGAATAGTGTGTGGCTCGATCAGTGTGGTGATACTTGGCTTGGCAAACCTTTTGGCAGCCAACCAGGGAACAGATTTCTGGATAAAAAACAAACAAATTAAGCATTTACCTAAGATTTCATCTTTCTCAGATTGTTTATCAATCAAGATAAAGAAGTAAGATCTTCTCTACAAAAAGCAGATTTTACTATTAAAAGTTGTAGGAATCGGGACAGAGATATACAATGTAGTTCCTTACCCAAATAACAAAATACCTTACACTCCTTGAAATGTTAACATTTGCAGGATTTAGATAGTTTTGCTTCTATTTGATACTGTACTAGAAGATTTGCCATATCCTGGGGCTCATTTACTGACCTGGTCCTGTCGGTCTGACGAAGATGAAGTCCGGCGCGATTCACCAAGATCGTGCGCCAAATATCCTGCATGTGTCACTTCCCCGCTCAGGTCCGCCGGAGTTCACCTTCCTCTTCCTGGTGTATGTGAGTGCATTGTCTTGCGACACAATTTGAGATGTTAAATTCCGCACGTTGTCCGAATCCGTCTGATTGTCTGATAGCCCGACCCTGATATTTGTATCGCGTGAAAGTCGGCGCCGATGTGCCAAAGTCCGATAGTGTGCCACACAATCCCCAGTTAAATCTGGTGCAAAACGGAAAAATTTGGGAAACCTGATGGATATGCGTTCCATGGACCCTTAGTAAATGTGCCCCACTGTATATGGAGTATGGTATGCACTATACTGTGCTGTCTAAAAGGTGGGGATTCTGGCAAACAGCACAATGGATCTCATCTTCTGGAAGATGCCTATGTATTATCAGAGGGGTAGTTGTAGTACAAGACTGTGTATAATCTGAGCTTTAAATGTGCCATCTTGTATTTAAATGGGTTCTCATACAGAGTCGTGTTTTCCACTGCTGCATGTGTGAGCCCACTGCCTGTAAAGTTTGGAGCAGATCCTGTTCCCATGCGTGGTTGTGGCATTGGTGTGTACGCGATGATGATACAATTTGGCAATCATAATCACGCAAAATTTTCTTTTGTTCGTAGAATTTCATTTTTGGCTTGAGCATAGAAAACAATCCAAAATATAACGTTTCGGTCTTACCACATAACCTTCATCAGATACGGATTGCCCAGGAAGAAGAAGAAATCCACAGATTTGAGTGGCGGCTCAGTTGCAGCGGTAGATGACACATGGGGCACAACCAGCAGAACATGGGTTTGTTGTTAACCCAACACAGATCCATAACACAGACTTGTTTTGGTATATTGCTAAAATACTGATGCTAGTGAATTTGAATCCCTCCTTTAGACCATAATATGTGTATTGTGCAGGAAACATTGATAAAATTAGACCAAAATTATGGTCATAAAAAAATGAAAAGGTAAAAATCACAATAGAGCAATATTAGCCCCACGCTACAGCCCCTTTGTATGTTATACAGACACCCACTATAGCCTAAGGCTTCTTACTGTACATGCGACCAAGTCTTGGTTGTGAGAATTGTCCAACATTTATCAAAGCCTCTGTACCAGTTTTCTGTCTGACTTTGCACGTTCTTTCAGTGCACATCTATTTATAAAGTGCCAGACAGAAGTGTGCCGCATGCTCTATATTAAAGGTGCACCAAAGAAAAGTTGCACCTAATATTGCCAATACTTTATCCAGTCAATAGTTACATAGTTTATAAGGTTGAAAAAAGACACATCTCCATCAAGTTCAACCATGTAAGAGAAGGAAAGGGATTTAAGTGAAACAATTCTATATAACATAACCAGACACAGACAGGCCCACAGGTGAATGTCACGGTTACACCCGCGATCCTCGGGACGGATTGAGGGTGTACCCGTGCCTGCTGCCGCGGTCCCCGCTCCCCCAGCTCTCACTTACCTCTCCTGGCTCCGGCCTGCACTCTGGCTTCCAGCATGTAGGCCGCATGCTTCTTCCATGCAGTCGCGTGCTCCTGCCACTAGAGGGGGTGCGCGCGGACTTCTCCCAGCCTTAAAGGGCCAGTGTCCTCCTTATTGGCTCTGGCATTCCTGGCTCGGCTATATAGCCTGGCGACTCCCAGCATCACCTGCCGGATCTTCAGGTCATTCTACTGGAGTGAAAGCCTTCCTGAGCGTTCTCATACGCCCCTGCGTTCCTGTGGTGATTCCCGCGTTCCTGTGGTGGTCCTGCCAGCTGCCCTTCAGAGGTCCCGCCAGCTGCCCTTCAGAGGTCCCGCCAGCTGCCCTTCAGAGGTCCTGCCAGCTGCCCTTCAGAGGTCCTGCCAGCTGCCCTTCAGAGGTCCTGCCAGCTGCCCTTCAGAGGTCCTGCCAGCTGCCCTTCAGAGATCCTGCCAGCCACCCGTGGTCCTCGTGTCCCTACCTTGGCTGCCACCGCGGGCCTAGTCGCACCCACGGAGCGACCTGGTGACTCCCGCCGCAGCAAGACCATCCCGCTTTGCGGCGGGCTCTGGCGAAGACCAGGAGATCACCTAGACTCCGCTCCCGGGTGCGGCTAAGGTTGTTATCTCCCGCGGTGGTCCAGGGAGTCCACTGTTTATCCCCCGAGATTGTGACAGTGAACAGGTGGATCCACCTGTGGGCCCCCAGGCCCTGCATAAGTAGTGCTGGACAAGTTACCCTCTCTGTAACTTATACATATATTTAGCATAGAGCATCTCATCTATGCTATGTACTTATATGATTATATTAAAAGATTATGCTACAAACTTATAACGGTGGTGGGTCCCAAGATCAGATTTTACTGGTGGTCCCAAGGTATCCCGATCCGACACTGAACATAACTGTCAATGTTGTTTAGTAAATAGTTATTGTAAATTTGTAAAGTTAGATAAAACATGGACATTCCAGCATCCAGAATCAGTGCAATAAATTTGGCAATGTTTTTCTGGTTGTCTAAGTTTACACTGTCTTAATAAATCTTCCTTTTTGTGTTTTAATTCTCCAAGAGCCAACTCTGATAAAAGCAGATAAAACAACATACCGCTCCCCTGTAATTAAGTATTCCTCATAGTTAGTGATTGCAGCGCATAACTTAACATCTGCTTTAATCTCTTGCCTTTTCATTGGCTTGTGCTTTGTATTTTTCCCGGCCTTCTACCATTAGTCGAGCTGTTTACAATGGATCCCGCTTCCTTTCCTATTCTCCTCTTTTGTTCTTGCAAGCTTTCTAATTTCACATCCAGTATCTCATACTAATTGCTAAGAAAACAGAACCCTTGTCCCTGATAGCACAATTTTCATTGGTAACGGAAGATAAACTTATGCACTTCCTTATACTTCGCTTTAAGGTATGAAAGGGGATAAATAATAGCAATGATTGCTGTAATTAGATATTTTTAGAGGTTAGTAGCGCTCTGTGATGCTGAAATAGTAAAATGCACTGATGGCTTCCTGTGTCTCATGAAGTCATTACATGACAAACCAAGCGCAGGTCTCCTACCCATCAGAAAGAAACGCTCCTACCATGAGATATTGGGGCACATTTTCTTATCTGGTCCAGTCGAGATCCAGCGGCGGGTTCTCCGACGCTGATTCGGGTCCAACCGGGATCCACTAAGGTCCGTGCGCCGATATCCACTAGGTGTCGCTGCTGCGCCGAGGTCCGCTGGAGTTCACCTTCTATTTCTTGGTGCAGGTAAGTGCGTGTCAAGCGACACTTTTTTTATAACATACCGCAGTTTTTCCGAATCCGTCGGGTTTTCCGATGGCCATGCCCCCCGATTTCCATTGCATGCAACCAGATTGCGCCGAAATCCGATCGCATGCACCAAAATCCTGGGGCAATTCAGGGAAAAACAGCGCAAATCGGAAAAATACGGGAAACCTGGCGAAAATGCGCGAATCAGACTCTTAGTAAATGACCCCCATTTTGTACAATTGCACATGATATGGTTTGCTAAGGACCTTTACCATGGTCTAAATCATGAAAGAAAAGAAACTGAAATATTTCAATCATCAGATAAAATGTAGAAAAATGTATTTTATATCTTTTATATTTGCTCATTGGATCTTCCAGTAGATACATTCAATCACTTGGGTGTTTTTGTTGGATTTCCAATGTGTTTTGTAGCAATATTGTAATTCTGCAGCACCCTATAATATTCTTAATAACATAATTCAGAGAGCTGCTATTCTATTTGTTTAAAGCAACAGTGGGGCACATTTACTTACCCGCCACATTGCGATCCCAGAGGTGCGTTGTCTGACGAAGGATTTGGAGCTGCCGCGATTCACTAAGATCGTGCGTCCGATATCCTGCATGTGTCGCTTCTCCGCTGAGTTCACCGGAGCAACACAATTTTGAATGTTAAATCCCGTGCTTAGTCCGAATCAGTTGGGTTGTCCGATGGCCACGGCCCCAATTTGTGTTGCATGAAAGTCGGTGCGATTGCGCCAAAATCAGATCGCGTGTGCCAAAAACTCCAGTTAAATGCGGCGCAAAACAGAGAAAGTCGCCGAAAATGCGGTCCGTGGATCCTTAGTAAATGTGCCCCTGTATGTTATCTTATACCCACATAGAGTATGTTGCACAGTTAAAAAAAAAAGTGAAATCTGAACGATGAGATTCCTATCTTTAATGTATAGAGCAGAACAACGTCTGAAGGGACACTCCTGCAGCCTCTAAACTTGACTTTTCTCAAATGTTTTTTCCATTACAGCATTCAATGCATTAGATTATTATTTTTATATTTTAACAGATCAGGCATTTTATGATGTTTGTGCCCCGACTATAATGTATGGTTTATAATCTTCTCATATGGGAAAGTGACACCTTGGGGCAGATTTATTTACCCGGCCCATTCGCGATCCAGCGGCGCGTTCTCTGCACAGGATTCGGGTCCGGCTGGGATTTAAGATGGTAGTTCCTCCGCCGTCCACCAGGTGGCACTGCAGCGCCGAAAATAATCTTAACGCCCCGGAATGCACCATCCCATAGAAGGTGAAGGTGAGCGCTCCCCAAGCGACACATTTTCGGTTTTTAAATGCGGCGGTTTTTCCGAATACGTCGGGTTTTCGTTCGGCCACGCCCACCCGATTTCTGTCGCGCGCATGCCGGCCCCGATGCGCCACAATCCGATCGCGTGCGCCAAAAAACCGGGGCAATTCATGTACAGGAGGCGCAAATCGGAAATATTCGGGTAACACGTCGGGAAAACGCGAATCGGGCCCTTAGTAAATGACCCCCCTTGTGTTAAAGGAACCCGCCACCGGATCTACCTTATTATGTAGATCTGTGATGGTAGGTTTCCTTTAAGGTTAATTTACTTTAATGAACCTACTAGATTATAACACTATGGGGGTCATTGATCATAGTTAGTTCCCTTTTTTTTTTGTTTCTTCTTTTTTTCTTGTTTGTTTTTTTTTTTGTCTTATTTATCATAAGCATTTTTGTACAGTGTTAAATGTGTCAATTCATTTTTTGCTCCTGCCCTTCATTTGGTGCAATTTGAGCCTTTTTTGCACCTTTTTTTTTCTCCTTCCATGAAAGAAAGACTAAAGTCGAGGTTTTGCAGACAACAGTTTTGCACCTTTTTTGTGTCTGAGGCATCAAACAACTTCTCTAATTTTAAACAACTAATGGAATAGGAGCAAATAAGAAGCAAAAAAAGAGTAAAAAGAAAAGATAAATGACTGTCTACCAGGGGCGTAACTACAGTGGTAGCAGCCATAGCAGCCGGCATGGGGCCCGCAGTGTCAGGGGGCCCCGTCATCTGACGCGACACTAAAGAATGGAGGATATGTACCATTTTATATGTATAATGCTGATGTATATTACATATATGTGATGTATACATGCTGTATATATGTGAGTATCTGTGATGTGTATATGCTGTACATAAATATATATGGTTTATGGTGTGTATATACTGTATGTGATGTGTATATGCTCTATATGTGTGCAAGTGTATAAGTGTATATATGTAGATAAATGTGTGTAGAAATATGAGTGTAATATGTACATTTCTAAGGGGGCCCCATTCAGAAGGCTACTATGGGGCCCTGCCTCTCCTAGTTACGCCCCTGCTGTCTACAAGGTAGAGAGTGTAGGGTTTAGAAGCATACACATACCCCTATCATTCTGGAAAATTCACATTATCATGAATAAATGTCATTTAGAAGTAGAATTTATTTTTTATACTATTTTAGTTGTAAAGTCTCATTTCTTCTTTACCATGCGATACAATGGACATTACATAACCAGGCAGCTATTATTTGCCTCTATTTTTAATACTCACGTCATAATGCAATGGTAAATTGTTCCTCCTTGCTGCTCTGCCACTTCAGACTCTGATGCTATAAAAGACCAAAGAATCCTCAACTTAGGCCATTGATAGAAACACAAAATACATTAATCATAGAATATTTTGGGCATGAGACGGCGTCGTTCTGAAGATTGTAACCGTATCCACAAGGTTATAAATATATATTTCCAGCTATAATACAAATTTTTGTATTAGATAATTTTTCTACTTTATCTTGTGGAACAGGAGTGCGCAAACTTTTTCGTTTCAGGACAAAATTGTCAGATTGTGTCACCCTCAAGGGCTGCAATAAAAAGCAGGAACATTCCTAGTTGAGTCATTTATGGAATATGATTGTCTGATGATGAGGTGATGGTTTTACTTCAAGGGCTTCTCTTTACCGCTTACACTTCTGGGACTTTGAATTATTTTACTTATTAGTAAAACCAGGGGGTCGCATTATAACTTGCATTTGGAAGTCATCTATTACCATATTTGGTGACCTAGTAGAGCGATCTGAATGACATAATGTAAGAGTTTGGGTTTCCTGTCCTGAGTTGGTTGTCTCAGGGTCCTGGTGCTTGTGTAGCTACTGCTTAGGTCAATATTTCAGATTAGAGTTTCTTCTAGGAATACACCTTGGGGCACATTTACTAAGGGTCCGAATCACGTTTTTCCGCCGAGTTTCCCGAATTTTTCCGATTTGCGCCGAATTGCCTCGGGATTTTGGCGCACGCGATCAGATTGTGGCGCATTGGCGCCAGCTTCCACGCGACAGAAATGGGGGGGCGTGGCCGTTGGAAAACCTGACGGATTCGGAAAAAATGCGGAATTTAAAAAACAAATTGTGTTGCAAGAATATCAATGACATACACCTGAACAAAGCTGGTGAACTCCGGCGGACCTCGGTGCAGCAGCGAATCCTGGTGGACATCGGGCACACGACCTTAGTGAATCGCCGGAAGACCCGAATCCTTGTCGGAGAACGTGCCGGTGGATCACGACAGGACCGGGTAAGTAAATGTGCCCCATAGGGTCACTTGATTGTGGACCTTAGTTGAATTGAACCAGGTCCAGGATGGTCAGGTGAAAAAATTCATGAAGGACAGATAAAAAGGAGAAACGCTGGATTCAAATGTAGGGTATAGGAAATGTATAATTTGTAATTTAGTGGAGGCTCACCTTGTGGAGGTTGGTTTTCAGCATATAGTGAGTTGAAGAGCCGCAGGCTTGTCCGAGTGGGAACCAATCCGATGTCCAGATGACTGGTTTGCTCGTAAAAGGAGTATAGGCAAGTGAACTCTGACTATGTCTTTATAAAAGCTGTTTTTTAATTGTGCATATATATATGTCAAATAACATAAGCTTCTTGAGATTGTGATAGCTTTTAATGGCAAACTGAAATATAAGATGTTACAAGCAAGCTTTCGGGACACCTTAGGTCCCTTCATCAGGCATGGTCTAGATCAGTGATGGTGATCCTTTTAGAGACCAAGTGCCCAAACAACAACCAATATCGACTTATTTACTGTGAAGTGCCAACAAGGCATTTTATACAGTAACTTATTGCTACCTGTTCTTCCACATCTTTTAATTGTATCGGCCGCCTGAGGCCACCAATACAGTTCAAAGAAGGAGGGCAAATTCAGACCATCATTGTAGCTTCTCTCCAGGGTCCCCCTGTACAGGAAGAATGGTGGGTCCAACAGGATGAGCTCCAAAGATCTTCTGTCAAAATCTTTTCATTTTTCGTGCAGTTCCAAACAGTCAATGAAGTGTTGCTTTAAAATAGTTGCTGAAAGTAGTTGTCTGGGACTGCAGGAAGATTCGGCGGATTTGGTCCTGTTTGGTGAACTCTGTCCTGGGGCGATGGCCTGTGTTCCCACAGAAAGGGCTCTGAGTGCCACCTCTGGCACCCGTGCCATAGGTTCGCCACCACTGGTATAGATGAAGGGACCTAAGATGTCCCGAGAGCTTGCTTGTAACAGTTTATATTTCAGGTTGATATCACAATCTCGAGAAGGTTACTTCTTCAACTGACTAACACAGTTAAAAAAACTTTTTTTCTTCTATATACTGTATATAGGGTCATATATATATGCATTTGAAATAAACAACTTTTATGGTGACACGCTACAGAGTCAGAGTTCACTTGCCTATACGCTTGCCTAGGTTCAACTATCATTTGTTTTTTTGTGTACCACCTTCCATTTGCTTTGTTGGGTATCACCACTAACTATTGTTTGATTATCACTTGTATTGCTACTGCTTAGGTCAAAATTTCAGATTAGGAATACACATAGACATACACATACACATTGCTATAAATTGGTGAGTTGTGTCTGTAGGAGTAAAGGTAGTTTTGAAACACATTGGGGCTCATTTACTAAGGGCTGCGCGGACCGCACTTTCGTCGGACATCCGGACAATTTCCATTTTGCTCCGCTGGGACAGGGATTTAAAAGGGTTTTTTGGCGCACGCGATCGGATACTGGCGCAATCGCGCCGGCTTTCATTCGACAGAAATCGGGGGCTGGCCGTCGGACGATCCGACGGATCAGGACAAACTGCGGAATTTAACTTTAAAATTGTGTCGGAAGCCAAGCACTTACATGCACCGGGAAGAAGAAGGTGAACTCAGCTGGACCTGAGCGGGGAAGCGACAGATGCAGGATATCGGGCGCACGATCTAAGTGAATCGCGGCACAGTGCATTCCGGACGGACAATGCAATTTCGGGAACTCCGAGGGACCGGGTAAGTAAATGTGCTCCATTACTTTATGACATTTCAATAAACCTTGGATATCACATCCATATAAAATTACCTAGAAACAGGACCATCACACCTATAGGAACTTATCGGACCTCTGATCCAAAACCATGACAAATATTAAGGAATTGGCCCTCATTTTAACCCTCAACTGCAACAGCCCCTTCTAAGAAGGCTTTTCACAAGATTGTGGAGTGTGTCTATGGGAATGTGTGCCCATTCAGAATTTGTGAGGTCAGACATTGAAGTTGGATGAGAAGGTCTGGCACAGTGTCAGTGTTATCATGGAACAGGAACGGGCCTTCCCCAATTTGTTGGCACAAGTCTGAAGCTGCCGATTGGCCGCATATACACACACCTATCACATGCTAGAGATATTGGGGCAGATTTACTTACCCGATCCATTCGCGATCCAGCGGCACGTTCTCTGCGGTGGATTCGGGTCCGGCCGGGATTCACTAAGGTAGTTCTTCCGCTGAAGTTCCTGCTGCGCTGAAGTTCTCCGAGGTCCGCCGGAATGCACGAGCCTATTCCTGGTGAAGGTAAGTGCAAGTCCCGCAACACTTTTTGTTTTTTAAATGCGGCGGGTTTTCCGAATCCGTCGGGTTTTTGTTCGGCCACGCCCCCTGATTTCCGTTGCGTGCATGCCAGTGCCGATGCGCCGAAATCCGATCGCGTGCGCCAAAATCCCAGGGAAATACAGGGGAAATCGGCGCAAATCGGAAATATTCGGGTAACACGTCGGGAAAATGCGAATCGGGCCCTTAGTAAATGACCCCCATTGTCTTCCCACCAGTCTACTTGTAACTATGTTTATGTGGATTGTTACTTTCCCTTCAGTCAGACTGGAATTTGAAAACTGTTAGTTTGTGGTACTGACAAGAACTCCAGCCAATACTAAAATTATCCTGAGAAAAAGTAACAGGAACCCAAAGTTTCATTTGATGTCAGATCAGTGGTTATGGCTCCTGCTGAGGGCGACAGGGGAATTATAGATTGTATTGAACCAACATATTTTTTTGGAGAGAAAATACATAAATGCATACTTAGAACCAGACATAACCTGGAACAGTCTGATCCAATAGAAATAAGGCAGGTAAGCGAATGGTAGTCTCGCAATGGTATCCACATGTCTTGACCAATCAATATTAAACATGGTATCCGGCCTTACATTTATTTCAGAAGCACCAAATAGATCTTTTATGGAGTGAATGATGAAATGTGGATTAAGTGTGGAAAAGCTACGTACAGAATAGGGAAAGTGGAGCCACACTGTTGTCCCCAAAACTATGGTATACTGGCTGCTAAGGTGGCATTGCCATTAAGAATGTAGTTTTCGATAGTTCTATGTTTTTTTGAAAGGTAAGACTGAAAGACTGTAGCTAACATGGCTCTACTATATAATGTGCCCAAACAAAGTTATTGGGGCTCATTTACTAAGGGTCCGCGTCGGGTTTCCCGATGATTTCCGATTAGCGCCGCATTTAACAGGGGTTTTTGTCGCACGCGATCAGATTTTGGCGCATCTGCACCTGCTTTCACGCGCCACAAATCGGGGGGCGGGCCGTCGTACGATCCGACGGATTCGGACAACGCGCAGGACATTGTAAAGTGTGTCGCAATACCAAGCACTTACAAGCATCGGGAAGAAGAAGGTGAACTCCGGAGGACCTCAGCGGGGAAGCGACACATGCAGGATCTCGGGCGCACAATGTCGGTGAATCGCGCTGGACTTCATCTTCGTCGGACCGTCTGGATCGGGGATCGCGAGAGGACCGGGTAAGTAAATGTGCCCCATTGACCTCTATGCTGTGCCCACATATTACTTAGCTGTATCATAATGTGATGATAGGGTCAAGAACTGGAATTTAAGATCCACTAAGAGCCAAACAATGCTCACATCATACCACATTGTTTTAAGTAGAATCAAACACAATGCCATTATGTGCCATCATTATGTTAGTGCCCAGAAACTCTCTTGCAGAACCAAGCAATAACAAGAGTGAGCATAAAACAGAGCCTACACTCATATTTTGTGGAATATTTGTCCAGTTAATTCTCCCATACATTGTAAATAACTATTTGCAACTGATCTGCTCTACTGTCAATGAACTTGTTGGGTTTGACTACTGCTATACCGTTTATTGCAAAGTTGTCCATGAGCCTCATTGTTACGTCCAACCCTTCGGCTGGCAGTAGAGATGAACGGGTATCAATATTGGCAATCCACCCGAACCCTAAACCCAAACCTAAAGTTTGTGTTTTCGCTCATCTCTAGCTGGCGGCACATGATCGTGCCCACTCTAAGATAAACAGGCGATGACTGAGGATTTCACAGACCAATCACAGTGCTGGGGACATGCACCATAATGATATAGGATGCTACATGTCTTTCTTCTTGGCTTTCACTTTGTTTATGATAAATTGTTAATTATAGACTGCCCTTTACTGCAAACACACATTGGGGGGAATTTATTAAGACTGGCATATTGAAAGTCAGTCTTAAATTCCCCCCGTCAGCGTAGTGCATGTCACATATACTAAGAGAATTCAGCCTCTTAGTATATCTGGAGGTGTGCTCCAGCACCGGAATGAAATCTAGATCTCAGATGTAGTGTGTACAGACGGTCTTCTACTTAAGAACACTCGACTTACATACGGCCCCTAGTTACAAACGGACCTCTGGATATTGGAAATTCCATGTACTTTAGCCCTAGACTACAATAATCAGCTGTAACAGTTATCACAGGTGTCAGTAATGAAGCTTTAGTGTTAATATTGGTTCTTATGACAACCCAACATTTTTAAAATCCAATTGTAGCAGAGACCAAAAAAGTTCTGGCTGGGATTACAATGATAAAATATACAGTTCCGACTTACATACAAATTCAACTTAAGAACAAACCTACAGACCCTATCTTGTATGTAACCCGGGGACTGCCTGTACTGGAAAACTGGTGGATACTATAGTAATATTACACCCTCGCTCGCCCTTGCCCACACTTCTCCTTAAAAATGTCGGAAATGGGTCTATTTACGTACCTTGTCAGACAAAAAAAAATATGCAGACAAGGCATACAGCAGTATAATACTAGGCTGATTTGCACCATATTTCAGCCTTTGTGTGATTTCCCATCCCATGACACTTTCTACTTAGCCTTCTTACACCAGTTATCCAGTGAATCCAGATTTGCAAGAAATATGTATATAGTGCGACTATTTCAAAAAGTCACTAATTTATGTCAATACCACCACAGTCCCATCCAGGAAATACTTATGAATAATCATAACTACACTGCAGACAGGTAGTCTAAGGCTTAGGAGAGGACCGACGGAGGCTTAGGCTTAGCCTAAGCCACTAGAATAAAGATGACATAGAAAAAGCTCCTATAAACTGGTGCAAGAAATGATGCGTAATGATACACCCCTCCGTATATGTGACTGCAATACTACAGATGGAACCAACAGTAAGAGCTACTTTATTTTATGTTTTAAGGGGTTTTCCCACCATGAAAGTTAGGCCCTATATACAGGATAGGGCCTAACTTGCTGATCGGTGGCGGTCTCAGTGACGAGGAGGTTCAATGGGGTCCTAGGTATCTCCGTTGGTCGTCTCCTCACTCTCGGAGATCAGATGGCTGTTCATGACCGTTCTGCTCCATTCATCTCTATGAGTTGGCTGAGATCGCTTGAGTGCGGCGCTCGGCAATCTCCATCAGCTCCATAGAGATACACGGCCATATGCTCCATTACTCTCAGGGAGCAACGAGGGGTCTGACGGAGGCACCTCGGACCCCATCAGACCCTTTGTGCTTGTGATCTGTAGGGGACTCATTATTTAGTGGGAAAACCCCTTTTATTTTACTATTTCATTTTTTTGGGGTTTTTTTTTGCTCTTTTGAAGTGCTAATCCATTTTTGCTAATTGTAAGGATTAGTTTCCGAAACGCGTCAATGGCTTCTCTATTTTTTGCCCATGTGCACATGTCTTTTTAATCGTTTGATTAAAAGTTAGTTTTTAATGTTCCTTAACATTTTTTGAATATCATATTTTTGTATCTTCGCTGGAGTCTCCGAATTCTTTCTTACACAAGTGTCTCAGAGGGGCCTGACTTCTATACTCCGTACGATGGATCCCCTATCGGCATCTGCAATTTTGGTGAGCTGGAAAAAAACCCTCTTTTTTTCTTTTTTTGTTTCATTGTAAAGTGCCCATCATTGTCCACTGAAAACCTGTCATAATGGGGCAGATTTACTTACCCGCTCCATTCGCAATCCCGCGGCGCGTTCTCTGCGGTGGATTCGGGTCCGGCCGGGATTTATTAAGGTAGTTCCTCCGCCTTCCACCAGGTGGCGCTGCTGCGCTGAAAAGCATTGGAACGCACTGGAGTTCACCGGCTCGGGCTGAGTGAAGGTAAGTGCGACAGATTTTTTTTTTTAAATGTGGCAGTTTTTCCAAATCCGTCGGGTTTTCGTTCGGCCACGCCCCCGATATCCGTCACGTGCATGCCAGCGCCGATGCGCCACAATCCGATCGCGTGCACCAAAATCTAGGGGCAATTCAGGGGAAATCGGCGCAAATCGGAAATATTCGGGTAACACGTCGGGAAAACGCGAATCGGGCCCTTGGTAAATGACTTCCATTATATAATATCAATATGCAATATAATAGTAAATGCATGCATTATAAATTTTTCTTAAGCACAACTGGAAGAGAAGCAATAGCCTGCATTTAGAAATATGAAATTCCATACTCATATGACTAAAGTAAATAATAATAAGTAACAGCTTCGGAGACCACAGAGGAGACGTGTTGAATAACAAAACCACAGAATGTAAACACTGGTGGGCAGAGTTTTATTTAACTGTGAGGTTCATTATGTCACTGTGTTTTGCAGGGTAGTTAGTCTGTCATATTGACTAACTGATCTGACAGCCTGAAAACAACATCATCCCAAGGGCAATAATAGAATAGTAACCTAACCTATGCATTATGCAAAAAAACATAATCCCCGGCTAAGATAGAAAAGGACGTTTCTTCTAATAATTGAATGTGAGCACAGGAAAATCTAATGGCTGCCAAGTTCTAATTAGTGAACATACTGCGGCAATAATTAATGTAGCATTTAACCTAGAATTTAGGAAATTAATCACTTCTGATAACTGGTAAAAAAAATATTCTTTGATGAAGGAAAATACTAAAATGTTAGTTAAAAGAAACCCAAAAAAGAGCACAGAACAAGATATTGGGGGTCATTTACTAAGGGCCCGATTCGCGTTTTCCCGACGTGTTACCCGAATAGTTCCGATTTGCACCAATTGTACCTGAATTGCCCTGGGATTTTGGCGCACGCGATCGGAATTGCATCGGCGCTGGCATGCGCGCGACGGAAATCGGGGGGCGTGGTTGAATAAAAACCCGCCGGATTCGGAAAAACCGCCGAATTTAAAAACGGAAAATGTGTCGCTCGGGACGCGCTTACCTTCACTCGGCCTCGGTGAATTCCGGCGCGTTCAGATGCTTTTCAGCGCAGCAGCGCCACCTGGTGGACGGCGGAGGAACTACCTTATTAAATCCCAGCCGGACCCGAATCCAGCGCAGAGAATGCGCCGCTGGATCGCGAATGGACCGGGTAAGTAAATCTGCCCCATTGTCTGGGAACAGGACCACTGTTGTCCATGGGCTGTGCCGGGTATCGCAATCTATTATAAGGAATGAGGTAGACCTGCATATACCAGCCCAATGAACTGGAGACATGACTTCAGCCCACTGTATGAAAATACGAAACTTATAACCGGCCCATGGTAGAAATACTACTTGTATACTCCTTATGTCTACACCGGATTACAAATATCCTGCTAGCCTTGTAGTTGGCGCTGCTGCAAGGTTCTGCAGTTTAGTTCTCTTGGCAGGTAACCACACCTGGGTGTGATGTTCTGCAGAAGTCTGTTTGAGTGACTGGTCTTCAGGGTAGTGATGTTCTCTGGAGGGCAGTTTGAGTGAGGGGTCTACTCAGTGGCGTAACTAGAAGCTGATGGGCCCCAGTGCAAAGTCTGTGCCAGGCCCCCGATTATAATGTATGGTTTATAGTAATAGTCTTCTCATATGGGAAAGTGACACCATAAGGGCCCCCTAAACCTCTTGGGCCCGGGTGCGAGCTCAACCTCTTCACCCCCTCAACTTACACCCCTGGGTCTACTCCCTCTCTAAGCAGCGGTGTGTCGTTAGCAGAGTCGGCTCCAGGATTCAGTTGGCCCCTGGGCGACAGAGCCTCAGTGGGTCCCTTTCCAGTGAACTAATGTGATGGCATTAAAAATTCACTAACTAAAACTAAACTAAACTAACTAAACTGTTCTCTAGTTTATCAGTGAACACCGCCCCCTCATGGTTATTTTATATAAAGCCCACCCTCACATGGATTTATTACATGCAGCCCCCGTAACCCCCATGGATTCCTTATGTACAGCCTTATGTGGGCCGCCCAGCAACTCTGGGCCTGGCATTTGCCCAGGTATGCCCAGTGCTAGCGCCGGCCCTACCGTCTTTCCCCGATTATAAGACACCCCCGAAAGTAGGACGTAGTGGAGGTGTGAGGGGGGCGTCTAATGTAAGACGTACCCCGAAAGTTAGACATACCCGTAGCAAATTGTACAGTACCTGCAGGACCATGGACAGCAGGGGGAGCCGGGAGCGGAGGGGGGATTGGTGGCTGCTGGCGTCAGTCTGATGTTGGCCGGCGGGGGCGGGAGCAAGATGCAGGTTCCGGGAGCGAAGGGGGGATTGTTGACTGCTGGCGGCAGTCTGATGTCGGCCGGCGGGGGCGGGAGCACGATGCAGGTTCCGGGAGCAGAGGGGTGGAAAGCGGAGGTACGGTACTGTATGTGGGGGGCGGCTTGGAGCCGGCCATAGGGTGGGCGGGAGCTTGATGCCAGCAGAGGCCGGAGATCGTGGGGCCGGGGCATACAGAAACATGCAGCCTCCGTGCCCTCATGTGCAGCCTCTGATTGGCCCAGCGGCTCCTGCACGTGGAAGAAGAAGCCACACCTTTACCCAGCCCTGCAGAGGAATTGTTCCGATCGCCATTACGGTACCAGGTGCTGTAACCCTATGGGAAACTGTGTGGGATACTGTATGGGGCTGTAACCCTATGGGAGACTGTGTGGGATACTGTATGGGGCTGTAACCCTATGGGAGATGTGTGGGATACTTTCCAATATAAGACATACCCCGAAAGTAAGACATAGTGGGACTTTTGAGGGTAAAAAGAATGTAAGACACTGGGGCAGATTTACTTACCCGGTCCGTTCGCGATCCAGCGGCGCATTCTCTGCGCTGGATTCGGGTCCGGCCGGGATTCATCAAGGCAGTTCCTACGACGTCCACCAGGTGGCGCTGCTGCGCTGAAGTTCCCTGAAATGCACTGAAGTTCACGATCCTATCCTGGATGAAGGTGAGTGCAAGCTCCGCAACACAATTTCCTTTTTTAAATGCGGCGGTTTTTCTGAATCCGTCGGGTTTTCGTTCGGCCACGCCCCCCCGATTTCCGTCGCGTGCATGCCGGTGCCGATGCGCCACAATCCGATCGCGTGCGCCAAAATCCCAGGGCAATTCAGGTACAATCGGCGCAAATCAGAAATATTCGGGTAACACGTCGGGAAAACGCGAATCGGGCCCTTAGTAAATGACCCCCATTGTCTTACTTTCGGGGAAACACGGTAGTCATTAGTTCTATGGAGTGCTAGATGTTTGCACCAATTAGTTTTAGTTTAACACACCTGTGCCTGTTATTGACTTTGTCTTTTTTGCTCCTGAGATATTTTGCTCTGTGATTCTGACCTTTTGTCTGAAAGGCTCACACTTCTTCCCTGTCTTGACACAATTGGGGGGGACATTCATTATTGGCTTTCCGACAGTTTTTTGGCAGATTTTTTTTTCCATTCTTTCAATTGCTGTGCCTTATGAAGTGTCCCCATCACAAAATTGCTCCTTTCCCCTTTTTTTTGATTGCCCACTTTGGGCGCAGTTTAGTAATCCCAACACTTTTCCTGCGCTTCAAGGTTCCCCACACTTTTTTCGGCACACAACCAGACAGGCTAAAAGTTGGTCTACCAAGTTCTACTTCACTTTCATGAATGTGGAGACAGTCCAGAACCCTGGCTAATAATGCTGGTACTCCAGGACTTCTTACCGGTCAATTGATGTTGTCCATGATATCAAAGCAGAAGTTGTGTATCACTGTTGTTACCGTATCTGGAATCTTGTCTCATCTCCCTAGTACTAATTTCCGGGGTAATTTCTTAGCCAGTGGCGTAACTAGAAGTTGATGGGCCCCAGTGCAAAGACTGTGCCAGGCCCCCGACTATAATGTATGGTTTATAGTAATAGTCTTCTCATATGGGAAAGTGACACCATGAGGGCCCCCTAAACCTCTTGGGCCCAGGTGCGATCGCAACCTCTGCACCCCCTCAAGTTACGCCCTTGTTCTTAGCTCGAACCTCATAAACATGTACAAACGTAACTTTACAAATCCTTCTAGACATCTGTTTTCTCCCACGGTCTGGCTGAACGTTCTCTTCCTGTTGAGCAGACAGTAATAGTGTTTCATTCCATAGATGACGACACAAACGCACACAGTTTACTAAACCAACCATTGCAAGAGAAGGACATTCAATCATAACTAATGTATCCGTGTGGGGAAAATGTAACAAGTCAAAGGTGACTCACAAGATTTAAGCCTAATGTTTTACATGGATAAAATTGTAACATTTTTGCCTTTTAATGTCTTTAATTTGGAAAACTGCCGTAAAGTAGTGACAAGTTGAATCTGGCATTGCTAATATCCTGCACAACAAGGTGTATACCAGCAATGAAGCCAGCATCTGGTTTTACTAAATGTTGTATTTGTGGCAAATATTGATCACTCTTTATATTACAATCACAGTTGTAGAGGAAATCTATGGTTCTTATTCCAGTTTTTAACCATTACTATCAAGGATGGAACCAACAATAACTCTACACCAGTCACGTCAGTGCATTTTGCAAATTCGCTGCTGTCACCAAGGCAAACCTAACAAATCGCCTTTAGTCCCCAGTGCCTTTGTCACTAAGCCAGCAATGACTTATCCCCTCCTTCTGGTGCTGACAATGTATCTGGCACTGTACCGGAGAGCTATGCTGCCCTCTGCTGACGGCAGCAAATGAAGCTAGTCATAGCTCATTGCCATTACAGGCAGTTCCCGAGTGACGTACAAGATGGGTTCCTTGGGATTGTTCTTAAGTTGAATTTGTATGTAAGTCAGAACTGTATATTTTATCATTGAAGATCCAGACACATTTTTTTTATTGTTCCCGTGACAATTGGATTTTCAAAATTTTTAGCTGTAATGGGAAGAAGGATTTTCAATAAAACTTCATTACAGACACCTTACAGCTGATCATCTGAGACTAAAGTAACATCCAGGGAGCTTCACCAGAGGTCACAGGGGGCAGAGGGATCCATCTGTAACTAGGGGTCGTTTGTAAGTCGGGTGTCCTTAAGTCGGGGACCGCCTGTACTAGTATCCTAAAGCTCTCCAAGCTGGCTAGGCAATTGCCCTTGTTCATACATGGCTTTCTTCTTGCATCTCTTGCCTCACAAAGACCAGATTTGTGGCAAATTCGAACAATACTCATCCTGTGGACAGATTCCACCATCTAAGCTGTGGATCTCTGAATCTCTTCTAAAGTTACCCCAGGGCTTCTTGTCCAATTCTCCTTGTCTCGACTATCAGTATATTGCATTGCTTGGTAGGTTTAAAAAAGAAAAACAGCTAATTTAAACCAAATCTTCTACGTTCAATTTCTGTCAATAAAGTGTCAGTTCATTACTGCATGACATGTATATAGGTAGCCACCACATTGCAGAACTCATCCCCCACAGTATATAGGTAGCCACAACACTGCAGACCCCTCCTGCACAGTATATAGGTGGCAAGCACACTGCAGACCCCTGCCCCCTCTGCAGTATATAGGTGGCCAGCACACTGCAGACCCCTCCTCCACAGTTTATAGGTTCCCAGCACCCTGCAGCCCCTTTCCCCTACAGTATATAGGTAGCCAGCACACTACAGACCCCTGCCCCCTCCACAGTATATAGGTAGCCAGCACACTGCAGCCCCCCTCAATATATAGGTAGCCACAACACTGCAGCACCCTCTCTCCCACACAGTATATAGATAGCAAGCACACTGGAGCACATTGTTGCTCACATAGAATATCAATAGAAAACAATTACATTTGTGGCCTAAACCCTCTCTGAATGATAAACGAAAAATAGATGCTTACATTGTCCACAACACACCCTTTAAATTTTTCTCTCACTGCAGCCAATTGGTAAGGTCAAAAAAGTGAATTTTTGTTGCTCATTGATGTCCACTATGCACCCCATCTATACAGAAAAAAAAGTGAAATTGTTATATTTTCGCTAATTTATTAAACAAGAAAAACTGAAATATCACATGGTCATAAGTATTCAGACCCTTTGCTGTGACACTGATAATTAACTTATATGCTGTTCATTTCCTTCTGATCCTCCTTGAGATGGTTCTACTCCTTCACTGGAATCCAGCTGTGTTTAATTAAACTGATTGGACTTGATTAGGAAAGGCACACACCTGCCTATATAAGACCTCAGAGTGCATGTCAGAGCACATGAGAACCATGAGCCCAAGGAGCTCCGAGACATAATTATGGCAAGAAACAGATCTGGTCAAGATAACAAAGGAAGTTCAGCAGCACTCAAGGTTTCTAAGAGCACAGTGCCCTCCATAATCCTTAAGTGGAAGAAGTTTGGGACAAACACAACTCCTCCTTGACTTGGCCGTTCAGCCAAACTAAGCAATCATGGGAGGCTTGGTGAGAGAGGTAAAGAAGAACCACAAGATCACTGTGACTGAGCTCCAGAGATGCAGTAGGGAGATGGGAGAAAGTTCCACAAAGTCAACCGTTACTGCAGCCTCCACCAGTTGGGTCTTTATAACAGAGTTTGCCGACGGAAGCCTCTCCTCAGTGCAACACATAGGAAAGCCGCATACAGTTTGCATAAATATTAGAGATGAGCGAACATACTCGTCCGAGCTTGATGCTCGTTCGAGCATTAGCGTACTCGAAACTGCTCGTTGCTCGGACGAATACTTCGCCCGCTCGAGAAAATGGCAGCTTGCTTTTTGGCGGCCAGAAACCGAGCCAATCACAAGCCAGGAGACTCTGCACTCCACCCAGCATGACGTGGTACCCTTACACGTCGATAGCAGTGGTTGGCTGGCCAGATCAGGTGACCCTGGGATAGACTAGCCACTGCCCGCGCTGCTGGGATCATTCTGTGTCTGGATGCCGCTAGGGAGAGAGCTGCTGCTGGTCAGGGTTAGCGTTAGTGTGCAGGTAGATTACTGTTAGGCAGGAGTGATTCTCCAAGAACCCAACAGCCCTTCTTAGGGCTACAATAACGTTATACTTTTTTTTTTTTTGTTTGCTTGTGGCTGGGCTTGCTGGCACTAGTAGTGCAGCTAGTACCATATTGTGAGGAATTTGCAGGGGGACTTGCTACCGTTGTGTTTAGCTCTTAGTGACACACATATCCACCTCAAACACCAAAGTGGGAAAATTTATTAGGGGTTGGATTTCAATTAGGCACAGTCTGCCAGTTTCTTTTTATTTTACGTTTATTTTTTCATAACTCAGTGTCATCTCATCTGGCATAGTAGTGTGCTTTCATACTTGGCTAGAAAATAGCCAAAGGAGAATCCAAACGGCTTACTTACGCCTACAATAGCGTTATATATATTTTATTTCTGGTTGATCTGCTGGTGGCTGTCCTTGCTGCAGTGCATATACTAGCCAATTGTGAGGAATTTGGAGTGAGACTTGCGACCGCTGTGTTTAGCGCTTAGTGACGCACATATCCATCGCAAAGACCGAAGTGGGATAATTTATTAGGGGTTTGATTGAAATTAGGCACAGTCTGCCATTTCCTTTTTATTTTACGTTTATTTTTTCATAACTCAGTGTCATCTCATCAGTGTGCTTTCATAGTTGGCTAGAAAATAGCCATAGCAATAGAATAGCATCGTTTGGTTTTAAAAACTAAAAAACACAAAAAAAAAAAAAAAACACAAAAAAAAAGTAAAAAAAAAATTAAAGTTATAACTCTCATTTTAAAAATGTTTAACCCGAGGGCTAGGGGTAGAGGACGAGGGCGGGGACGTGGGCGTCCAACTACTGCAGGGGTCAGAGGCCGTGGTCCTGGGCGGGGTGAGACACCACCTGCTGATGAGGGAGCAGGGGAACGCCGCAGAGCTACACTCCCTAGGTTCATGTCTGAAGTTACTGGGACTCGTGGTAGAGCACTGTTGAGGCCAGAACAGTGCGAACAGGTGATGTCGTGGATTGCCGACAATGCTTCGAGCAATTTGTCCACCAGTCAGTCTTCCACGCAGTCCACCCATGTCACCGAAATCGGCACTCCTCCAGCTCCTGCACCTCAGCCTCCTCCCCCCAGTCTGCCCTCTCCCAGGAAAATTTGGCATTTGAACCGGCATACTCTGAGGAACTGTTTTCTGGACCCTTCCCACAGTCACAAACCACTTGTCCGGTTGCTGCTGAGCAATTTTCCGATGCCCAGGTTTTCCACCAGTCGCAGTCTGTGGGTGATGATGACCTTCTTGACGTAGTGGCAGAAGTGTGTAAAGAGGTGTCCGACGATGAGGAGACACGGTTGTCAGACAGTGGTGAAGTTGTTGTCAGGGCAGGAAGTCCGAGGGGGGAGCAGACTGAGGGATCGGAGGATGATGAGGTGACAGACCCAAGCTGGGTTGAGAGGCCGGGTGAACACAGTGCTTCTGAGACGGAGGAGAGTCCTATAGCAGAACAGGTTGGAAGAGGAAGTGGTGGGGCCAGACGGAGAGGCAGGGCCAGAGCAGGTGCATCAGCATCAAATGTGTCACGTAGTGAAGCTCCCGTGGCGAGGGCTCCCGCGGCGAGGGCTAGATTTTCAGAAGTCTGGAGGTTCTTTAAGGAAACACCGGATGACCGACGGACTGTGGTGTGCAACCTTTGCCAAACCAGGATCAGCAGGGGTTCCACCACTACTAGCTTAACTACCACCAGTATGCGCAGGCATATGAATGCTAAACACCCGAATCAGTGGCACCAAGCCCGTTCACCTCCGGCCGTGCACACCACTGCTCCTTCCCCTGTGTCAGCTGATAGTCAGCCCCCTGCCCAGGACCCTGGCACAAAAACCCCATCGTTGCCTCCACGATCCTCCACAGCATCCACCAGCGTTCAGCTCTCCATACCCCAGACGCTGGAGCGGAAAAGAAAATATAGTGCAACCCACCCGCACGCCCAAGCCCTTAATGTCCACATCTCCAGATCGCTTAGCCTGGAGATGCTGCCCTATAGGCTAGTAGAGACCGAGGCCTTTCGCAACCTCATGGCGGCGGCCGCCCCTCGGTATTCGGTCCCCAGCCGCCACTACTTTTCCTGCCGTCCCAGCCCTGCACCAGCACGTGTCAGACAACATCATCCGTGCCCTGACCAACGCCGTTTCTGACAAGGTCCACCTGACCACGGACACGTGGACGAGTGCTGCCGGGCAGGGCCACTATATATCGCTGACGGCACATTGGGTTAACTTGGTGGAGGCTGGGACCGAGTCTGACCCTGGGGCTGGTCATATACTGCCGACGCCGAGGATTGCGGGGCCTACCTCGGTCCAGGTCTCAAAGGCCTACTATGCCTCCTCCTCCTCCCACCCCTCCTCCACCTCCTCCTCCGAACTACCATCCGTGGGCATGGCGCCATCAGTCGCTAGCTCTAGGCACAGCAGCAGTGCCGTCGCTAAGCGACAGTAGGCGGTGCTCAAACTGCTGAGCCTAGGCGATAAAAGGCACACCGCCCAAGAACTATTACAGGGCATCACGGCGCAGACTGATCTGTGGCTGGCACCGCTGAACCTGAAGCCAGGCATGGTTGTGTGTGACAACGGCCGTAACCTGGTGGCGGCTCTGCAACTCGGCAGACTGACACATGTGCCATGCCTGGCCCATGTGTTAAATCTGATAGTTCAGCGTTTCCTCAAGACATACCCCAATCTGTCAGATTTGCTCACGAAGGTGCGCCGCATCTGTGCGCATTTCAGGAAGTCCAGCCCAGATGCTGCCACTCTCAGGGCAGCGCAGCGCCGCCTCCAACTGCCCGCTCACCGACTGTGCGACGTGCCCACGAGGTGGAATTCAACATTAACCATGTTATCCAGAGTTTACCAGCAGTGCAGAGCGATTGTAGACTGCCAGATGTCAACTTCCACCAGAACTGGTAGTCAGGTCAGTCAGCTTCCTCAAGTCTACAATGAGGAGTGGACGTGGATGTCTGATATCTGTCAGGTGCTGAGTAACTTTGAGGAGTCAACACAGATGGTCAGTGGTGATGCCGCCATCATCAGCCTCACCATCCCGCTGCTTGGCCTGTTGAAAAACTCTCTGATCAGCATGAAGTCGGAAGCTTTGCGCTCGTCACAAGAGACGGGGGAAGAAGATTCCCTTGTTGATAGCCAAAGCACCCTTAGGTCTGTTTCTCAGCACATATCGGAGGAGGTGGAGGAGGATGAGGAGGAAGAGGAGGAGAATGTTGGCGAGACAGAAGAGGGGACCATTGTTGAGTCCTTCACTGTTCAGCGTGTATGGGCAGAAGAAGAGGAGTTGGAGGAGTTGGAGGAGGAGGAAATGGACAGTCAGGCCAGTGAGGGGAGTGAATTCTTGCGCGTTGGGACTCTGGCGCATATGGCAGATTTCATGCTAGGCTGCCTATCCCGTGACCCTCGCGTTCAAAGAATTTATTCCAGCACCGATTACTGGGTATTCACTCTCCTGGACCCACGGTACAAGCAAAATCTTTCCACTCTCATCCCTGGAGAGGAAAGGAGTGTGAGAATGCATGAATACCAGCAGGCCCTGGTGCACAAGCTGAAACAGTATTTCCCTTCTGACAGCGCTAGCGGCAGAGTGCGTAGTTCTGCGGGACAAGTAGCGAGGGAGAGTAGGCGAGCAGGCAGCTTGTCCAGCACTGGCAAGGGTACGCTTTACAAGGCTTTTGCCAGCTTTATGTCACCCCAGCAAGACACTGTCACCTGTCCCCAGTCTCGGCAGAGTAGGGCTGATCTTTACAGAAAGATGGTGAGGGAGTACGTAGCTGACCATACCATCGTCCTAAATGATCACACAGCTCCCTATAACTACTGGGTTTCAAAGCTGGACATGTGGCACGAACTGGCGCTGTACGCCTTGGAGGTTCTTGCCTGCCCTGCCGCTAGCGTCTTGTCCGAGAGGGTTTTCAGTGCAGCTGGTGGCATCATCACCGATAAGCGTACACGCCTGTCAACTGACAGCGCTGACAGGCTGACGCTTATTAAGATGAATAAAGCCTGGATTTCTCATAATTTCCAATCTCCACCAGGTGAAGGAAGCTCAACCTGAATAATTTATCCACTCCTCCTCCTCCTCATTTTCCTCCTTCTCCTCCTCTTTGTACACTAAAGCAGAGGAAACTGGCTATTTTTTGACAGGGCCCACTGGCTCTAGCTATAGTACTTTATGCATTTAATTTTTCTGGAGGGCCACCTACCCGGTCCTCTGTTTTAAACAATTTTTGGGAGTGCCACATACAGGCACTCAATCTATTCAATTTTTCTGGAGGGCCACCTACCTGCTCCTCTGGTTTGAAAACTTTTTTGGACTGCCACATACAGGCACTCAATCTATTTCATTTTTCTGGAGGGCCACCTACCTGCTCCTCTGGTTTGAAAACTTTTTTGGACTGCCACATACAGGTACTCAATCTATTCCATTTTTCTGGAGGGCCACCTACCTGCTCCTCTGGTTTGAAAACTTTTTTGGACTGCCACATACAGGCACTATCCAAATTAAATTGTCTCCATAGCAGCCTCCACACGTTGTCTCCATTGCTACCTCCAAAAGTCGTCCATATAGCTGCCTCCATACATCGTCCCCTTATCAAACGAGGTGTGTCAGGCACAAATTTGGGTTGTTTTCATGGATTCCACATCAAAGTTGTTAACTTTGTCGCCACCCTGCTGTGTAATCCACAAAATATACTGGCAAACTTTTATCATGTAGCGATATTATTTGAGCGCTTCTTGCTCACCTCCTTTGGTTCCTCTCTGCCACCCATTGGTTTGAAGCCTGAGTCCATTTAGGGTATGTCGCCATGACACTCTCTAGCCTGCTGCCGCTGCCTCTGCATGCCGTCCCCTATAGTGTCAGGGTCAATTATTGGATGTTTTAGATGCTATCTAGCTTCTTTCTGTCACTCTGTCATGGCCATGCTGTTGCCCATAATTTTGGCATAATGGTGCGATTAAGCAGCCTTAGAGGCATCCATGCATGCTGCCCCTGCTGTTTCCTGTCCATTTCCGTGGTGTTTCCATCCTTTTCTGAGGTTCCCAGGTGTTTGGCCAAGCTTCCCTCTGCAGAGCCTTGGTCCCCTTGAAAAATGCTCGAGTCTCCCATTGACTTCAATGGGGTTCGTTATTCGAGACGAGCACTCGAGCATCGGGAAAAGTTCGTCTCGAATAACGAGTACCCGAGCATTTTAGTGCTCGCTCATCTCTAATAAATATACATAAAGGATCCCAGACTATGCGAAATAAGTTTCTCTGGTCTGATGAAATGAAGATTGAACTTTTTGGTGTCAATTCTAAGTGGTTTGTATGGAGAAGACCAGGCACTGCTCATCACCTGCCAGATATAATCTCAACAGTTAAACTGGGTGGTGGTAGCATCTTACTATCGGGGTGTTTTTTTTAGCTGCAGGGAGAGGACAACTGGTTGCAATTGAAGGAAAGATGAATGCGGCCAATTACATCGAAATCCTGGATGAGAACCTCTCCCAGAGAGCTCCGGACCTCAGACAGGGCCGAAGGTTCACCTTCCAACAAGACAAGGACCCTAAGCACTCAGCTAAAATAACAAAGCAGAGGCTTCAGAACATCTCTGTGACCATTCCTGATGGACCCAGCCAGAGCTGTGACCTAAACCCAATTGTACATCTCTGGAGAGACTTGAAAATGGTGTCCACCAATGTTCACCATGTAATCTGAGGGAACTGGAGAGGATCTGCAAAGAAGAGGCAGAGTATCCCCAAATCCGTGTGAAAAACGTGTTGCATCATTCCCAAGAAGACTCAAGGCAGCACTTATTTTTATTGGGGTCTATCGTTGCGCCTGACCCGCCCTATGGAGGAAACGGGCCTGACTGTGTACGAGCGTCATATGATGACATTCAGTGATGAAAATCTTTGATGAAAATTGAATAAAGGAGATTTACTTAAAAGAAGCAGTTGTGCATTCTCTATCTCTGGGTACAGCCGTGTATGGAGTAGAAACCTCCATTTGTAGATGTTACAAAAAGAGGGGTCATCCAGCTGAAATAGTCAGTTTTTTACTTTATGTCTTGGTAGTTTAGCAGTTATGCTCAGGTTACTCTTTTAAGACCTAACCCTGCATTATGCTTTACCACAACATTATCCCTGAGCTGCCTACTGTGTTCCTGGGGTTTCATTATGCTGTTTGTTCACCAATGTTCTCTAACAAACTGAGATAATGGGGCTCATTTACTAAAGGTTGCGTGCTGCACTTTCATCGGACTATTCACCTTTTTCGTGGGATTACACGGCTTGCACAAGTATTTAACAAGTATGGGCTGGGATTTGGCGCTCTCGATCATTTTTTTTGCGCAGCTGCGCCGGCTTCCATGCAACATGATTTATGGGGCGGGCCTTCACACGACTGATTCAGACTGAGCGCGGGATTTAACTTTCAAATTGTGTTGCAAGCTCAAACACTTACATGCACCAGGAAGAAGAAGGTGAACTCCGGTGGACCTGAGCGGGGAAGAGACACATGCAGGATATCGGGCGAACAATCTGAGTGAATCGCGGTACAGGGCATTATAGTCGGACAATGCACTTTCGGTGGACTACTGCAGGAATATAAGTAAATGTGCCCCAATGGGGGTCATTTACTAACGGCCCGAATCACGTTTTTCCGTTGGGTTTCCCGAACCGTTTTGCGCCGAATTGCCTCGGGTTTTTGGCGCACGCGATCGGTTTGTGGTGCACGTGACAGAAATCGGGGGGCGTGGCCGTCGGAAAACCCGACGGATTCGGAAAATCCGCTGTATTTTTTTAAAAAAATGTGTCGCTCAGCACACACTTACCTACACCCAGGAAAGCTTGGTGAACTCCAGTGAACTCCCACAGACTTCAACGCAGCAGCGACACCTGGTGGACATCGCACTGCCTTAGTGAATCGCCGGAAGACCCGAATCAGTGTCGGAGAACCCGCCGCTGTATCGCGATTGGACCGGGTAAGTAAATCTGCCCCAATGTTTCATACTGATGTACTCTATTTACCTATTAGGTGACTTCTACAGGCAGTTGGCACAGACTGGATTCTATTTAGGGTTAACAGAGTAAAGTGGGCTGTATACATTTGCAGGCATTACTAATTAGCAAAAATATGGAAAAGCACTTCAAAAAAACATAACATATTAATAGAAAACAATTGAATTTGTGGCTGTAACATTCAAAACTGAGGAAATGTTCAGAGGGAATGAAGACGTGTGCAACCCACTCTGAACGATAGACGAAAAAGAGACTTACTTTGTCCACAAACACAAAAATATGGCAGTCAAAGTCCTTATCTCTCTACACTGTCTGGTGAAAAGTGGGAGACACCCGATAAACCCCATTACATTGGGGCACATTTACTTACCTGGTCCCTACGCGATCCCCAAGGTGCGTTGTCCGCTGGAATCCACACCTGTGCGCCCGATATCCTGCATGTGTCGCTTCCCCCGCTCAGGTCCGCCAGAGTTCACCTTCTTCTTCCCGGTGTATGTGAGTGCATGGCTTGTGACACAAATTGCTTTGTTAAATCCAGCACGTAGCCCAAATCCCACCCCCCGATTTGTGTCGCTTGAAAGCCGGCACCGATGCGCCAAAATCCGTTTGTGTGTGCCAAAAACCCTTACTTAATGCAGCGCACATTGGAAATCGTTGGGTATTCCCGGTGCGGACCGTGGACCCTTAGTAAATGAGCCCCATTGTCTTCTGCTGCATTGAATTTGGAAGATTTGGTTGACCACTATGGGGCACATTTACTAAGGGTCCGTGGAATGCATTTCCGTTGGGTTTCCCGACTATTTCCGATTTGCGACGCATTTAACAAGGGCTTTTGGTGCATGCGATCATATTTTGGCGCAATCTGACTTTGGCATGGCCTTCCGACAACCCGACTGATTTGGACTAAGCGCGGGATTTAAAATTCAAATTGTGTCGCAAGACAATGCACTTACATGCACCGGGAAGAAGAAGCTGAACTCCGGGGACCTGAGCGGGGAGGCGACACGTGCAGGATATTCGGCGCACGATCTTAGTGAATCGCGCCGGACTTCATCCTCGTCGGACAACGCACCTCGGGGATCGCGACAGGACCGGGTGAGTAAATGTGCACCTATATGTGTATGGCCAGTTTAATGATTTACTTAATTTATTTAATTATTATTTTCATTTTATCAACTGGAGAAGAAGGGACATCACATCATACACTGTCGCTGCTTCTTTAAATCTTTGCAGTGTTGTTACATCAGCAAAATCCTAACCAAAGTATTTATATGACATTTATTCAATGCCAAGAAGAAGACCGTCAGCCCTGATCGTGCAAATGTTCTCTCTCTCTCCGTTTACTGTCAAGTGGATAAAATGATTCTCTGATTAACTTTTATTATCCCATAGAATATCATACAGCCAATTTTTTTTTGGGTCCATACAGAATCTTCGGTAATATTGAAGATTTTTAATCGAGGATTAACAAAAAAAAAGTCATTTTGGATGTTGTGTGTAAAAAAAGGATCATTAAACCTTTAATCATTTTTCATTCATTTACTTTTCGATATTTATTAAACTGAGAAGTGATGATTCTAATTCACTAAACTGCAGAGGAAATATTACATTGACCCTTCATTTATGGTAAGAAAGGAAGCAATTAGGAGGCAGTCTTCTTCTTTTCCAGGCCAGCAGGTAATCAGAATATAACCTTGCTGTGGAACATCATCTGCTCTATAAAAGCGCCGGCTTTAGGTAATTACTGTCCGTTTTCAATATACATTAAGCATGTGAAGATCTGAACATCACATCTACAATATAAGAGCTCATTGAAAATAACATCCAAAAGTGATGGGTTTGGTCCCCCCCCCCCCCTTTAATCCTTTAACAGTCTCCACTGTTCTAAATTTATGGTAGATTGTCAAACAGAACCAAATGCCATCACATCGATTTGTCCACAAGGGCTGAGGCAGAATATAAGAATCATGGGACCCCATAGCAAAAATCGTTTGGGTACCCTACCTAATAAATCTATATACAGTGCCAACTGTAGTGAATTTATATGCAGTGCCCTATATTGAATTTAAAGGGAACCTGTCAGCAGAAATTGAACTAATAATCTGCTACCAGTATGTTGCCAAACAGCTGAACACCTTCCAGATCATGTTTCTTTCATGACCCAGTTTGGAGGCATCATCCAGAAAATAAACTTTGAAGTGAGATGTAAATTGGTTTTATAAAGTCAAGGAGGAGGAGATTTTAACTCTGAAGTCAAGCTCTCTCTTCCTCAGAAAACCTCCTTCACTGTAATTGATGGTCCTGTGTCCAGAGACATCACTAACCAGATCTCCTGAAGTCCGATGCACAATGTCAATCACAGAGGAGGAGGCGCTCAGAGTTGACTTCTGTGTTACACTCTCCTCCTTCCTGACTTTATTCAACCAATTTACATCTCACTTCAAAGTTGATTTTCTGGGTGATGACACCACACTGGGTCATGAAAGAAACAATAACTAGAAGGTGTTAGACTGTTTGACAATATACCGGTAGTGGTTTATAAGATCAATTGCTGATGACAGGTTCCCTTTAAAAACAGAATCCATGTATCAGGTCCCCTCATGAATTTATATATCCCCCAATCTCTACCCTGACTGCTGTGGAAGGATGCAGGTGTCTGGATAACAACATTGCATATGTTATGGCACTTCTTAAAGGAAATCTACCACCAAGATAAAGAATTGTAAACCAACCACACTGACATACTGGTGAGTGACCCCTCTGGTAGGTTCTACTTTGCTTTTAGCTTCTCATGACCCTGTTTTTACAATAAAAAGGTTTTCATGGATTATGCAAAGAGCCTCAGGGGCTCCAGACTCTATAGATGTCAATGGAGCTTGGAGCCCCAAAGTCTCATCTGCATAATTTTAAAGCCTCTTTTTCTTAAAAACAAAGGCATAATAAGCTACAAGAAGAGCAGACCCTGCCAGAGGGGGCGCACGCCATTATGTCAGTGTGCTCGGTTTACAATCCTTCATCCTGGTGGTAGATTTCCTTTAAAGCAAGTATGGACCTGCCAAAAGGTTTATATGTTTGGGACCCCATATTTGTTGTGTAGGCTGTGTCCATTGTGGACATGTCACTAGCTGGCAGGACAATTTTCATGAATTTAAAAGGCATAAATGAAACCTAAATGGTAAAAAAAATTAAATTATAGCTCCATCCCCATATGGAAGACCTCCACACAATTTTTTCAAAATTCATGTTTGTGGAAAACATTTTCCCTCAATCAACATTTCATATACAAAATTATTTATGCGTGCCACTTGTACAGACACAGCACATCTTTACAAAATCGGCTAAATCAAGAAAACAAAAATATCCGCAATATACATTCTGATTAGCCCATTTAGTCCCTCTCTTTATAAAATTTTGCATATGCTCCCACCAAAACCCAAAATCATTGTACTTAACATATTTGTTATGGTACATCTGTATCTGGCAGTAGGACGGTATAGCTTTTCATTTAACAGCAATATAGGGTTATACTTCTCTACTATGTTACACTATGGGGCTCATTACTCACCCGTTCAGAGGAGTTCACAGTTGCATTGTCCGACTGGAATGCAGTGTGCCGCGATTCACTAAGATCATGCGTCCGATATCCTGCATGTGTCGCTTCCCCGCTCAGGTCCACCGGAGTTCACCTTCTTCTTCCCGGTGCATGTAAGTGCATCGTCTTGCGACACAATTTGAAAGTTAAATCGCGCGCTCAGACCGAATCAGTCGGATCGTCCGGACAGCCCTCCCCCCGATTTGTATTGCATGGAAGCCGGCGCAGCTGCGATAAAAAATAATTGAGTGCAACACAATCCCAGCGCAGACGAATGTTAAATACCTGTCAAAGCTGTGCAATCCCCGAAAATGGTCCAACGAAAGTGCGATCCACGACCCTTAGTAAATAAGCCCGTATGTCTTAATATACAAGCTGTATTATTAATTTATAGGCTTATCTGATGATAATTAGAAATTGTCTTTGTTCTCTATGGTAATATGTACCTTATAGCGAATTTGTCACTAGCATTGTCATTTTTAGCTGGTGACGGGTGCCCCTTCCACCCCTTCAAGACTCATTACATAGGGTGGCACAGTGGCTGAGTGAGTAGCACTTCTGCCTTGCAGCGCTGGGGTCCTGGGTTCGATTCCCACCCAGGTCAACATCTGCAAAAAGTTTGTATTTTCTCTCCGTGTTTGCGTGGGTTTTCTCCGGGTACTCCGGTTTCCACCCACACTCCAAAACATACTGTTAGGTTGATTAGACTGTGAGCCCCATTGGGGACAGGTACTGATTTGGCAGCTTTGTGCAGCGCTGCGTAATCTGTGTGTGCTATATAAATAAAGAATTATTATTATTACACACTGCTGGCAGGGTAATGTGAATTAAACTTATGTAAAGCACTGAAATGATTCGGAATGCTGATGAAGGCATTTTTAAAATCAAAATAGCATACACTATTGGAACTATTCATGTGTGCGGTTTTCTCTTCGGCACTGTCACTTCTGCACAATTGTCGTTCAGTACATAATTACGACTATAAATGGCTCCTTAAAACTTTCGACATGGGATCTTGTAAACTTTGGACTTCTGAGAGTCATAAAAAGACTCATCAACCTTTGGGGAGGAGTACAAAATGGGTACAAAATAGGAGCCACATTTCAGAAAATTTGGGAGAGCTGAGTCCCGTACACAATTTGCTTTGTATTTTACTTTACGTATGATATTTCACCTGTTATAATATTGTATCTATCCTTTCATGCTGTGAACCATTTATTGAAACAATCGCCAGCTATTTAGGAGGACTGGAACACTTATCGACACTAGTTGCGGCTTGTATGTGCAAATATTGTCATGGGAATGATAATAGGATCTCTAGGTGGAGGGATTCACATTGCACATAGAACAACAAACAACACGGGTAAGTACAAACATGGGAACTTATCGCACTGGTTCTGCTACAGACTTACAACAACTCCATCTCTACATGATTTCGGAAAACAAAGATGACTTAATAAAATATAAAGAGAGGTTGTGTTCCAGGGTGAAATATGACAAGATCTAGCAGGTTGTGGCAGAGTGATGTCTAATACATAACCTGCACACTCCCCACAACTGCTGTGTAGGCGGATCAATAGAAAAACAATTCATTTCACCAAACCGGATAATTGATCACTAGTGTAATATATGTAATACATTCAATTGGGAGTAAAATATGAGGTTTGTCCTGGTTGGATAATTATAGGCTACAAACAACATAATAAAAAAAAAACATCAATATTAATATCTTCTTAAAAAAAGGAAAAAAAACTTCTGGTTTTCGCTTCTGGTAGCCTGGAGTTTGGAAGCAGTTTTTTTTCCTGGAAGGAATGCATACTCCATTCCTCTGGCGTCCAGTGATACCTTTCCATTGGTTCTGTGATTCCCTGTGCCCATACATGTGGCATAATAACATTGCAGAAGTTACTTCCATCATAAAGCTACAATGCCAGTATTTGGGCACAAGATGGCTTATCCATGGAATGGCTGCAGAGGTCACCTGTCATAGGTTTTGGCTATTTTTAGGAGTTTAAAAAGTTAAAAAGGAAAAACCACTTTAAAAGAGTAACTATACTCTACACAAAATTTCATAAATAAAAAGCACACACAAAAATAGTAACCTTTATAATATACTTTATTAAAGGGAACCTGTCACCAGGGACCTAATTTTCACTAAAGACAGACTGTAAAAGCCCATGACACCTGCAGTGCAAATCTGCCTCTCTGCCTTTTCTAAGCATTTGCATTACTATATACCATATATACTCGAGTATAAGCCTAGTTTTTCAGCACAAAAAAAATGTGCTGAAAACCCAAACTCGGCTTATACTCGAGTAAAAAATGTAGGTTTTAGCAGGTTTTTGTGGTAAAATTAGGGGCCTCGGCTTATACTTGGGTCGGCTTATACTCGAGTATATACGGTAATTGTGTGTTGTAACTTACTCTTGCATCCTGACTAAATCCTGGGGTAGTCACAAGGGCTGGGCTTTGGTTTGGATGCATTTCAAAAAACAACATGTGACTTGTCTGAGCTGCAGACAGCCTCCATCTTTGTGCTCCTGTACAGCTTGTCCCTCCCCCACTGATGCCAGGCTGACTAGGCTGTGACCTCTCAGAAGGAGCAGGAGGAGGAGCTGTACAGGAGCACAAAGGTGGTGGCAAAGATGTGAGGAGGGAGAAACACAGACAAGGCCAAAGTCCAGCCCCTGGGACTACCCCATGATTTTGTCAGGGTGCAAGAGTGAGTTATAACACACAATTATATAGTAATGCAAATGCCTAGAAAAGGCAGAGCGGCAGATTTGTACCGCAGGTGTCATGGACTTTTACATTCTGTCTCTAGTGAAAAATGAGGTCCCTGGTGACAGGTTCCCTTTAAAGAAATATGTTCCCGTGTCCTTCTTTTTCCTCTGCCTTTTTTCTTGCTTTTAGCAGTCTGAATAAATCAGTATTCTGCCCTGTACAACACTAACAGCTGAGATAAAGGAACCTGGTAAAGTATCTAATGACTGTTCCTGAATCATCAAGTGAAATCTTCTGTAGGTATCGAAAGAGTTAATCATTAGCCTCCTTTTCTGTATGAAGTGGATGGAGCTTGGAAGGCTTTCAGATACTGCATGCACAACCCTAAATCAGCGGTGGCGAACCTATGGCAGAACCCTTTCTGTGGGCACCCAGGCCTTCACCCCAGCACATAGTTTGCCAGATAGGACTCAAGGCTTTCTCCTGTGATCCAAGACAGTCGAGGACATGCCATGCTCAGCGCTATTTTAAAGCGACATCCTTGGCTGCCAGGACAACAGGAGGAGCGAGACGGTGTGGACAGAGATGGATTATCCTTGAAGCTCCTCCTCTGGGTCTCCTGATTCTTCCTCTTCAGGTTACCCTGGAGGGAAGCTACAATCCAAATTTCTCCATCATCTTTCTATTGTATAGGTGAACTCAGGAGGCCAATATGATTAAAACCTGTGATACATGGGGATCAATAAGTTACTGCTTAAATTATCATGTTGGCACTTTGCGACATATAAGTTGGTTTTGGTTGTAGTTTGCGCACTCTGGGCCAGATTTATCAAGCAGTCTGAATGTCAGAATATTTCCAGTTGCCCATGGCAACCAATCACAGCTCAGCTTTCATTTGACCAGTGCTCATGAATATTTTAAAGAGGAGCTGTGATTGGTTGCCAGGGGCAACTGGAAATATTCTGACATTCAGACTGCTTGATAAATCTGCCCCTCTATCTCCAAAAGGGTTGCTGCCATCACTGCCCTAAATCTTCACAACATACCCTTTATTGCTTTTATTTGGAAACATCTGTCTTTTTTCTTAATTACAGTATGCATATATTAAGATGTTTTTATTGCTGAATCCCGTTGGAGACCGAGAGGGTTTTTTTTTTTAGGGACATTGGGATACATTTACTGATACTGTGTAAAGTTACATGCCGAAAATTAACCTTTGACAAATTCTGTGTCAAAATCTTTCCAATGCAGATCTTGACTGATTTCTTAATATTCTTGGCAGTATCAGTAGCATACAGATAGAAATAAAGTATAAAACCGAATTGACACGTCAATGAGAATTATATGTTTCAGCTTTGCCCCTGAACACCGATCACTGATACATTTTGTTACGCTGCCTTGTATTGATCTCTATGTATCTAGTATGGCAAGAGATGTGTTTATGTATAAGATATCATGCAAACAATGCACGCTAATACCCCTGAGGCAGGAGTTCTTAGATTATGTCCATACTTGCAGGTGTTATTGTTATTGTTATACCATTCATTAGTTGTTTATTAAAGTTTTGTAACTCTCAGGTTATCTGGGACTTTGCTTCTTCCCCAGATTTGTTGCTTTATACGTGTTAGGTGAGAATGTTAATCTATTTGATACCCAGCAGCTATTATCATAGGCAATGCCAGCGCAATTCCCTCAACCTGTCTGTAGAGGGCGCTGTTTCCCTGGCAATACACAATGGTGGAATTAGCCATAAACAACATTACAGCACTGAAGACAAAATATTGCAAGAAGTGGGTTTATGCTAGGCTTAAGTTCAATGCGTGGGAGAAGCAGCTTGGATATAAATGCTAATTATAACCCATTCCTGCTATAAAGAATCCCACTCTTTCACTCTTGCATTTGTGGACAAACTATTATCAGATGCCTTTAACCTTTGCCATTGGGGACTCTGTGTATTATTGTTTGGTTTAATATTTCAGATGTGTGTATAATAATAATTCTTTATTTATATAGTGCACACAGATTCCGCAGCGCTGCACAATGCATGACAAATTGGTCCCTGTCCCCATGGGGCTCACAATCTAAACAGCCTAATAGTATGTTTTGGAGTGTGGGAGGAAACCGGAGTACCCAGAGGAAACCCACGCAAACACGGAGAGAACATACAAACTCTTTGCAGATGTTGACCTGGGTGGAACTAGCACCCAGGACTCCATCGCTGCAAGGCAGAAGTGCTACCCACTCAGCCACCGTGCCGCCATATATATTACTAATTGATCAAATTAACTGGTAAAAACAAAATGTTGAAATACATGGCAATTTTATTAGAATGGAGATATATGTATAAGACAGCATTACATGCTAATGAAAACTAATATTCAGGCTAAAAATTTTTTAGAGAGGTCCTCTTTCAATTGAGTTATATATTCCTGCATCCACAAAAATCATTCAAATTCCAATGATCCCAAATATTCTAAAACAAGATCACTCAGATTTGACATTGAAATACGTTCTGTGTTTTCAAGGTTTACCTAGGACTTGTAATAGTTTAAGCCAGAGGTAATACTGATTGCATAAAGAATACAAGAAATTTAGAATATAATAGAAAAACACTTTATAAACCTGCATAAAAACTTAGTTATTTCTGCAAAAATGACAACCAGAAATGTTCAGCTCCTATTGAAATTACCCTAATTTTTCATCCTATTCAAATAATAGGGATAAGTGTCTATTTAGTCACAAGGGATCTAACTACCGGTACATCAAATGATCATTAGAATAGGGGACTGCAATTGCCCCCCAAATACTCCATATGAATGGAGTGCTGGGACATGTGAATCTGGGCACCATTCACCTTCATTGGGCTGTGGGAGCTGTCCCATAGAAGTAACTGGAGCACAGGTCATTCATATGGACCGATATGGGTCCTGGTTCTTTTCATCTTTTATGGTCCCAGAGGTCAGACCTCAATAATCAAACACCTATTCCCTATCCTGAAGACAGGAGAAATACATGTTCATAAGCTCTTTCAATTCTTTATTGCACAGTTTCTTTGTAGAATTTAGAGTGACATAAAAGTTGCTAATTTTTGAACAACCCATTTGAATGTTTTTCCTACTCCAGCAGTGGAGTGGAGTTTTTTTGCATAGTTTTTTTATTTGAACTACAGGCAGTCCCCAGGTTCTGCAGGTTTGTTCTTAAGTTGCATTTGTATGTAAGTCGGAACTGGTATATTCTATAATTGTAACTTCAGCCAAACTTTTTTGGTCTCTGTGATAATTGTGTTTTAAAAATGTTTGGTTGTCATAAGAACCAGGATTAACAATAAATCTTAATTACAGACGCCTGTGATAACTGTTACAGCTGATTATTGTAGTCTAGGACTAAAGTACAGTAAATTACCAACATCCAGAGGCCTGTGTGTAACTAGGGATCGTCTGTAAGCTGCCTGTATTAATCAAAAATTAGCAACTTTTTTTTTTAAACTTTAACTTTTGGGTTCCATATATTAATCAGGCACAACACTGGAAGACTTGGTTGCTGCACACTTCGAAGAGAGGGTGAAAAATGTACAATTTTTTCAACAAATCTACCAATACGACTTAAAAAGTTACATAATAACGTGCAAAAATTTTTTTTAAAAGACGTGATACAACAGGATTAAATGAATCTGAATGGAACATTGATGGAAACTGATATTATGAAACATCAACTTAATTATTTATGGATGGAATGAATTACAAAAATGATGCAAAAGATGCAAAAAGTAAAAAAAAATAGTCTTTGACATTATTTATATAACTAGTATTTGTAAACAGGAGTTACAATCTGCAATGATTTCACACACATTTCAACATAGTAGCAACACAAATGATCATTCTGTAACATAATACCCCTACATCCGGGCATGTTACACCCATACACACTGGATCAAATATTTTGCAGAAATTTGCTGAATGACCGTGGTCTGGGAGTTCTGGGAGTTCTGGGATAAGGACATGCAGATGTATGAGTCTCACTTCCTGTACTCGCTCCATGTTATAACATGCCCACAGAGGATGTGCCACACTGAGTGGGCTCCGGAAAGAAAAACTGAGTGGGAGCAAGTGCCGGTGTCCATAATAATTATAGAGAAATTACCTGGCCCCAGCCTAGGGAGATATTGGTTCAGTAGTATTACACTTATACATTAAACTAATGTTTACACATTTTATTTTTTTTTACCTAGAATTAAAGTAAATAAAACTCCACTAACCCGCAAAACCCCTAGCAGTACCATCTGGATCAGTTTCCTAGTACAGGCAGTCCCCGGGTTACATACAAGATAGGTTCTGTAGGTTTGTTCTTAAGTTGAGTTTGTATGTAAGTCGGAACTGTATACTATATTATTGTAACCCCAGTCAAAATTTTGTTTTGGTCTCTGTGACAATTGGATTTTAAAAATGTTGGGTTGTCATAAGAACCAGGATTAACACTAAAGCTTCATTACAGACACCTGTGATAACTGTTATAGTTCTTTATTGTAGCCTAGAACTAAAGCACAGCAAATTACTAAAATCCAGAGGTCCGTTTGTAACTAGGGGTCGTATGTAAGTCAGGTGTTCTTAAGTAGGGGACCGCCTGTATCTGAATGGTGTCTCTACAGGTAGCCCCAGGGTTACGCACAATATAGGTTCTTTTGGGTTTGTTTTTAACTTGAATTTGTATGTAAGTCGGAACTGGTGTAGTTCCAGCCAGCCAGTGACAATTGGATTTTTAGTATTTTTTCTTTCATGGGAACAAGGATTATCAATAAGACTTCATGACAGACACCTTACAGCTGTCACCAGAGGTCACAATAGGTAGAGAGGTCTGAGCGTCCTTTAGGCAAGGATTGCCTGCATCGCTCTAAGGCTACATGCACACTGCCGTTGCCCGCCCACCCGTACCGTAGCACGGCGGGCACACGGCAGTGCGCGGGGAGAGGAGGAGGAGGTGAGCGCTGCTCACCCCCGCCCCTCTCCATAGGAACATATGGCCCACGGCGCCGTACTACGGAGAAAGATAGGACATGTTTCCCGGGCTACGGAGCGGTATGGTGCCGCACGTGCCGTACGATGCTGTGAGCCCATAGAAGTGTATGGGGGACGTATATCGTCCGTATATACACCCCCCATACATGTGTGTGAATGCAGCCTAAAAATGACATTTAAACCTCCCCTCTCATCCCTCAGATAAAGGCAAGGAGGCAAGAAAACCCAAACATACCATGAAGCTTGCCCGCCTTCTCACAAACGTTTGCACTCCCATCCCGCTCCCCTGGCTCCGACATCCCTAGTGCTCATCCACGGCATGCACATGCACGCTGGAGCACCACCTTTTAGCTGATAGTTGCTCCCTCGCTGCACTGAAGGGGTACATAGACTTTAGTGATATCGGAGCTATGGGTGTATGTTCGGTCTTCCCTGCCTCCTTGACTTCATCTTAGGGATAAAAGAGAACTATAAAAAGTAAAAAAGCACTTAAATTTTAGAAAAATATAAAACTCATACTTTATTAGACCATCATAATAACAGAAAGATGTACATCCACAAATAAAAAATATTAGATCTACGCACTTTGAGCCGTTAGTCCTTTTCTTAATCATAATTGGATTGGATCGTGATTAAGAGCCAGACTAACGGGTTGAAACGCGTAGATCTAATACTTTTTTATTTATGGATGTACATCTTTCTGTTTATAAGATGGTCTAACAAAGTACAGGCGGTCCCCTACTTAAGAACACTCGACTTACAGACGACCCCTAGTTACAAACGGACCTCTGGATGTTGGTAATTTACTGTAGATTAGCCTTAGGCTACAATGATCAGCTGTAACAGTTATCACAGGTGTCTGTGATGAAGATTTATTGCTACTCCTGATTCTTATGACAACCCAACGTTTTTAAAATCCAATTGTCACAGAGGCCAAAAAAGTTCTGTCTGGGATTACAATTATAAAATATACAGTTTCGACTTACATACAAATTCAACTTAAGAACAAACCTACAGAACTGACCCTGTATGTAACCCGGGGACTGCCTGTATCAGTTTTATATTTTTCTGAAATTTAAGTGATGGAGATCTTTCTTTTTTTGACTTTTGTTCAAAGCCGAAGCCGACACGGATCCTCCTCCTCTCCTGGCACTCCATAGTGGACAATGGATACACATATAGTGGTGAGCTGACTACCTTTTTGTTTTTGCTTTAACAATGATTAAAAGTATCAGAATCAGAATATTTTACTCATTAGCTTTTACTTCCTCACATTCTTTTGGTTACACATGTGGTGTACCCAAAAATGATCTTATTTCTTGGGGGGATGGATGCGTAGGCTCCAAACATACAGCAAATATCTGTGAAAAGCCTGAGCTTTTTTGGCCAAGTAAGAAAAACATACACTTCATTTATGTTGTGCATATCCCACCTGCTCTGCTTTCCCTGTGGTTTACACATACAAGTAATTAAAGAAGACCCAGTAATTTACAACTCTTTGTATTCTTTAATAGGGGTCAGTCCACTGATTCGGGAGCCATCACCATTCCCAAACAATCAGTGCTGTTACTAAGTCTCTCTACTGTCTTCATGGTAGTCATGGGCAACAGCGGACAGCTAGGCACCACCTACCTGACAGTAGAGAGGCTTATTATCAAGTAGTTGTATAATTCCTATAGACCAGTGGTGGCGAACCTATGGCACGGGTGCCAGGGGTGGCACTCAGAGCCCTTTCTGTGGGCACCCAGGCCATCACCCACCACACCAGACAGGACTCAAAGAATCTTCCTGCAGTTCCAAGCAACTTAAAAGATGCTGCTTTCAGTCATATATTAAAGTGATACTTACTTCGCTACTTGGGACTGTAGTAAGAGGGAGAATGAGTAGACAGGACCTTTCTCTGTCCCCATGATTCTCTGTGTACAGAGGGACACTGGAAAGAAGCTAAAGTGATGCAAATTTTCCATCTTGTCCTCAGGAGGCAAATATAATCATAAAAGTTATTGGCAACATCAGAGTTGATGTTAATTAGAGACATAACTGGGGATGTATTGGAATGCATACCTGAAACACACTGCTTTTTGTGTACCATAATGGGAAAGTCTAAACAAATCAGCCACAATATCAGGAGAAAATTTTGGGCTTGGACAAGTCTGGTTCATCCTTGGTTGCAATTTACAGAAACCTGAGGGTGCCTCATTCTTTTGTACAAACAATTATACGCAAGCACATACAAGATGGGAATGTCTAGACATCATACCACACAGAAAGGACATCTGTTCTGTGACCCATAAATGAACGGGCTATGGTCCAAAGTGTGCATAGGCTGTGAGCTATTATCTCTGTGTGAGTGAAGGAGCAGGAGGAGGAGCTGTACAGGAGCACAAAGGTGGGGGCTGAGAACTGAGTGAGTAGCACAGACAAGTCCCCTTTTTTCTTTTGCAAATGCATCCGAACGAAAACAAACTATAGGACTTACCACAGGACTCTAGCAGGGTGTACGGTAAGTTAAAACAAACAATTATATTGTGATGCAAATGCTTAGAAAATGCAGAAAGACATATTTGCACTGCAGCTGTGATGGGCTCATGCAACCTGCCTTTAGTGTAAATGTTTAAGTTTTTTCTGAAAACTTTTAAACCAGTTATTGCCCATATTCTACTATTTGTCTCTGTGAGGTCTCCAGAACTGACACATTTTAGTCATTTATTCTTGTCTAATAGATGGAAAAGAAAATGTTTTCCTTAAACCAATAATCTATCCCAATCTTTAAAGCAGAAAATTTTGCATGTGAGTCACCGATTGAAATGCAGTACAATAATAATCAGGTGACATGGCTGCTGCGGAGCATGTATGAGCGATGCTGTGTTCCTCCTTATATGTGGATATTTTTGTACAAGATATTTAAAGTTACTTCATTTCAATATGACTAATGTGTGTATGATAATGAAATATACAAGCCATCCCACACATCATGCCATGCGCTGATACTCCAGCATTGCTTGTTTATAGCAACGGATATGGAAATTTGGAGATTTTGTTTCACCTTTGTAGTATAAAGGAAACATAGTGGGGCAGATTTACTTACCCGGTCCAGTCGGGTCCAGCGGCACGTTGTCCGACGAGGATTCGGGGCTGCCGGGATTCACTAAGGTCGTGCGCCCGATATCCAGCAAATGACACTGCTGGGCCGTGGTCCGCAGGAGTTCACCTGCTGATCTTGCGACACAAATCCTTTTTTAAATTCTGCGGTTTGTCCGAATCCGTCGCATTTCACGCCCCACGATTTCTGTCGCTTGAAAGCTGGCGCAGATGCGCCACAATCCGATCGTGTGGACCAAAAACCCGGGGGAATTCGGCACAAAACAGAAATATTCAGGAAACCCGAAGAAATTGCAGCGTTCGGACCCTTAGTAAATGAGCCCCATTGTGTGCTTTATGCTGCCTATTCATAGACTTATCTTATGGAAATTGGTATATGCAGGAATATCATGTCGTATAGTCTACCTAACAATGTCATTTTTGTTAAAGGGATTGTACAGAATTGATAGAGCATCTTGTCGATTAGATTGTGAGCCCCATTGGGGACAGGGACTGATATGGCAAGCTCTGTGTAGCCCTGTGTAATCTGTGTGCGCTATATAATAAAGAAATTATTATTATCCCATTTTCTTCCTAAAACAGCACCACACCTGTCCATAGGCTGTATGTGATATTGCAACTAATAGATACGATGGAAATTCCTTTGTGGGGCTGGGGTGCAGAATATCATGCAGATTAGGAATTTAACTGATGTGATTTATGGAGTTCTGTACAGGGTATGGCTAAGGCAAGGGGATCAAAAGACATACACTGAGGAAGAACAATATACACTTTCTAGGTGCAATCAGTGGCCATATATATATATATATATATATATATATATATATATATATATATATATTATACCAGGGATAACAATGACCCTGGACCTTGCATAGTAATAGAGCATATGATCTCCACTTTGGTGATTAGGCACTGGGATTCTCAAGTAATGTAACACAGGACCCCCCTAGTCCTAGTTATGTAGCATAGGACTCCCTCTCTAGTTATGTAGCACAGGACCCCTCCCTTATTATGTAGCATAGGACTCCCTCTCTAGTTATGTAGCACAGGACCCCCCTAGTTATGTAGCATAGGACTCCCTCTCTAGTTATGTAGCACATGACACTCCTAGTAATATAGCACCGAATTCCCTAGTTATGTAGTTCAGGACAGCCTAGCAATATAGCACAGGACCACCTAGTTATTTAGTTCAGGACCACTCTATGGTCCAGGGCACCACTAGTCCTATAGGACAGGACCCTCTATTTATGAAGCACAGTAAAACAAAAACGAAAAAATACTTACCTTCTCATGCTCCCTGCAACTTCTCCTCTTGCCCCAATGCTTCTCCCACATGATGTCGGCAGTGTTATGATACTGTGTCCTCCCTATGGCACAGGCGCCGACGCCGTGATCACTTAGTCGATGGCACCACCCGAGTCAGACAGAGGGTGTGGGCAGCGGTAACATTGTTCTGCCTGTGTCCTAAAGGAGCAGAATCCAGTAATCAGCAGTATAAGCTTCTTAAAGACACACATACTATTGATTACTAATGAGAGCCAGGATGGCGCCCCCCCAGGTTAGGTGGCAGGATGTTGACCTAGGCAATTGCTCATCCGGGCAATGATGTTAAGGTTCTTGCAAAAACATTACAGCATCTGTATGGGCCAAAAGGCTGTATGTATAATGTATTCTAAGTAGGAGGAAGGGGGTGTAAAACTTACCATTGCCCCTCCAAAAGAGGCTGGAAAGGTTTCACTTTACTATAGGAGTAAACCAGAAAATATAAATGACATATACAGTAGAAATCTGGGAGCTTTCCAAATTTTGCATTGGGACCCAGGAGCTTTAAGTTACCTATTCATACATATTAAAGATACAGAAGGAGGTTTTGAAATTCTGAAGCCTTTTTTCTTTTAATGTCCCCTCCGCTGACGCTCCATAGTTCAGAGCGGCTGTATGTGTCCAACTTCCTTTCTTTGGTTTATACTTCTAAATAAACTAGTCAAAGCGACATTTACAAAATTATTAGTCACATCCGCATGCTCACAGCAGACTTAAATGTCATGAATCTTTCTTGTCTATTCTTAAAATGACAATAAACATTGTTTGGCGACAGTGCAGTACAAATAATTTCTCTGTGTTGCTTGGAGTCACAGAAAGGCTTGATTCCAAGAAAACGGCATTTCCATCTGATTACTAATCCTTTGTATAGGAGTGAAATGTGCACAATTTATGATATTGTTTCCATCACTGTGCTCCGTGCATTAAAAGGAAAAAGTTCACACTTTATTAAGAAGCTTAATCATTAGAGATGAGTGGACTTGATGTCCACATCCGAGTTCGGGATCCCCCCAGGCCAATCATAGCCATGGATCAGTGCAAGGCGCGTATTTTTGCTGGATTGTCTGTCCGGACTCCAATCAGACATTGGAGGAGGATTTACAAATTCTGGCACAAGCACGACTGTCGGGATCGGAGATCGGTCTCCGGAAAGCACAGCCCGATGTTTTAAAGTGGCGCACGGCTGTAAGTAATTAACGGGTAGCCGGAACTAATCAGTTGTGCGCCATAAAGATGCCGACATCAATGAGATGTGCGCCAATCTAACATGGACTGCGCATTAATTTTGCTCTCTGACCGATTTTTTCCTGGTCTATTGTGCGCCAAAATTTTCGCCTAAAAATGCGGACAAAATACACATAAATGTGACAGATAATGTGGAAAAGTTAGGCCACGCCCACTTGCGCCAAACAAAAGACGGAGGAGTCGGGATAGTCGGAAACATCTGTTCTTTCTGGCGCAAACTCATTATAAATGATCCCCCAACAATTCTGCGCAATAATACATGTCCCCCATTATGTCAGGGTCGCACGGCCGAACCCCGACCGCAGACATAAAGTCTGCTCATCTCTAATTTTTCCAATATGAATTTATTTCAAGGGCATCTACCACCAGGATGAAGGACTGTATGCAAATGAGCCTGAGGAACTCCAGGCTCCATTAATACCTATGGAGCCTGGATCTCTCAGGATCATTTGCATACAGTCCTTCATCCTGGTGGTAGATGCCCTTTAAATAGATTTATTCTGGTTTGCATGTCTCCCAGTTCTTGTAGTGGTGCCTTATATCAAGTTTTTTTGCTATCAATAGAATAGGGGATAACAATTTGATTTGTGTTGGGGTGACCACTGGGTCCCCCACCAATCATGAGAACGGTGGTATCATTATCACTAAATGATGGCGCTGCAGGTTGACTAAAGGAGTTTGAGAAATTGCTCAGAGTTAGCCAAGTAATAACCGAGAATGCTGGAAAGAACTGATCGCTGTGCTGGTCAATTTCTGACACTTCCATGGTATTGAATGGAACCACAGGACACATGATAGATCTGAAGACGTTTCAGTTAGAGAGAATGGGACCCCCGTTTCTTCAGTGATTGGGTGTTCCAGCAGTCATGTGGATAGGGGAATATGTGGAATATAATAAATAAAACAATTTTGGAGATCAGCTTTTAGGATAGAAATCTCCATCTTCTAAACAGTCATGCACAGAAGAATATGACTGGTACAGGGAATGTTGTCACTAACAAGATGACTGTGCAGCCTCCACAACCTCCAGGACTGACTTTTTTTCACTCAGATGTAGGTGGTGAAACCTTCTGCTGTGTTTAACGCAGACTTGAAGCCAGTGCCTCCTGCTAGTATGATAGCATGTAACAGGGAATTCTCAATTTCACACAATACATTAAGTCTAGAGATGAGCGAACATGCTCGTCCGAGCTTGATGCTCGGTCGAGCATTAGGGTACTCGAAACTGCTCGTTACTCGGACGAATACTTCGCCCGCTCGAGAAAATGGCAGCTCCCGCCGTTTTGCTTTTTGGCGGCCAGAAACAGAGCCAATCACAAGCCAGGAGACTCTGCACTCCACCCAGCATGACGTGGTACCCTTACACGTCGATAGCAGTGGTTGGCTGGCCAGATCAGGTGACCCTGGGATAGACTAGCCGCTGGCCGCGCTGCTCGGATCATTCTGTCTCTGGATGCCGCTAGGGAGAGAGCTGCTGCTGGTCAGGGAAAGCGTTAGGGTGTTCTATTAGCTTACTGTTAGGCAGGAGTGATTCTCCAAGAACCCAACAGCCCTTCTTAGGGCTACAATAACGTTCTACTTTTTTTATTTTAATTTGCATCTAGTACCATTTTGTGAGGAATTAGCAGGGGGACTTGCTACCGTTGTGTTTAGCTCTTAGTGGCACACATATCCATAGCAAAGACCGAAGTGGGAAAATTCAGTAGGGGTTGGATTTCTATTAGGCAATAACTCAGTGTCATCTCATCTGGCATAGTAGTGTGCTTCCTTTGATACTTGGCTAGAAAATAGCCATAGGAGAATACAAACAGCTTCTTGAAGCCTACAGTAGCGTTCTATATATTTGATTTCTGGTTGATCTGCTGGTGGCTGTAGTTTCTGCAGTGCATGTACTTGCCAATTCTGAGCAATTTGTAGTGAGACTTGCGACCGCTGTGTTCTGCGCTTAGTGGCGCACATATCCATAGCAAAGGCCGAAGTGGGAAAATTCAGTAGGGGTTGGATTTCTATTAGGCAATAACTCAGTGTCATCTCATCTGGCATAGTAGTGTGCTTCCTTTGATACTTGGCTAGAAAATAGCCATAGGAGAATACAAACAGCTTCTTGAAGCCTACAGTAGCGTTCTATATATTTGATTTCTGGTTGATCTGCTGGTGGCTGTAGTTTCTGCAGTGCATGTACTTGCCAATTCTGAGCAATTTGTAGTGAGACTTGCGACCGCTGTGTTCTGCGCTTAGTGGCGCACATATCCATAGCAAAGGCCGAAGTGGGAAAATTCAGTAGGGGTTGGATTTCTATTAGGCAATAACTCAGTGTCATCTCATCTGGCATAGTAGTGTGCTTCCTTTGATACTTGGCTAGAAAATAGCCATAGGAGAATACAAACAGCTTCTTGAAGCCTACAGTAGCGTTCTATATATTTGATTTCTGGTTGATCTGCTGGTGGCTGTAGTTTCTGCAGTGCATGTACTTGCCAATTCTGAGCAATTTGTAGTGAGACTTGCGACCGCTGTGTTCTGCGCTTAGTGGCGCACATATCCATAGCAAAGGCCGAAGTGGCTAAATTCAGTAGGGGTTGGATTTCTATTAGGCAATAACTCAGTGTCATCTCATCTGGCATAGTAGTGTGCTTCCTTTGATACTTGGCTAGAAAATAGCCATAGGAGAATACAAACAGCTTCTTGAAGCCTACAGTAGCGTTCTATATATTTGATTTCTGGTTGATCTGCTGGTGGCTGTAGTTTCTGCAGTGCATGTACTTGCCAATTCTGAGCAATTTGTAGTGAGACTTGCGACCGCTGTGTTCTGCGCTTAGTGGCGCACATATCCATAGCAAAGGCCGAAGTGGCAAAATTCAGTAGGGGTTGGATTTCTATTAGGCAATAACTCAGTGTCATCTCATCTGGCATAGTAGTGTGCTTCCTTTGATACTTGGCTAGAAAATAGCCATAGGAGAATACAAACAGCTTCTTGAAGCCTACAGTAGCGTTCTATATATTTGATTTCTGGTTGATCTGCTGGTGGCTGTAGTTTCTGCAGTGCATGTACTTGCCAATTCTGAGCAATTTGTAGTGAGACTTGCGACCGCTGTGTTCTGCGCTTAGTGGCGCACATATCCATAGCAAAGGCCGAAGTGGGAAAATTCAGTAGGGGTTGGATTTCTATTAGGCAATAACTCAGTGTCATCTCATCTGGCATAGTAGTGTGCTTCCTTTGATACTTGGCTAGAAAATAGCCATAGGAGAATACAAACAGCTTCTTGAAGCCTACAGTAGCGTTCTATATATTTGATTTCTGGTTGATCTGCTGGTGGCTGTAGTTTCTGCAGTGCATGTACTTGCCAATTCTGAGCAATTTGTAGTGAGACTTGCGACCGCTGTGTTCTGCGCTTAGTGGCGCACATATCCATAGCAAAGGCCGAAGTGGGAAAATTCAGTAGGGGTTGGATTTCTATTAGGCAATAACTCAGTGTCATCTCATCTGGCATAGTAGTGTGCTTCCTTTGATACTTGGCTAGAAAATAGCCATAGGAGAATACAAACAGCTTCTTGAAGCCTACAGTAGCGTTCTATATATTTGATTTCTGGTTGATCTGCTGGTGGCTGTAGTTTCTGCAGTGCATGTACTTGCCAATTCTGAGCAATTTGTAGTGAGACTTGCGACCGCTGTGTTCTGCGCTTAGTGGCGCACATATCCATAGCAAAGGCCGAAGTGGGAAAATTCAGTAGGGGTTGGATTTCTATTAGGCAATAACTCAGTGTCATCTCATCTGGCATAGTAGTGTGCTTCCTTTGATACTTGGCTAGAAAATAGCCATAGGAGAATACAAACAGCTTCTTGAAGCCTACAGTAGCGTTCTATATATTTGATTTCTGGTTGATCTGCTGGTGGCTGTAGTTTCTGCAGTGCATGTACTTGCCAATTCTGAGCAATTTGTAGTGAGACTTGCGACCGCTGTGTTCTGCGCTTAGTGGCGCACATATCCATAGCAAAGGCCGAAGTGGCTAAATTCAGTAGGGGTTGGATTTCTATTAGGCAATAACTCAGTGTCATCTCATCTGGCATAGTAGTGTGCTTCCTTTGATACTTGGCTAGAAAATAGCCATAGGAGAATACAAACAGCTTCTTGAAGCCTACAGTAGCGTTCTATATATTTGATTTCTGGTTGATCTGCTGGTGGCTGTAGTTTCTGCAGTGCATGTACTTGCCAATTCTGAGCAATTTGTAGTGAGACTTGCGACCGCTGTGTTCTGCGCTTAGTGGCGCACATATCCATAGCAAAGGCTGAAGTGGGAAAATTCAGTAGGGGTTGGATTTCTATTAGGCACTAACTCAGTGTCATCTCATCTGGCATAGTAGTGTGCTTCCTTTGATACTTGGCTAGAAAATAGCCATAGGAGAATACAAATAGCTTCTTGAAGCCTACAGTAGCGTTCTATATATTTGATTTCTGGTTGATCTGCTGGTGGCTGTAGTTTCTGCAGTGCATGTACTTGCCAATTCTGAGCAATTTGTAGTGAGACTTGCGACCGCTGTGTTCTGCGCTTAGTGGCGCACATATCCATAGCAAAGGCCGAAGTGGGAAAATTCAGTAGGGGTTGGATTTCTATTAGGCAATAACTCAGTGTCATCTCATCTGGCATAGTAGTGTGCTTCCTTTGATACTTGGCTAGAAAATAGCCATAGGAGAATACAAACAGCTTCTTGAAGCCTACAGTAGCGTTCTATATATTTGATTTCTGGTTGATCTGCTGGTGGCTGTAGTTTCTGCAGTGCATGTACTTGCCAATTCTGAGCAATTTGTAGTGAGACTTGCGACCGCTGTGTTCTGCGCTTAGTGGCGCACATATCCATAGCAAAGGCCGAAGTGGGAAAATTCAGTAGGGGTTGGATTTCTATTAGGCAATAACTCAGTGTCATCTCATCTGGCATAGTAGTGTGCTTCCTTTGATACTTGGCTAGAAAATAGCCATAGGAGAATACAAACAGCTTCTTGAAGCCTACAGTAGCGTTCTATATATTTGATTTCTGGTTGATCTGCTGGTGGCTGTAGTTTCTGCAGTGCATGTACTTGCCAATTCTGAGCAATTTGTAGTGAGACTTGCGACCGCTGTGTTCTGCGCTTAGTGGCGCACATATCCATAGCAAAGGCTGAAGTGGCTAAATTCAGTAGGGGTTGGATTTCTATTAGGCACTAACTCAGTGTCATCTCATCTGGCATAGTAGTGTGCTTCCTTTGATACTTGGCTAGAAAATAGCCATAGCAATAGGATAGGATTGTTTGGTTTTAAAAACTCAAAAAAAAACAAAAAACACAAAAAAAAAAAAAAAACACAAAAAAACACAAAAAAAAACAAAAAGAAGTAAAAAAAAAAAAAAAGTTATAACTCTCATTTTAAAAATGTTTAACCCGAGGGCTAGGGGTAGAGGACGAGGGCGGGGACGTGGGCGTCCAACTACTGCAGGGGTCAGAGGCCGTGGTCCTGGGCGGGGTGAGACACCACCTGCTGATGAGGGAGCAGGGGAACGCCGCAGAGCTACACTCCCTAGGTTCATGTCTGAAGTTACTGGGACTCGTGGTAGAGCACTGTTGAGGCCAGAACAGTGCGAACAGGTGATGTTGTGGATTGCTGACAATGCTTCGAGCAATTTGTCCACCACCAGTCAGTCTTCCACGCAGTCCACCCATGTCACCGAAATCCCCACTCCTCCAGCTCCTGCACCTCAGCCTCCTCCCCCCCAGTCTGCCCCCTCCCAGGAAAATTTGCCATTTGAACCGGCATACTCTGAGGAACTGTTTTCTGGACCCTTCCCACAGTCACAAACCACTTGTCCGGTTGCTGCTGAGCAATTTTCCGATGCCCAGGTTTTCCACCAGTCACAGTCTGTGGGTGATGATGACCTTCTTGACGTAGTGGAAGTGTGTAAAGAGGTGTCCGACGATGAGGAGACACGGTTGTCAGACAGTGGGGAAGTTGTTGTCAGGGCAGGAAGTCCGAGGGGGGAGCAGACTGAGGGATCGGAGGATGATGAGGTGACAGACCCAAGCTGGGTTGAGAGGCCGGGTGAACACAGTGCTTCTGAGACGGAGGAGAGTCCTCGACCTGAACAGGTTGGAAGAGGCAGTGGTGGGGCCAGACGGAGAGGCAGGGCCAGAGCTGGTGCATCAGCGCCACTGTCAACTAGTGAAGCTCCCGTGGTGAGGGCTCTTGCGGCGAGGGCTAGATCTTCAGAAGTGTGGAGGTTCTTTAAGGAAACACCGGATGACCGACGGACTGTGGTGTGCAACATTTGCCAAACCAGGCTCAGCAGGGGTTCCACCACTACTAGCTTAACTACCACCAGTATGCGCAGGCATATGAATGCTAAACACCCGAATCAGTGGCAACAAGCCCGTTCACCTCCGGCCGTGCACACCACTGCTCCTTCCCCTGTGTCAGCTGCTAGTCAGCCCCCTGCCCAGGACCCTGGCACAAAAACCCCATCGTCGCCTCCACGATCCTCCACAGCATCCACCAGCGTTCAGCTCTCCATACCCCAGACGCTGGAGCGGAAACGCAAATATAGTGCAACCCACCCGCACGCCCAAGCCCTTAATGTGCACATCTCCAGATTGCTTAGCCTGGAGATGCTGCCCTATAGGCTAGTAGAGACCGAGGCCTTTCGCAACCTCATGGCGGCGGCCGCCCCTCGGTATTCGGTCCCCAGCCGCCACTACTTTTCCCGATGTGCCGTCCCAGCCCTGCACCAGCACGTGTCAGACAACATCATCCGTGCCCTGACCAACGCCGTTTCTGACAAGGTCCACCTGACCACGGACACGTGGACGAGTGCTGCCGGGCAGGGCCACTATATATCGCTGACGGCACATTGGGTTAACTTGGTGGAGGCTGGGACCGAGTCTGACCCTGGGGCTGCTCATATACTGCCGACGCCGAGGATTGCGGGGCCTACCTCGGTCCAGGTGTTTCAGGCCTACTATGCCTCCTCCTCCTCCCACCCCTCCTCCACCTCCTCCTCCGAACTACCATCCGTGGGCACGGCGCCATCAGTCGGTAGCTCTAGGCACAGCAGCAGTGCCGTCGCTAAGCGACAGCAGGCGGTGCTCAAACTGCTGAGCCTAGGCGACAAAAGGCACACCGCCCAAGAGCTATTACAGGGCATCACGGCGCAGACTGATCTGTGGCTGGCACCGCTGAACCTCAAGCCGGGAATGGTTGTGTGTGACAACGGCCGTAACCTGGTGGCGGCTCTGCAACTCGGCAGACTGACACATGTGCCATGCCTGGCCCATGTGTTAAATCTGATAGTGCAGCGTTTCCTCAAGACATACCCCAATCTGTCTGATTTGCTCACGAAGGTGCGCCGCATCTGTGCGCATTTCAGGAAGTCCAGCCCAGATGCTGCCACTCTCAGGGCAGCGCAGCGCCGCCTCCAACTGCCCGCTCACCGACTGTTGTGCGACGTGCCCACGAGGTGGAATTCAACACTGACCATGTTATCCAGAGTTTACCAGCAGCGCAGAGCGATTGTAGACTGCCAGATGTCAACTTCCACCAGAACTGGTAGTCAGGTCAGTCAGCTTCCTCAAGTCTACAATGAGGAGTGGACGTGGATGTCTGATATCTGTCAGGTGCTGAGTAACTTTGAGGAGTCAACACAGATGGTCAGTGGCGATGCCGCCATCATCAGCCTCACCATCCCGCTGCTTGGCCTGTTGAAAAACTCTCTGGTCAGCATGAAGTCGGAAGCTTTGCGCTCGTCACAAGAGACGGGGGAAGAATATTCCCTTGTTGATAGCCAAAGCACCCTGAGGTCTGTTTCTCAGCGCATATCGGAGGAGGTGGAGGTGGAGGAGGATGAGGAGGAAGAGGAGGAGAATGTTGGCGAGACACAAGAGGGGACCATTGTTGAGTCCTTCACTGTTCAGCGTGTATGGGCAGAAGAAGAGGAGTTGGAGGAGTTGGAGGAGGAGGAAATGGACAGTCAGGCCAGTGAGGGGAGTGAATTCTTACGCGTTGGTACTCTGGCGCATATGGCAGATTTCATGCTAGGCTGCCTATCCCGTGACCCTCGCGTTCAAAGAATTTATTCCAGCACCGATTACTGGGTGTTCACTCTCCTGGACCCACGGTACAAGCAAAATCTTTCCACTCTCATCCCTGCAGAGGAAAGGAGTGTGAGAATGCATGAATACCAGCAGGCCCTGGTGCACAAGCTGAAACAGTATTTCCCTTCTGACAGCGCTAGCGGCAGAGTGCGTAGTTCTGCGGGACAAGTAGCGAGGGAGAGTAGGCGAGCAGGCAGCTTGTCCAGCACTGGCAAGGGTACGCTTTACAAGGCTTTTGCCAGCTTTATGTCACCCCAGCAAGACACTGTCACCTGTCCCCAGTCTCGGCAGAGTAGGGCTGATCTTTACAGAAAGATGGTGAGGGAGTACGTAGCTGACCATACCATCGTCCTAAATGATCACACAGCTCCCTACAACTACTGGGTTTCAAAGCTGGACATGTGGCACGAACTGGCGCTGTACGCCTTGGAGGTTCTTGCCTGCCCTGCCGCTAGCGTCTTGTCCGAGCGGGTTTTCAGTGCAGCTGGTGGCATCATCACCGATAAGCGTACACGCCTGTCGACTGACAGCGCTGACAGGCTGACGCTTATTAAAATGAATAAAGGCTGGATTTCTCAGAATTTCCAATCTCCACCAGGTGAAGGAAGCTCAACCTGAATAATTGATCCACTCCTCCTCCTCCTCCTCATTTTCCTCCTTCTCCTCCTCTTTGTACAGTAAAGCAGAGGAAAATGGCTATTTTTTGACAGGGCCCACTGGCTCTTGCTATAGTACTTCATGCATTTAATTTTTCTGGAGGGCCACCTACCCGGTCCTCTGTTTGAAACAATTTTTGTGAGTGCCACATACAGGCACTCAATCTATTCCATTTTTCTGGAGGGCCACCTACCCGGTCCTCTGTTTTAAAAAATTTTTGGGACTGCCACATACAGGCACTCAATCTATTCCATTTTACTGGAGGGCCACCTACCTGCTCCTCTGGTTTGAAACATTTTTGGGACTGCCACATACAGGCACTCAATCTATTCCATTTTACTGCAGGGCCACCTACCTGCTCCTCTGGTTTGAACAATTTTTGGGACTGCCACATACAGGCACTCAATCTATTCCATTTTACTGGAGGGCCACCTACCTGCTCCTCTGGTTTGAAACATTTTTGGGACTGCCACATACAGGCACTCAATCTATTCCATTTTACTGCAGGGCCACCTACCTGCTCCTCTGGTTTGAACAATTTTTGGGACTGCCACATACAGGCACTCAATCTATTCCATTTTACTGGAGGGCCACCTACCTGCTCCTCTGGTTTGAAACATTTTTGGGACTGCCACATACAGGCACTCAATCTATTCCATTTTACTGCAGGGCCACCTACCTGCTCCTCTGGTTTGAAGAATTTTTGGGACTGCCACATACAGGCACTCAATCTATTCCATTTTACTGGAGGGCCACCTACCTGCTCCTCTGGTTTGAAGAATTTTTGGGACTGCCACATACAGGCACTCAATCTATTCCATTTTACTGGAGGGCCACCTACCTGCTCCTCTGGTTTGAAACATTTTTGGGACTGCCACATACAGGCACTCAATCTATTCCATTTTACTGGAGGGCCACCTACCTGCTCCTCTGGTTTGAAAAATGTTTGGGACTGCCACATACAGGCACTATCCAAATTAAATTGTCTCCATAGCAGCCTCCACACGTTGTCTCCATTGCTACCTCCAAAAGTCGTCCATATAGCTGCCTCCATACATCGTCCCTTTATCAAACGAGGTGTGTCAGGCAGAAATTTGGGTTGTTTTCATGGATTCCACATCAAAGTTGTTAACTTTGTCGCCACCCTGCTGTGTTATCCACAAAATATACTGGCAAACTTTTACCATTTAGGGATATTATTTCAGCGCTTCTTGCGCATCTGTTTACATTCCCCTCACCCGGCATATCCTAAACTTATAAGAACGCTACTACACTTGATCTTATACAAAAGGTTCTTAGAAGTGCTGTTTGGGGAGTAGCCTAGAGACAGGGGCTTGGATTGGCGAAAGCTCGCCTGGCAGCGGAGCGCCAGCTCCATGCGCATCATGCGCTTCTTGCGCATCTGTTTACATTCCCCTCACCCGCCATATCCCAAACTTATAAGAACGCTACTACACTTAACTTGGTGCAGGCTGGGACCGAGTCTGACCCTGGGGCTGCTCATATACTGGCGACGCAGAGAATTGCGGGGCCTACCTCGGTCCAGGTCTCAAAGGCCTACTATACCTCCTCCCACCCCTCCTCCACCTCCTCCTCCTCCGAATTACCATCCGTGGGCATGGCGCCATCAGTCGGTAGCTCTAGGCACAGCAGCAGTGCCGTCGCTAAGCGACAGCAGGCGGTGCTGAAACTGCCGAGCCTAGGCGATAAAAGGCACACCGCCCAAGAGCTATTACAGGGCATTCCACATCAAAGTTGTTAACTTTGTCGCCACCCTGCTGTGTAATCCACAAAATATACTGGCAAACTTTTACCATTTAGGGATATTATTTCAGCGCTTCTTGCGCATCTGTTTACATTCCCCTCACCCGGCATATCCTAAACTTATAAGAACGCTACTACACTTGATCTTATACAAAAGGTTCTTAGAAGTGCTGTTTGGGGAGTAGCCTAGAAACAGGGGCTTGGATTGGCGAAAGCTCGCCTGGCTGCAGAGCGCCAGCTCCATCACAAGATCCAACTAACATAGTTGCAGCACCTTTAATCTACTACTAGTTCACTGCCTCCATAATAATAATAATCTTTATTTATATAGCGTCATCATATTCTGCAGCGCTTTACAAATTATAGGAAACAAATACAAATGTAATGTAACAGAGCACAACATTTGTATGGAACAACAGGAGTGAGGTCCCTGCTCGCCAGAGCTTACGGTTTATGAAGATGATGGGGTAACACGAGGTAAAAGAATATTTAATGGTCAAGCCATTCTTCTTAGGGAATAGAAAAAAATATAATAAATGGAATTGCTGTCGCTTGAAACACTCAGCCGTCATCTTATATACCAGGTCCAGGGTGAATGGGACTGCAGAGAAGTCTGGTGCCTGTTGGTTGCTGGATAACAGATGGGAGGACGACACAGGACGGGTTAGTAGAAGAGTTAAAACTTCATGCAGTTAATGAGTGTTATAGGCTTGCCTAAAGAAATGGGTTTTAAGAGCACGTTTGAAACTTTGGAGGTTAGGTATTAGTCTGATAGTCCGGGGCAGAGCATTCCATAGAATTGGTGCAGCTCTAGAGAAGTCTTGGAGACGCGAGTGGGAGGTCCGCACTAGGGTAGAGGTTAATCTAAGATCACTGGCGGATCTAAGAGCACGGGTTGGGCGATAGACTGAGATAAGAGAGGAGAGGTAGGGGGGTGCAGCATTATACAGAGCTTTATGGATGAGGGTTATTATTATTTTAAACTATTCGAAAGGAGACTGGCAGCAAGTGCAGCGACTGGCATGAACTGTAAGCATACATGGTCCCCTTATCAAACGAGCTGTGTCAGGCAGAATTTGGGGTTGTTTTCATGGCTTCCATGTTAACTTTGTCGCCACCCTGCTGTGTAATCCACAAAATATACTGGCAAACTTTTATCATGTAGCGATATTATTTGAGCGCTTCTTGCTCACCTCCTTTGGTTCCTCTCTGCCACCCATTGGTTTGAAGCCTGAGTCCATTTAGGGTATGTCGCCATGCCACTCTCTAGCCTGCCGCTGCTGCCGCTGCCTCTGCATGCCGTCCCCTATAGTGTCAGGGTCAATTATTGGATGTTTTAGATGCTATCTAGCTTCATTCTGTCACTCTGTCATGGCCATGCTGTTGCCCATAATTTTGGCATAATGGTGCGATTAGGCAGCCTCAGAGGCATCCATGCATGCTGCCCCTGCTGTTTCCTGTCCATTTCCGTGGTGTTTCCATCCTTTTCTGAGGTTCCCAGGTGTTTGGCCAAGCTTCCCTGTGCAGAGCCTTGGTCCCCTTGAAAAATGCTCGAGTCTCCAATTGACTTCAATGGGGTTCGTTATTCGAGACGAGCACTCGAGCATCGGGAAAAGTTCGTCTCGAATAACGAGTACCCGAGCATTTTAGTGTTCGCTCATCTCTAATTAAGTCACATAATAACTCAAATCTATAATTTGCAGCTTTTTATGTGACTCTTGAAACAACTGATTACTCATCTATCCCCTAAGACTCTGCAAATCTGGAAGTCTAGGGCTTTGTAGGATTTGCAATAAAGTGGATGAAGAGCAGTTTTTACCATGTGCCTGTGATTAGAGTGTGACCAGTGGTTTCAGATCTGCAAAAGTGGATGCACAAGGAGGGTCCAGTCCTGTACAAAGGGGTGCTCAAGTGTCCGGGCCTGCAAAAAAGGGTGCTCAATGGTCCAGTCCTGCATAAGGGAGTGCAGAAGGGTCCAATCCTGAAGAAGGGAGTGCAGAAGGGCCCTGAAGAAGGAAGTGCCAAAGGGTCCAGTGCTGCAAAATGGGTGCTCAATGGTTCAGTCCTGCAGAAGGGAGTGCACAAGGGCCCAGTCCTGAAGAATGGAGTGCGGAAGGGTCCAGTCCTGAAGAAGGGAACATTCAAGAATCCAGTCCTGAAGAAGGGAGTACACAAGGGACCAGTCCTGAAAACAAAGAGTCCATAAAGGTCCAGTCCTGCGAAAGGGGTGCTCAATGGTCGAATCCTGCAGACGGAAGTGCACAAGGGACCAGTCCTGAACAAAGGAGTGCACAAGGTCCAGTCCTGAAGATGGGCGTATACATGGGTCCAGTCCGGTATAAGGGAGTGCAGAAGGGTCCAGTCCTGAAGAAGGGAGTGCAGAAGGGCCCAGTCCTGAAGAAGGGAGTGCAGAAGGGTCCAGTCCTGAAGAAGGGAGTGTACAAGGGTCCAATCCTGAAGAATGGAGTGGACAAGGGTCCAGTCCTGCAAAATGAGTGCTCAATGGTCGAATCCTGCAGACGGAAGTGCACAAGGGTCCAGTCCTGAAGAAAGGAGTGCACAAGGTCAAGTCCTGAAGATGGCATATGCATGGGTCCAGTCCTGAAGAAAGGAGTGCACAAGGGTCCAGTCCTGAAGAAAGGAGTGCACAAGGGTCCAGTCCTGAAGAAGGGAGTGCACAAGGGTCCAGTCCTGAAGAAAGGAGTGCACAAGGGTCCAATCCTGAAGAAAGGAGTGCACAAGGCTCCAGTCCTGAGGAAGAGAGTGCACAAGGGTCCAGTCCTGCAGAAGGGGGTTCACAAGGATCCAGTCTTGCAGGAAGGGGGTACACAAGGGTATAGTTTGGAAGCAGTGGATGCTGCTGGACTCGACCGTCAACATAAGAGACTGCTACCTCTTATGGCTGTAAGTTAAAGTATTTATGCAAATTCAATTAAAAAAATCACAGCAAAAACACAGAAAATATTTCTCCAAGCCCTCAGAGATCCAGCACAGACTGTCAAAGAGGTGCCAAAGACTGTGGTAGCGCAGGATGGAGAGCAGTAGTGTTTGTTTTATTATAACATTTGCAGTTTTTTGTTCTTTTTGTTCTTTTAATTAATTTGCAGTCACCAATAAAGGAGACTTACTGCATTGGTTTTGTGCAGTTAACTTCCCGTAGTTTGTACTTAGTAGTGGCTGCAAAAAGACAGAACTCACAGAGCACTTAACTTTATGACGATGAGTAGGATTTGAACCTCCATCTTCAAGCAAATGGAATGTAATTGAGAATTTGTGGTAAAAATGCAGCTTTTCTTTCTTATATGAAGCAGTAATTTAGATATTCAACTAAAATTTAAGGTTTAATGGAAAAGAAACCTCACAATGACATTGAGTAACAGCGGAAGTAAAAGTAACAAAATTGCAATGGCTCAATGTAATGATTGCATCCCATAGACATATTTAGATTTTCCACTTCTCATCATTGTGAACTAGAGAAGCCGCATCATCACAATATAAGGATGTTTTGGTGACAATGTCCCTCCAGAAGTAATCTGCTGTATTTCATCATGACTTGTAGGGAAAAAAAAACAGAAGTCATTCCTAATTTACTACTGTGACTTCTAGAAGTTTACAAAATGTTCGAAATGGAAGAAGCTAACCTTGAAGTGACCCAAATACAACAAAAAAACACTTATGAGTCATTGTTCTGTGTAACTCGTGTCCAGTTGTCAGCATGTGCGGCTTTTTCTAAGATACAAGTCCAGGCTTGTCAGTCTCTTTACAGTAATATACATTTATCAAAGATCAAGAAGCCGCATCATACTAAATAATTGAAATATTTTGCTATTGTCTAATTCATAGAGAATCTCACATACAAACCGAGGTTTCATCATCCTGGGCAGTCTTCACTTCCTACACTGTATCTCCTCTTTCTATCCCATTGAAAGAAAGAAAATTCACACAATGGGGCACATTTACAGAGGACAGTGCAGTCTGTACTATGTGCAGTTACCTGTGTAGTGTGCAGAGGGCGCCAGATTCAGGATTTTGTGGCACATGTTCTTCTGGCGCCCCCTGTACCGCTCTGATAGAGTGCACCACTTTTTTTTTGGTGCGCCTTTAAAGGGAACCTGTCACCAGGGACCTTATTTTCACTAAAGACAGGTTGCAGATGCCTATTGCAGCAGCATTGCACATATGTCTTTCTGCTTTCTGCAAGTATTTGCATTACAATATAATTGTGTGTTATAAATTACCTTGCACCCTGACAGAATCCTCTGTGTAGTCCCAGGGGTTGGGGTTTGGATGCATTTCAAAAAACAACACATGACTTCTCCGTTGCAGACTGCTCAACTCTTGTCCCCCACCTTTGTGATCCTCCCTCCTGCTCCTTCACAGAGCTCATCAGGGGGAGGGAGGAGTTGTACAGGAGCACAAAGGTGGGGGCTGAGAGCCGAGGAGTGAGCAGCAAAGACAAGTCGCATGTTGTTTTTTTAAATGCCTCCAAAACAAAACCAAACCCCTGGTCCGACTGAGCACCAGAACGCCCCCGTCAGTGTAGAAATTTATGTCACATGAAGACTAGTGCAGCCACGCTACAAATGTGGTGCAGGTACTTTTTAAATACGGTACAGAAAACTGGCGCACGGCCCTTGGTAAATGCTCCCCACTGTTTAACACTGCTGCAGCCCTTTTTCGTTTATGCATTTTCATTTTTCACTCCCCACCTTAAAAATCTATAACTTTTTTATTTTCCATGTACACAGCCGTGTGATGGCATGTTATCTGCATTACAAATTGCACTTCAAACTGTGGTATTTAATATTCCATGCCGTGTACTGGAATTCTTTGGGTCGGTACGATGATGGGGATATCACATTTGTATAGGTTTTATAATGTTTTCATACATTTACAAAAATTAAAACCGCCTGTACAAAAAAAATAAATTATTTTGCCATCTTCTGGCGCTAATAACTTTTTTATACTTTGGTGTATGGAGCTGTGGGTGGTGTAATTTTTTTGACTTTTGATGACATTTTTAATGCTATCATTCTTAGGACAGTACGACCTTTTGATCACTTTTTATTTAATTTTTTATATTTTTTTAAATGGCCATTTTTTACTTTGGGTGGGCACCTCTTCAAGCCGGTCTGCCGACTGTGAGTATTTAGTGGTGGATGCGATACAGCATTTCACATTCTGACGAAGCATCAGCGACTTTTTATTGCCCCCTCCTAGGATCGCCCATTGACTGACCATCACTATGCTTTCGGGTGAGTGTACTTGGTTTACATGGACTTGTTGAAGCCAGAAGGTACCTCCGGTCTTCATCTCATACATATTGTTGGTCAACTGGGCTTTCACTGGGTATTCTGTGGTTGCCCCCTTTTTTCCATCTGGGGCCACTTGTTTTCCCCCTCTTTTTGGTTATTTTAATTGGATGGTATACATTGTGCATATTTATGTATTGATACTGTAATAAAGCATATATAATTTTAAATGGTTCTTGCAGCTCTTTTTCATTTGTTTTTTCCCATTATGGGGACATTCATTGTCACGAAAGTGTTTATTTAGTTTAGCAAGTTAGTAGACTTGCTTTTTGTTGGGGAACTAGAAGTGCAGGAAAAGTATCTGGATTCAAAATTGAGTGACTAAATAAGAAAGTTGTGAGTGTCGGAAAAAGGCAAAAATGTGGCGCCAACACATCATAAATATGGTGCACATGGCGGAGCAACAAAAGATGTCTGAGATACCTGGCCTATAACTTGATTTTACTATAAGCCTGATTTTTACCTTTGTGAATATATTTTAGTAAAATATTTGTGAATTCTTACTTGGACAATCTGCACAATATCGAATCTTTACTTCATCTAGAGGTCCGACAAATCGATTTATTCTTTTATTTGTCGAGTGGATAAAGTCTGATAGTTTGCCAAAGAGACCTTGATGTTAGGTGTGAACAGAGTTTTATTTTTAATTTATCTACAGATTCATTGGTTTGTTTATTGCCCTTTACATTTCCCGAAATGGATAACACAACCCCTAAACCATATTTGTTTCTCTGCTAGAACGGTAAGGAGAAAGAGCGCACCCTGATTTTATGAAGTTCATGCATGTGGAGTTTGGAAGGACTTTTTCCGTGGGACTGCTGCTCCTCCGATAAGTATACCAGCTTGGTCTAATAAGAATGTTGTATATTTACCAAAAAAAAAAAAAGTAGCCGGCAAAAAGCCAGTAATAAAAGCCCCCGATATGTTTTATTGGGTCACCCATATTATATGTCTCCTTCAAGCATTGGGATACAGGTCATGTGACTCAGGACTTCCTGTGACTTCCCATGTTCTGCTAGCTTCCGGTAGCTGGTGGAGGCCATGCAGTCATTAATATATGTACTTTGTCATAACCATTCTACTCGGTGCTGTTAGTGTACAGTGAGTGTGAGAACAATCTACAGAGGAGAAACAGACATTTTTTATGATTACCTATTGTGACGGTGTACCCGTGTCCTGCTGTGCCCCTGCTCCCCCGGTCTGTACTCACCTCCCTTGGCTCCTGATGCGACTCGGTCCCCATCCAGGCCGTATGCCGGCTTCCACACTAGGCCACACGGTCCTGCTGCTAGGGGCGCGCTCGCCGACTCGCCATGATTTAAAAGGCCAGCCTCCTCTTAATTGGTGCTGGCTAATCCAGCTTGCCTTTATAATCCGGCACCTCCCTCCACTCTCTGCTGGATCTTCAAGTTATTCCACTGAAGTGAAAGCCTCCTGTGTTCCTCCTGTGCGTTTCCAGACGCTTCCGTGTTTCCCGTGTTCCTGTGGCATTGCCGTGTTCCTGTGGCATTCCCGTGTTCCTGTTGTGGTCCTGTGGCATTCCCGTGTTCCTGTGGCATTCCCGTGTTCCTGTAATGGTCCTGTGGCGCTCCTGTGTTCCTGTGGCTGTCCTGTGTTCCTGTGACGGTCCTGTGTTCCTGTGATGGTCCTGTGTTCCTGTGGTGGTCATGCCATCCCGAGGTCCTGCCATCCCGAGGTCCTTCCTTCCTGAGGTCCTGCCTTCCCTGTGTCCGGTTTCCTGCTTCCCTACCTTGGCTGCCACCGCGGGCTAGTTGCACCTGTGGAACGACCTGGTGGCTTCCCGCCGCAGCAAGACCATCCCGCTTTGCGGCGGGCTCTGGTGAAGACCAGGTGCCACTTAGACTCCGGTCCCAGGTGTCAGCTAGTACCACCTCCCGCGGTGGTCCAGGGACTTCACAGACTCTAGCCCAAAGAAACTCTCCCTCACCCCCGTGTGTGACAACTATCAGGGTATTTTTTCCATAACAAAATACTAGAAAGGAAAACATATCCCTTCCCCTTTAGGATTACCTAGCAACACATATTATACCCGGCTTCATATCTTTATCTTTTGTAACTAGCTGCTATAAGGTCAGAATATTTTCTCTTGGTTATCACAAAGCATCAGAGAATTCTCACAATAAGAAGTGACCATAGGGTGCCCAGCGGTGTAGGGAGACAATCCATTAAGATGCCACAAAATGTGGCCATTTAAACACTTCTTAATATGGAAAATACTAATCCATTATGAGCCTGAAGCTCAGCAATTACTCTTCTACCAACATTATAATGTACATTTTTTTTAAAAGAAAGAAAGAAAATCTATATTTTCCATTTAAACCAAAAGTAAAAAGCAGACTAAATAATAATGCTATAATAATTGCGCTGGACAGACAAATGTTAAATAATTCCGGCAAGTTTATTTCTTTAATATTATTGAATGATGTTTGAAATTTTGAAATGTCGTTTTTTTTTTTTTTCTTCTTGTAAGTGTGAAGAAAATGCTTTAAAACACTGTGTTCCAGTCAAACAATTATGTTTAAGAGTTATAACATGCGGTGAAATGGCATGAAACAGAAGTAGTCAGAATTCTAAGGACTAAAAGCAATTCATGAGAGCAGCTTGACTAAAACAAGAGCGGTTATTGAAAAGAGAGAAAAATCTGAATGACATCAGAAATCAAATTTAAGACAAAAGGTCTGGCGGAATAAATGAGCAAAATACTTTCTACATATCTGGCTGTAGCCTGCTCGCATCCACTGTGGACTGTAATAAGTAAGATATTGTAGAATGTTATTCTGTAAGGCTGGATAATGGGGCACATTTACTTACCCGGTCCGTGGAGTTCACGAAAGTGCGTTGTCCGACGATAATGCATTGTGCCGCGATTCACTAAGATTGTGTGCCCGATATCCTGCATGTGTCGCTTCCCCGATCAGGTCCGCCGGAGTTCACCTTCTTCTTCCTGGTGCTTGTAAGGGCATGTCTTGCGACACAATTTGAAAGTTAAATCCCGCGCTCGGTCCGAGTCAGTCGGATTGTCCAATGGCCCACCCCCCGATTTCTGTTGCATGGAAGCAGTGCAGCTGTGCCAAAATCCGATCGCGTGCGACACAATCCCAGAGCATACCCCTGTTAAATACATGTCAAATCAGCACAAATCCCGAAAACTGTGAACAGTCCGACAAAACTGTTAGTAAATAAGCCCCTATATCTTTCATTTCCCTGTCACTGGGGCACTTTTACTTACCCGTCCCGTTTACGCAGCCGATCCGGAATGTCCGTCAAGGATTCGGAGCTGCCGCGATTTACTAAGATCATACCTCCAATTTCCTGCATGTGTCGCTTCCCCCGATGAGGTTCTGCCGGAGTTCACCTTCTTCTTCCCGGTGCATGTAAGTGCTGATCTTGCGACACAATTTTGAAAGTTAAATTCCGCGGTTTGTCCGAATCCGTCAGGTTGTCCGACGGCCACGCCCCCTGATTTATGTCGCATGAAAGCGGGCTCCTTAATCTGATCGTGTGCGCCCAAAACCACTGTGCAATTCAGGACAAATAGGAAATATTCGGGAAACCCGACGGAAATGCGTCCGACGAACCCTGAGTAAATGTGCCCCACTGTGTGATATCAAGAGTCTGCATCAAAACCATCCATACCATGTCATCAACATCAATATTCATTTTACCATATATCATGGATCAGATGCAGCATTTGGTCCGTTCCAGAACGAAGGATCAGTGAAATCCATTTGAAAAAAGAGTTGTCTCAAACCCCAAAACGTGTTGTGGTTCTTGCACCTCCGAAGAAGAAATAAAGATTTATCTTAATATTACCCGACTGGTGTGCGCCTGACTTCCAAAATAAAACTGTAATGGCAGGACACAAACAAGGGCAGTGAGCCCTGATACTGAGACCCCCAATTTGTCCCAACCTACTTATTGGGTCCCTTTAGTTTAACTTTTTTTAAAATTATTCTTATTCCAGCCACCAAAACAACATCCAAAGCACTGTATCATAAATACCAAACATACTTGGCTATAATTCGAGTGTTTCAGCACACTTTTTGTGCTAAAAAGGGCCACTCAGCTTATACACAAGTATATAAACTGAGTACTCTGATGCTCACCCCCGACCTCTTCTCCACGACCTCTCAACTACTCCTCATGGCTGCACCCTGACGCGCAGGCAGATACATGTTTATGCGCTCTGCTTGCGTACACATGACACGGCTGGTAATATCATAGCATGTGCGCGGGCAGATCGCATAGTCATGCATCTACCCACACTACCGGTAACCAGAAGATCAGAAGAGGGGATATGGGGAGAAGAGGCAGCTGGGCGAGCGCCAGAGGGTGAATACTCAGTTTATTTTTTGGGGGGCTCAGCTAGACATGTCATTGAAAGGGGCTTTGCTATTGGACATTTCAAAACTTGGGGAGGCTGCTGGACATTTTATTAATGGGGGGATGCTGCTGGACATTTTATTAATGTAGGCAGCTGGACATTTCATTAATGGTGGGCTGCTGCTGGATATTTTAATGGTTGGCTGCTTCTGGACATTTGGTTAATGGTGGGCTGCTGCTGGACATTTTAGTAATGGGGGATGCTGCTGGACATTTTAGTAATGGTGGGCTGCTGCTGGACATTTAAGTAATGGGGGATGCTGCTGGACATTTTATTAATGGGGGCAGCTGGACATTTCATTAATGGTGGGCTGCTGCTGGATATTTTAGTAATGGGGGCTGCTGCTGGACATTTTAGTAATGGGGGATGCTGCTGGAAATTTTAGTAATGGGGATGCTGCTGGACATTTTAGTAATGGGGGATGCTGCTGGACATTTTAGTAATGGTGGGCTGCTGCTGGACATTTTAGTAATGGGGGATGCTGCTGGACATTTTAGTAATGGGGGATGCTGCTGGACATTTCATTAATGGTGGGCTGCTATATATTCTGTGACTATTTTGTTGCAATACTTGACCATATCATTATTATTTCTTATCAATACTAATATCTGAATTCACACACTGTTTATGACCATAATGCAAATATTGCGACATAATTACATTTTTATGGTGTTTTAGTCCTTTTTATTTTTACCTTTTCTCAAAGACAACTGATATTTTAATCTGAAGGAGTGAAATCTCTAACTTGATATGATGAATTCCTGCACTGGACCTGATTCTAGTTCAATATTTTTATTGAGTTGAATGCAGCAGGTAGAACCCATCACATACACAACTAATCTGCATACTGACTCATGCCAAAGTATTCCATGTGCCTGGTCACCACTCAGTTGAACACATTATATTCCATATAAAAGAACTATGTTTTTGACAGCCATCTATTATTTTGTACTTGTTTTTTAAACTTGTATTTTTTGCTTTTTCTAAAGAACTGTAGTGCAGTTTGGACATAGCAAGATAACCATTTAGGAATCTTAGTTTATTTACTACCGTATTTTTCAGACTATAAGGCGACCCATCAATAAATGCCTGCTAAAACATCTTGGTACATATATAAGGCGCACCGGATTATAAGGCACACCTGATTATAAGGATGAATGACCAGCAGGTGGCAGACCTGTGCACAGTACTTGCAAGGCAGCTGTTGTCTGTAAGTGCGGTTCATATATAAGGCGCGCTGGACTGACGAGCACCATTGATTTCTGAGAAAATCAAAAGATTTTTTTGTGCGCCTTATAGTCTGAAAAATACGGTAAGTCTAAAATCTGAAACCTCTAATCTATAAGCAGCATTGAAGACTAATGGGATTAGTATCCTGTTTATTATGGAAATATTGTAGATGATATCTAAAAAGAAACCAATATGAACGTTCAATCTGGTTAAAAGTATTTCATATTCAAAGTTGAGAAAATCATCAAGTCATAGACGTAAAGGGCTTGTCCCCCAACAGAAGAAAATGAATGTCATTGTAGAGAGTCTCTGTAGAAAGAGTCTGTGGACCCTGTGGACCACCGCAGGGAATGATGGTAGTAGCCGCAACCCGGGACTGGAGTCTTAGTTGAACCCCTGGTCTTCTGCAGGATGGTCTTGGTGCGGGGGGAGCCACCAGGTCGTTCCACGGGTGCAACTAGGTCCACAGTGGCAGCCAAGGTAGGGAAGCAGGAAACAGAAACCACAGGATGGCACAGGAACCACAGGGACGGATAACGGGAGCTGGACACAGGAACAGATGGCAGGATGGTAGGACCTCGGCTGGATGGCAGGATCTCGACTGGACCTCGGGATTACAGGACCGTCACAGTAGAACAGTACCGCCACAGGAGCACAGGACCGCCACAGGAGCACGGGACCGCCACAGGAACGCCACAGGAACACGGGAACACAGGAACTCGGAGGAACACTGGAATACAGACACGCGGAGGAAACCTGGGAATGCTGGAACACTAGGAAACGCTTCAGGGAAATGACTTGAAGATCCGGCAGAGAGTGAAGGAAGGTGCCGGATTATAAGGGAGCGCCGGATTAGCAAGTGCCAATTAGGAGGATGCTGGCCCTTTATGCCAGGACGAGTCTGCGCGTGCGCACCCTGGCAGCAGGAGCACAGGGTGGAGGCGTGGGGCCTGGACGGGACCACAGCCTGGAGCCTTGAGAGGTAAGTACGGGCCGGGGGGGGACATGCCACATAACGGAGCACGGGTGTACCCGCAACCCGCGACATGGATCGCGGGGGCACCCGTGACAATGAATTTGCAGTTGAACACATATTAACCTGATAGAGACCAAGCACCATTGCTGTAGATTGCTTAGCAAATAAAAAAAATATGGGGGTCTTTTATGACTTTTTTTCAGGAAAACATTATGCAAAAAAAAAATATACAAAAATAATTTGAAAAAATTCAAATAAAATATAATGAAAGTAGTTACTGACACAAAATATGGTGCCCATTTAAATAAATTGTATTTATTATAGCAGTTTACAAAATTATAGAAGGAAGTAGATAGCAGTCAGTGGTTTATCTCTCAGGGAACAGATAATTAAACATGATACATGATTGTTTTTTATCAGATGTTATCTGCCTGAAAACCTGGTTGGTCACCTATCAGATAGTTGGCTGCAAAACTTGAGATCTTTGGTCAAGTGTCCTTTTTAGCCATCTTTCTAATCTACCTGAAAAACCTGGTTCCAAAGTCATATGCAAATTAACTGAGAAGAGTCATCTTTTGCCTGAGAGATGTCAAGTTTAGAGGCTGCAGTCAGAGTCTGGTTTCAGACACCACTATCTCTGGTATTTGTAATTCCTATAGAAACCTGTCATATTAAAGATAAGAATCTCATCTTTCAGATCGTTCTGTGATCTATAGTACCAAAGATACAGACAGTTAAATACATAGTTGGGGGAATATTGGGTGACCGGTCCCCTTAAAAATAAAATACCTACTCCAAGGGGGCACATTTACTAAAGTTCCGCGAACTGCATTTCCGTCGGGTTTCCTGACTATTTACGTTTTCGGTTTTTGGTGCACATGATCGGATTTTGGCGCAATCGTGACGACTTTCATGCAACACAAATCGGGGGGCGTGGCCATCGGACAACCCAACTGATTCGGACTAAGCGCGGGATTTAAAATTCAAATTGTGTTGCAAGACAAGCACGGGGAAGAATAAGGGCGCACGATCTTAGTGAATCGCGCCGGACTTCATCCTCGTCGGACAATGCACCTCGGGGATCGCGACTGGACCGGGTAAGTAAATGTGTAAACGTGCAACAATGGGGTAGATTTACTATGGGTCCGAATTTTTCCGGCGGGTTTTCCGAATTTTACAGTTTACACGCTGGCTTGCATGTGATGAAAAACAAGGGTGTGGCCGTCGGAAAACCCAACGGATTTGGAAAAATCGCGCTATTTTTTAAGAAAAAAGTGTCGCTTGATAAACACTTACATGCACCAGGAATAGGATGGTGAACTCCAGCGGAGCACGGGGGACCTCGGCGCAGCAGCGACACTTGGTGGACATCGGGCGCACGACCTCAGTGAATCGCCGGAAGACCCGAATCCTCGTCGGAGAACGTGCCGCTGGATCGCGACAGGACCGGCTAAGTAAATGAGCCCCAATGTGTCTTGCACTCCTGCTTTACCAAAAACATGAGTTTTAGTTTATGTTAGTTCTTTTTATAAATGTATTTTTAGAATTTTTTGGTATATTAACCTATTGATATTAACAGGTATAAAGCTGATCAGGTAAAACCCCATAATTAAAATTTTACAAACCAGATGAAATAGAGAATGAAACCTTTTCAAAGTGTTTGGCATTTTTGTTGGTTTATGAGGTTTCAGAATCGCTACATAGATTATTTATATTCTGTTATATATCTGTATTATCTGTTTGTTCACGTTTTGGAATTCCCCATAAATTTAAAAAAAAAAAGTTTGTGGTTTTTTAACCCACGTCTATAGTTTTCTGGTTGCTTACAGCATTTGGCATTTCGTTTTTTCTTTCCTGTTATAAGAATATCATTCAAATTTTACATAGAAATGTGCAACTGCAAAGTAATTTTTCCATTTGATATAACTAAAATAAAGTCATTTAGGTTACAAGATGCCCCTTTGTGTGCAGAAGGAGACATCAAAACAACACATCGGGGAACATTTACTAAGGGTATGCAGAACGCTTTTCCGTCGGGATTCCGTTTTGCACCACATTTAACAGGGGTTTTTTTTGGCGTGCGCGATCAGATTTTGGCGCATCGGTGTCGGATTTCACATGACACGAATCGGGGGGGCGGGCCATCAGACGATCCGACGGATTTGGACAACGTGCGGGATTTAACATCAGAAATTGTGTCGCATGACATGCACCAGGAACAAGATGGTGAACTCCGGCGGACCTCAGCAGGGAAGCGACACATGCAGGAAATCGGGCGCACAATGTTGGTGAATCGTGCCGGACTTCATCTTTGTCGGACCGCCCGGATCAGGGATAGCGACAGGACCGGGTAAGTAAATGTGCCCCATCATGTTACCTGAAATTAGGCAAAAAAGAGTGTTCTTGAATTACAAATGTATGATCAAGGTTAGCCGAAAATATCCCATCCAGGCACAGGAGGAGAGATAAGAGCCAATAAGGCAATAAGGAAATCTCCTAAGCATGATAAACCAGGGACACTTGCCCATATTTCATGGTACCGTGACAGTGATAATGTTCTTATACTTGTTATCCATGGTCTCCTTCCTTCTAAAATACAACTTTAATAATTATGCTACTGAGCCTGGGGTCTGGGGATGTTACCAGAGCCCATCCGTGCTGACCCTCCCCTATGTTTGCTCAGTACTTCCCCCTCTCTCTTCCTGCTATAATCTCAGGGTAGGGAAAGTTCTCATGTACAGTGTAACAGCCTGTGATACAGGGCCCTGGTAATGCCCCCAGAGCATTTGTGGCTCATTAGCATAATTGTAAAAGTTGATTTTAGAAGGAAGAAGGCCATGGATAACAAATATAAGAAGATTCCCAGTGCCTGGATCTATGAGTAAGTGTCTCATAATGGATTATGATGGTAGATTTCCTTTAATGTCAAGGATTTTGGCATTTGATTTTTATTTCTTTGCTGTTATGCATTTTCTGTACATTTTTGCAGTAAAAAAAATGTAAAAAAGCTTCAGTAATTGCACTTCTTTTAAACTTTTTGGATTTGTCTGGAGTCAATGAGAAATATTCTGAAAATTGTAAAATGTTGAAGGGCTTATAGATTAAGTTTAGCACAATTTTAGCAACAAGGGACACTGTGATAAGTGCATTAAGTAAGATAGAAAGGATAAGTTGGTTGTCTAAAGTCAAGGAGGCGGAGATTCTAACACTGAAGTCAAGCTCTCTCTTCCTCAGAAAGTCCCATTCACTGTGATTGATGGTCCTAGCACTGAGTTTTGCTAATATCTTTAGGTCCTCTTTTGAGGACGAAACACTTGGGGCACACCCATTGGGCCAACACGTCATTCTCTGGCTTCGCTATGTGGATGACGTGTACGTCTGCTGGGGAGGTAATGAAGGTGAATTGGTGGAAAGGATCACTTTTTTAAATCAATGTCATCCACTTATAGAGTTTGTAGCAGAATATCATGAGAGCAATATACATTTTTAGATGTTAATGTTATTAAAAATGATAGTAATGTGATTACAACACTTTACTCTAAACCAACAGATAAGAATAATCTTCTAAATACATCTAGTTACCATCACCCGAGGACCTTTAAAGGTAAACCAAAAGGACAGTTTCTAAGAGCACGTCGAGTCTGTAATAACGATCAAGAATACCATATTAATAAAGAAAAAATGATAGAAAAATTTGTGGAGAAAGGGTACAGCCGCAAGGAGGTAGATCAAGTGGGAAATGAAGTAGCACATTTAGATTGGAAAGAATTGCGGCGTAGCCACAATGTGAATAAGGACAAGGGAATGAATCATCTTTTCATCTCTACGTATGATAGTCATTCCACACTTATAAAAAACACCATCCTTAAACATTGGGACATGTTACGATATATATACACAGTATGGATCAGTTTTTAGGGATAAACCTAGATATGTCTACAGAAAAGGAAAATCGTTGGCTAACCGTTTAGTTAGAGCTGATCTAAATAAAGGAAATAAAGACAAACAACGTTTTTTTAAAAGCTATTATAAAGGGAGAGAAATTCTCCCATCCACTCTACGGTACTGATATTTATATCAATGGATGGTATTCTTGCGACAGCAGAAATGTCGTTTACATGCTTAAATGCCCGTGCGGAAAAGCAAATGTGGGTCAAACTTCCAGACCGGTTAAGGTTCGTATTAACGAACATAGATCCGCAATAAGGACGTATGGTAAAAAAGAGAATGAGTCGGACACTACGAAAAGTACAAAATTTGGTGAAACTACTGTAGCTAGACATTTTTATGAGAATCGACATGAGACCTCGGGTTTAGGTTGGATGATGCTAGAAGAAGTACAGGGTAATAGTAATGAACAGACATTGGGGGTCATTTACTAAGGGCCCCGATTCGCGGTTTCCCGACGTGTTACCCGAATATTTCCGTTTTGCGATGATTTCCCCTGAATTGCCCCGGACGCGATCACATTTTGGCGCATCGGCGCTGGCATGCACGCGACGGAAATCGGGGGGCGTGGCCGAACGATAACCCGACGGATTCGGAAAAACCGCCGCATTTAAAGAAAAAAAGTGTTGCCAAACTTGCACTTACCTTCACTAGGAATAGGCCGGTGAACTTGAGTGCATTTCGGGGAACTTCAGCGCAGCAGCGCCACCTGGTGGACGTCGGAGGAACTGCTTTAATGAATCCCGGCCGGACCGGAATCCACCGCAGAGAATGCGCCGCTGGATCGCGAATGGACCGGGTAAGTAAATCTGCCCCATTGTGTCTATATAAATTAGGGTCGAAAAGCCCTAAGGGATTGAACAAGGATTGTAATTTTAATGTTTACCTTTAATGTTTACCTTTAGAAGTAATTACATGACTATTGTGCAGATTTAAGAAGAGTTATATGTTTGTTTCAATTTAGAAGACCGCTGTATCATTTGTATTTTGTATAGCTTACACTCTTGTAAACTGCCATTAACTAATGGAATATCTTATCTGCATAGTAGCATACTGAGCATGTCTGAGGAAGGGGACGTGACCCCCGAAACGTCACAGCACAGTGCTCACAGCACTTTCGGGAGGCGTCTGTTGGAGCTAGGGTCTCCGTCTATACACGAGGATATGTAAGTTGTACAAAAGGACATTCAATGGATGGACTGTGATTATGCTTATGCAAGTTTACAAATATGTTAACATACTCACGATACCTTGTGGTCCGAAAATGCAAGCATCTTGAACCGCATTATAGTGAACATATGGTTAATTTATCAAAAAATGTGAATGTTTTTTGAAGAGTTTTGAAGTAAAAGAAAATATTTATCAAGAAAATTTGTGTGGTCAGTTTGGCTCTTGGACACTATTCATTTGATACGTTGGGGAGTGGAAGGAGAGCTCCTAGTCCTAGACCACATTATAAATTTGTATTAGCTCCACTGCTTACGTGCTTGTTTCGTGATGGTCCTGCATCCAGAGACCTCACTAACCAGATCTCCTGAAGTCCGATGCATGATGTCAGCGACAGAGGAGGAGGCGTTCAGAGCTACCCAACTTCTGAGTTAAACTCTCCTCCTCCTTGACTTTATACAATGTATTTGCATCTCACTTTAAAGTTGATTTTCTAGATGGAGCCACTGGACCACGAAAGATACAAAAATTAGCCTAGTTTGACACTAGTCTGGTAGTAGTTTATTAGGCCAATTTCTGATGAAAGGTTCCCTTTAAGCTAGAATGTGGCTCCTGGGAGGAGAAAAGGGTCGGCACCTTCTGAAAACACAGACCTCTAATGCTACACTCAAGGTCCTCACCCCCCAGCAAAATCATATGCCAAGTGAAGACCTCACTGGGACAGCCGATGGCAGCTGACAAATCCTATTTGATCTGTGAGGACAACCTAAGGCAGCCAATAATGTGTTGGTCAGGAGTTTTGTCAATATTATTATTTTTAATATCAATATTAATGATATTTAATATTAGTATTCTTACTTTCTTCAAAATTCATAGTTGATTTGTAAAGCACTCCAGGATTTGATGGTGCTATAAAAATAAAGATTATTACTATTATTATTAGTATAGTTGAGAGAACAGTCAATGGGTTGGACGGAGGGGGGGGCACATTGAGGAAACGGACATCTGCATAGACAGAAGAGTGGTCTGCCACAAACACAGAGCCAGTGTCAGTCTGCGGAAGTGCTCAGGGGGACAGAATAATCACCAATGGGAACTGGCAAACCTTGGGATTATCCACTTACTGCAGGTGACGTATTAGGGTATCGGAGTACAGGTGTCCTTGTCCTTACAATCCCACCCAATTTTGTTTGATTAAGGCTTGTTAAATTTGCACCTCAATAAAAGGGCTGTTTACAGGCAGGGTAATACAGAGTATAGACAAAAAAGTTAATTAGTTAAACTGTATTCAAGATTATTCAAGGATTTTGGTGGGAATAATCTGAGCCTGGGGGTAGGAATCATCATGTAGGGCTCCCAGCTCTAAGGAAGATCCAGTAAGGTGCCAATACTCAATGAGGGTACAAGCATTCTCCGGTTGACATGATTACAAGAGGATTTATAGGGCTTAGGCCAAAACTGACAGTGCTGAATTAAGAGGGACTGACATAGAGGAAGTAGTCAATCTCTTATGGCCATCGGAGACCATTCAGGGGGACCTGTGTTAATGTGATGATGCAGGATGGTGCATCTGATTGAACCACTGCAGGGCTCCATCATGTGAGGCAGTGTACGGTGCAAGGGAACAGAGGAGATCTTCTTCTGAAGCTCTGCTCTTGGGGCTATTGCTCTCCTGCCTTCAGGATCCATTATGAAGTCATAGACTGATGGCAGGTGGAGTGTGGGAAATCTACACATATAGTGATTCTCGGTCACTATGGGGCACATTTACTAACCCGGTCCAGTCACGATCCTACGGTGCGTTGTCCAGCGAGGATTCGGGTCTGGCGGCATTCACTAAGATCGTGTGCCCGATATCCAGCAGGTGTCGCTGCTGCACCGAGGTCCGCCGGAGTTCACCTGCTTCTTCCCAGTGCATGTAAGTGCTTGATCTTGCGACACAAATCGCTTTTTACATTCCACGGTTTTTCCGAATCCATCGGGTTGTCCGACGGCCACGGCTCCCGATTTCTGTCGCGTGAATGCCAGAGCTGATGCGCCACAATCCGATCGTGTGTGCCAAAATCCCAGGACAATTTGGTGCAAATCAGAAATATTCAGGAAACCCGACGAAAGTGCGGCATTCAGACCCTTAGTAAATGAGCCCCTATGTGTAGAAAGGGCATGTGGGTCAGAAGCTTGAAGTCATCCACTGTAAGGGCAAGGGACACTTATCTGCCTGATTTCAATGGTCTGATTCCAAAGGCCGATAATTTAAAGGACATCTACCACCAGGATAAAGGATTGTACACCGAGCACACTGACATACTGCTGTGTGCCCCCTCTGGCAGGATCCACTCCTCTTTGAAAGACTTTAAAATTTATGCAAATGGGGGACCCAAAGTTCCATTAAAACCAATGGCTCATTTGCATAATTTTAAAATCCTTTTGTTTTAAACAGAGAATAACAAGCTAAAAAAAGAGTGGATCCTGCCAGAGGGGTCACACACCAGTATGTCAGTGTGCTTGGTTTACAATGCTTCATCCTGGTGGTAGATGTCCTTTAAGCAAAGGTTGAGCTTATGAAAGCCTAGGGGGAATGAATTTCTAAACCTACACACCCTCCATCCACACACCCGCTAAGATGTTCATTTTTAATATCAAGAGGTACTGGTGGACAATGGGAAATGCATTTTCATGGTGACCACCATAGGATTGTCTACATTTATATGTAGATGGTATGTAAAGTTATCCTAATAATTATACATAGAGGGGCACATTTACTAAGGGTGTCGCAAGACACTGCAATTACATACACCGGGAAGAAGAAGGTGAACTCTGGCGGACCTGAGCGGGGAAGCGACACATGTAGGATGTTGGGCGCACGATCTTAGTGAATTGCGCAGGACTTCATCCTCATAGAACAACGCACCTTGGGGATCGCAACAGTACCGGGTAAGTAAATGTGCCCCATTATGTCTGTGGACTATGCTATGGACAGGCTAATACCCAGCTTTATCTAAAATAATATAGTATAATATTTCATGATTGTTACCTTTCACATTACTATTAAACATGCTTTAACTCCTACGGGAAACTACCGCAAAACCTTCAGATTTCAGCAATGAGTGTTCAGGTAACCTTTTAGTAGTGAATCATAACCACATTGCCTTTTACCTTGGATTGGTTTTATTATGTCAAGTCTCTAATATATTAAACACAGAATTAAAATATTGTTAGAAAAAACAAATGTACTGTATCTAGAAATGTATATATCTATATCTATATTTCAGTGTGGGTCATGCAAGGGACTATTATTCTCCATAAGGACCACTAACGGAGGGTGTGTGTGGGGGGGGTTACTATACTGTGTGGGTATTACAACCTTAGGCTGCATTCACACGACCGCAAGGGGGACGTATATACGGCCGACGTACATACGGCCGATATACGTCCCCCATAGACGGCAATGGGCGCGCGGCGCCCTGTGGCAGCGGTACGGTGCAGCACACATGTCCTATTTTTTCAGGGCATACGGCGCCGTGCGCCATGTATCCCTATGGAGAGGGGCGGGGGTGAGCAGCGCTCTCCCCCTCCTCCTCTCCCCGCGCGCTGCCGTGTGCCCGCCGTGCTACGGTACGGCGGGCATCGGTCGTGTGAATCCAGCCTTAGATAAACCTCATACAGGTAAATTAAGAGGGAAACTATCAGCAAGTAAAGTGTGACCACTAGGGCCGGTGCCAGCACTGGGCATTCCTGGGCAAGTGGCGGGGCCCAGAGTTGCTGGGGGGCGGGCCCACATAAGGCTACATATAAGGAATCCATGGTGGTAAGGGGGGCTGTATCTAATTAATCTATAGGGTGTAAGGGAGGCTTATATAAAATAACCATGAAGGGGCTGTTTGGTATGATAAACTAGAAAACAGAAGACTATTTTAGTTTTTGAATTTTTAATGCCACCCTTTAAGTTCACTACAAAGGGGCCCATTGAGGCTCTGTTGCCAGGGGCCTACTAAAACCTGGAGCCGACCCTGGTGACCACCTCTCTAAGTACAAATGTTGCTCTAGGACATTCAGGCTTGTGTCAACACAAGACCAAAAAAGAAAGACTGTCACGGGTGCTCCCACGATCCCTGTCTCGGATAGCGGGCGCACCTGTGTCCCTCCGTGTGCCCCCGGAGCCCAGCGGAGCTTACCTCTCCTGGCTTCAGCGGTGGTCTCTCTGGCTCCCACAGCTTGGCGCGCACGTCCCCGTGTTCTAGGGCGCATGGTGGCCTGCTATAAGTGCCTGCCTCTTCCTGTGACCCTTGCCGGATCTTCAAGCCATCCCCTGAAGAGAAAGCCCCCCTGTGTATCCTGCGTTCCTGTGTATCCTGCTGTCTCATGTGCCAGTCTGTTCCTGTGTTCCTGATCCATGTGCCAGTCCATTCCTGTGTTCCTGATTAGAGATGAGCGAACATGCTCGTCCGAGCTTGATGCTCGGTCGAGCATTAGCGTACTCGAAACTGCTCGTTGCTCGGACGAATACTTCGCCCGCTCGAGAAAATGGCAGCTCCCACCGTTTTGCTTTTTGGCAGCCAGAAACAGAGCCAATCACAAGCCAGGAGACTCTGCACTCCACCCAGCATGACGTGGTACCCTTACACGTCGATAGCAGTGGTTGGCTGGCCAGATCAGGTGACCCTGGGATAGACTAGCCGCTGCCCGCGCTGCTCGGATCATTCTGTGTCTGGATGCCGCTAGGGAGAGAGCTGCTGCTGGTCAGGGAAAGCGTTAGGGTGTTCTATTAGCTTACTGTTAGGCAGGAGTGATTCTCCAAGAACCCAACAGCCCTTCTTAGGGCTACAATAACGTTATACTTTTTTTTTTTTATTTGCAGCTAGTACCATATTGTGAGGAATTTGCAGGGGGACTTGCTACCGTTGTGTTTAGCTCTTAGTGACACACATATCCACCTCAAACACCAAAGTGGGACAATTTATTAGGGGTTTGATTTCAATTAGGCACAGTCTGCCATTTACTTTTTATTTTACGTTTATTTTTTTAATAACTCAGTGTCATCTCATCTTGCATAGTAGTGTGCTTTCATACTTGGCTAGAAAATAGCCATAGGAGAATCCAAACGGCTTACTTACGCCTACAGTAGCGTTATATATATTTGATTTCTGGTTGATCTGCTGGTGGCTGTACTTGCTGCAGTGCATCTACTAGCAAATTGTGAGCAATTTGTAGTGAGACTTGCGACCGCTGTGTTTTGCGCTTAGTGACGCACATATCCATTGCAAAGACCGAAGTGGGAAAATTTATTAGGGGTTGGATTTCAATTAGGCACAGTCTGCCATTTCCTTTTTTATTTTACGTTTATTTTTTTAATAACTCAGTGTCATCTCATCTTGCAAAGTAGTGTGCTTTCATACTTGGCTAGAAAATAGCCATAGGAGAATCCAAACGGCTTACTTACGCCTACAGTAGCGTTATATATATTTGATTTCTGGTTGATCTGCTGGTGGCTGTACTTGCTGCAGTGCATCTACTAGCAAATTGTGAGCAATTTGTAGTGAGACTTGCGACCGCTGTGTTTTGCGCTTAGTGACGCACATATCCATTGCAAAGACCGAAGTGGGAAAATTTATTAGGGGTTGGATTTCAATTAGGCACAGTCTGCCATTTCCTTTTTTATTTTACGTTTATTTTGTTTAATAACTCAGCGTCATCTCATCTGGCATAGTAGTGTGCTTTCATACTTGGCTAGAAAATAGCCATAGCAATAGGATAGCATCGTTTGGTTTTAAAAACTAAAAAACACAAAAAAAAAACAAAAAAACACAAAAAAAAGTTAATAAAAATTAAAGTTATAACTCTCATTTTAAAAATGTTTAACCCGAGGGCTAGGGGTAGAGGACGAGGGCGGGGACGTGGGCGTCCAACTACTGCAGGGGTCAGAGGCCGTGGTCCTGGCCGGGGTGAGACACCACCTGCTTATGAGGGAGCAGGGGAACGCCGCAGAGCTACACTCCCTAGGTTCATGTCTGAAGTTACTGGGACTCGTGGTAGAGCACTGTTGAGGCCAGAACAGTGCGAACAGGTGATGTCGTGGATTGCCGACAATGCTTCGAGCAATTTGTCCACCAGTCAGTCTTCCACGCAGTCCACCCATGTCACCGAAATCGGCACTCCTCCAGCTCCTGCACCTCAGCCTCCTCCCCCCCAGTCTGCCCCCTCCAAGGAAAATTTGGCATTTGAACCGGCATACTCTGAGGAACTGTTTTCTGGACCCTTCCCACAGTCACAAACCACTTGTCCGGTTGCTGCTGAGCAATTTTCCGATGCCCAGGTTTTCCACCAGTCGCAGTCTGTGGGTGATGATGACCTTCTTGACGTAGTGGAAGAAGTGTCTAAAGAGGTGTCCGACGATGAGGAGACACGGTTGTCAGACAGTGGGGAAGTTGTTGTCAGGGCAGGAAGTCCGAGGGGGGAGCAGACTGAGGGATCGGAGGATGATGAGGTGACAGACCCAAGCTGGGTTGATAGGCCGGGTGAACACAGTGCTTCTGAGACAAAGGAGAGTCCTCGACCAGAACAGGTTGGAAGAGGCAGTGGTGGGGCCAGACGGAGAGGCAGGGCCAGAGCTGGTGCATCAGCGCCAAATGTGTCAACTAGTGAAGCTCCCGTGGCGAGGGCTCCTGTGGCGAGGGCCAGATTTTCAGAAGTCTGGAGGTTCTTTAAGGAAACACCGGATGACCGACGGACTGTGGTGTGCAACGTTTGCCAAACCAGGATCAGCAGGGGTTCCACCACTACTAGCTTAACTACCACCAGTATGCGCAGGCATATGAATGCTAAACACCCCACTCAGTGGCAACAAGCCCGTTCACCTCCGGCCGTGCACACCACTGCTCCTTCCCCTGTGTCAGCTCATAGTCAGCCCCAGACGCTGGAGCGGAAACGCAAATATAGTGCAACCCACCCGCACGCCCAAGCCCTTAATGTCCACATCTCCAGATTGCTTAGCCTGGAGATGCTGCCCTATAGGCTAGTAGAGACCGAGGCCTTTCGCAACCTCATGGCGGCGGCCGCCCCTCGGTATTCGGTCCCCAGCCGCCACTACTTTTCCCGATGTGCCGTCCCAGCCCTGCACCAGCACGTGTCAGACAACATCATCCGTGCCCTGACCAACGCCGTTTCTGACAAGGTCCACCTGACCACGGACACGTGGACGAGTGCTGCCGGGCAGGGCCACTATATATCGCTGACGGCACATTGGGTTAACTTGGTGGAGGCTGGGACCGAGTCTGACCCTGCGGCTGGTCATATACTGCCGACGCCGAGGATTGCGGGGCCTACCTCGGTCCAGGTGTTTCAGGCCTACTATGCCTCCTCCTCCTCCCACCCCTCCTCCACCTCCTCCTCCTCCGAATTACCATCCATGGGCATGGCGCCATCAGTCGGTAGCTCTAGGCACAGCAGCAGTGCCGTCGCTAAGCGACAGCAGGCGGTGCTCAAACTGCTGAGCCTAGGCGATAAAAGGCACACCGCCCAAGAGCTATTACAGGGCATCACGGCGCAGACTGATCTGTGGCTGGCACCGCTGAACCTGAAGCCAGGCATGGTTGTGTGTGACAACGGCCGTAACCTGGTGGCGGCTCTGCAACTCGGCAGACTGACACATGTGCCATGCCTGGCCCATGTGTTAAATCTGATAGTTCAGCGTTTCCTCAAGACATACCCCAATCTGTCTGATTTGCTCACGAAGGTGCGCCGCATCTGTGCGCATTTCAGGAAGTCCAGCACAGATGCTGCCACTCTCAGGGCAGCGCAGCGCCGCCTCCAACTGCCCGCTCACCGACTGTTGTGCGACGTGCCCACAAGGTGGAATTCAACACTGACCATGTTATCCAGAGTTTACCAGCAGCGCCGAGCGATTGTAGACTGCCAGATGTCAATTTCCACCAGAACTGGTAGTCAGGTCAGTCAGCTTCCTCAAGTCTACAATGAGGAGTTGACATGGATGTCTGATATCTGTCAGGTGCAGAGTAACTTTGAGGAGTCAACACAGATGGTCAGTGGCGATGCCGCCATCATCAGCCTCACCATCCCGCTGCTTGGCCTGTTGAAAAACTCTCTGATCAGCATGAAGTCGGAAGCTTTGCGCTCGTCACAAGAGACGGGGGAAGAAGATTCCCTTGTTGATAGCCAAAGCACCCTTAGGTCTGTTTCTCAGCGCATATCGGAGGAGGTGGAGGTGGAGGAGGATGAGGAGGAAGAGGAGGAGAATGTTGGCGAGACACAAGAGGGGACCATTGTTGAGTCCTTCACTGTTCAGCGTGTATGGGCAGAAGAAGAGGAGTTGGAGGAGTTGGAGGAGGAGGAAATGGACAGTCAGGCCAGTGAGGGGAGTGAATTCTTACGCGTTGGTACTCTGGCGCATATGGCAGATTTCATGCTAGGCTGCCTATCCCGTGACCCTCGCGTTCAAAGAATTTATTCCAGCACCGATTACTGGGTGTTCACTCTCCTGGACCCACGGTACAAGCAAAATCTTTCCACTCTCATCCCTGGAGAGGAAAGGAGTGTGAGAATGCATGAATACCAGCAGGCCCTGGTTCACAAGCTGAAACAGTATTTCCCTTCTGACAGCGCTAGCGGCAGAGTGCGTAGTTCTGCGGGACAAGTAGCGAGGGAGAGTAGGCGAGCAGGCAGCTTGTCCAGCACTGGCAAGGGTACGCTTTACAAGGCTTTTGCCAGCTTTATGTCACCCCAGCAAGACACTGTCACCTGTCCCCAGTCTCGGCAGAGTAGGGCTGATCTTTACAGAAAGATGGTGAGGGAGTACGTAGCTGACCATACCATCGTCCTAAATGATCACACAGCTCCCTACAACTACTGGGTTTCAAAGCTGGACATGTGGCACGAACTGGCGCTGTACGCCTTGGAGGTTCTTGCCTGCCCTGCCGCTAGCGTCTTGTCCGAGCGTCTTGTCCGAGCTGGTGGCATCATCACCGATAAGCGTACACGCCTGTCGACTGACAGCGCTGACAGGCTGACGCTTATTAAGATTAATAAAGCCTGGATTTCTCATAATTTCCAATCTCCACCAGGTGAAGGAAGCTCAACCTGAATAATTTATCCACTCCTCCTCCTCCTCATTTTCCTCCTTCTCCTCCTCTTTGTACAGTAAAGCAGAGGAAACTGGCTATTTTTTGACAGGGCCCACTGGCTCTAGCTATAGTACTTTATGCATTTAATTTTTCTGGAGGGCCACCTACCCGGTCCTCTGTTTTAAACAATTTTTGGGAGTGCCACATACAGGCACTCAAACTATTCAATTTTTCTGGAGGGCCACCTACCCGGTCCTCTGTTTTGAAAACTTTTTTGGACTGCCACATACAGGCACTCAATCTATTCCATTTTACTGGAGGGCCACCTACCTGCTCCTCTGGTTTGAAAAGTTTTTTGGACTGCCACATACAGGCACTCAATCTATTTCATTTTTCTGGAGGGCCACCTACCCGCTCCTCTGGTTTGAAAACTTTTTTGGACTGCCACATACAGGCACTCAATCTATTTCATTTTTCTGGAGGGCCACCTACCTGCTCCTCTGGTTTGAAAACTTTTTTGGACTGCCACATACAGGCACTATCCAAATTAAATTGTCTCCATAGCAGCCTCCACACGTTGTCTCCATTGCTACCTCCAAAAGTCGTCCATATAGCTGCCTCCATACATCGTCCCCTTATCAAACGAGGTGTGTCAGGCAGAAATTTGGGTTGTTTTCATGGATTCCACATCAAAGTTGTTAACTTTGTCGCCACCCTGCTGTGTTATCCACAAAATATACTGGCAAACTTTTATCATTTACCAATATTATTTCAGCGCTTCTTGCGCATCTGTTTACATTCCCCTCACCCGGCATATCCTAAACTTATAAGAACGCTACTACACTTGATCTTATACAAAAGGTTCTTAGAAGTGCTGTTTGGGGAGTAGCCTAGAGACAGGGGCTTGGATTGGCGAAAGCTCGCCTGGCAGCGGAGCGCCAGCTCCATGCGCATCATGCGCTTCTTGCGCATCTGTTTACATTCCCCTCACCCGCCATATCCCAAACTTATAAGAACGCTACTACACTTAACTTGGTGCAGGCTGGGACCGAGTCTGACCCTGGGGCTGGTCATATACTGCCGACGCAGAGAATTGCGGGGCCTACCTCGGTCCAGGTCTCAAAGGTCTAGTATACCTCCTCCTCCTCCCACCCCTCCTCCACCTCCTCCTCCTCCGAATTACCATCCGTGGGCATGGCGCCATCAGTCGGTAGCTCTAGGCACAGCAGCAGTGCCGTCGCTAAGCGACAGCAGGCGGTGCTCAAACTGCTGATAAAAGGCACACCGCCCAAGAGCTATTACAGGGCATTCCACATCAAACTTGTTAACTTTGTCGCCACCCTGCTGTGTAATCCACAAAATATACTTGCAAACTTTTATCATGTACCGATATTATTTGAGCGCTTCTTGCTCACCTCCTTTGGTTCCTCTCTGCCACCCATTGGTTTGAAGCCTGAGTCCATTTAGAGTATGTCGCCATGCCACTCTCTAGCCTGCCGCTGCCTCTGCATGCCGTCCCCTATAGTGTCAGGGTCAATTATTGGATGTTTTAGATGCTATCTAGCTTCATTCTGTCACTCTGTCATGGCCATGCTGTTGCCCATAATTTTGGCATAATGGTGCGATTAAGCAGCCTCAGAGGCATCCATGCATGCTGCCCCTGCTGTTTCCTGTCCATTTCCGTGGTGTTTCCATCCTTTTCTGAGGTTCCCAGTTGTTTGGCCAAGCTTCCCTGTGCAGAGCCTTGGTCCCCTTGAAAAATGCTCGAGTCTCCCATTGACTTCAATGGGGCTCGTTATTCGAGACGAGCACTCGAGCATCGGGAAAAGTTCGTCTCGAATAACGAGTACCCGAGCATTTTAGTGCTCGCTCATCTCTATTCCTGATCCGTGTGCCAGTCCATTCCTGTGTTCCTGATCCGTGTGCCAGCTCCTGCGATTCCTGACATGAGTCCTAGTGTGCCTTCCTAAGCTTTTCTTCCGCTGTCAACCTGGTTACAAACTGTGTCCTGCATTACTACCTTGCCTGCCACCGCGAGCTAGTCGCACCTGTGGAACGACCTGGTGGTATCCCGCCGCAGCAAGACCATCCCGCTTTGCGGCGGGCTCCGGTGAGGACCAGGGGCCACTTAGACTCTTGTCCTAGGTGTCGGCTAGTATCACCTCCCGCGGTGGTCCAGAGGGTCCACAGACTCCCAGTCAAAGACCTTAGACAAAGACCTTAACAATGATCAATCTGACAGCGGTCATAAGTCCTTCCCCACACAATCTCCTTAATTTCAATTTCCAAAATCCAGAGATCTTTTTTTCTCATGTACATCCTGTAAACCAGTGGTCCCCAAACTACGGCCCGCGGACCGTTTTTATCCGGCCCCCGCCGCATCCAGCGCTTGGAGCGCCAGCGGCTCCTGCTGAGGCCCCCGGCAGGTCGCGGCAGTCGGGCAGGAGCCTCCGTCCGTCTGTACAGGAAGCTCCTGCCCGTCACTGAATAGTGCTCGACGCGGCCGATGCGCCCTCTCGAGCACTATTATTACAGGTGGAGCGATGTGGCCAGAAGACAACCCTGGCGCACATCGCTCCTTGAACCTGGATACCCCTTCCCGGCCGACAGCAGCCCGAAGACAGAAGACACGGGAGCCGCTGCCAGAGGTGAGCATAGGATTTTTTTTTTTAACCAGCAGCAAATATATTTTGCCGGTCGGGGGGCCCTAATATAAAAAAAATAATTAATGGTGGAGGAGCATTATAGGGAATAATTAATGACGGAGGGGCAGTATAGGGAATAATTAATGACAGAGGGGCAGTATAGGGAATAATTAATGATGGAGGGGCAGCATAGGAAAAAAATTAATGATGGAGGAGCAGTATAGGGAATAATTAATGATGGAGGGGCAGTGTAGGAAATAATTAATGATGGAGGAGCAGCATAGGAAATAATTAATGATGGAGGAGCAGCATAGGAAATAATTAATGATGGAGGGCAGTATAGGAAATAATTAATGATGGAGGGCAGTATAGGGAATAATTAATGATGGAGGGGCAGTATAGGAAATAATTAATGATGGAGGAGCAGCATAGGAAATAATTAATGATGGAGGGCAGCATAGGAAATAATTAATGATGGAGGAGCAGCATAGGAAATAATTAATGATGGAGGAGCAGCATAGGAAATAATTAATGATGGAGGAGCAGCATAGGAAATAATTAATGATGGAGGGGCAGTATAGGAAATAATTAATGATGGAGGGGCAGTATAGGAAATAATTAATGACAGAGGGGCAGTATAGGGAATAATTAATGATGGAGGGCAGTATAGGAAATAATTAATGATGGAGGGCAGTATAGGGAATAATTAATGATGGAGGGGCAGTATAGGAAATAATTAATGATGGAGGAGCAGCATAGGAAATAATTAATGATGGAGGGCAGCATAGGAAATAATTAATGATGGAGGAGCAGCATAGGAAATAATTAATGATGGAGGAGCAGCATAGGAAATAATTAATGATGGAGGAGCAGCATAGGAAATAATTAATGATGGAGGGCAGCATAGGAAATAATTAATGATGGAGGGGCAGTATAGGAAATAATTAATGATGGAGGGCAGTATAGGGAATAATTAATGATGGAGGGGCAGTATAGGAAATAATTAATGATGGAGGAGCAGCATAGGAAATAATTAATGATGGAGGGGCAGCATAGGAAATAATTAATGATGGAGGAGCAGCATAGGAAATAATTAATGATGGAGGAGCAGCATAGGAAATAATTAATGATGGAGGGCAGCATAGGAAATAATTAATGATGGAGGAGCAGCATAGGAAATAATTAATGATGGAGGGCAGCATAGGAAATAATTAATGATGGAGGAGCAGCATAGGAAATAATTAATGATGGAGGAGCAGCATAGGAAATAATTAATGATGGAGGAGCAGCATAGGAAATAATTAATGATGGAGGGGCAGTATAGGAAATAATTAATGATGGAGGGGCAGTATAGGAAATAATCAATGATGGAGGAGCAGCATAGGAAATAATCAATGATGGCGGAGCAGTATAGGATATGTGCAGTGTACAGAAGAATTTCTTATTTTTTTTTATTTTTTAACTTTAGTCCGGCCCTTCAACGGTCTGAGAGGGACCGTGAACGGCCCCCTATGTAAAAAGTTTGGGGACCCCTGCTGTAAACTAATAGGATGTGAAGTTGGTGCTAAATCTGGCAACCAGGCAAGCCATGGAAACATTCCCGAAAAAACACTGTATGCATGCAGTGTGTGGATGAACATTGGAACATTGGATGCCCTTTGGGAGTCCTGCCATAGGATTCAACTTGTGGGTTTCTGGATAACCCACAATGTGAGTAGTGTTCCTTGTATCACTACTAGGGGTGACCTAAAGTTGTACCAATGTCCCAAACAGAGTCAGGATTTATCACTAAAAATTATACAACTCCAGTCCATAGCAGCTGAAGTTTCTTCGACAGCCACATCCCTATTTCTGTCGCGGCCAAGCCGATGCACCACAATCCGATCGCGTGCGCCAAAAAAACGGGGCAATTAGGCGCAAAATGGAAGTATTTGGGAAACCTGATGAAAGTGCGGCGTTCGGACCCTTTGTAAATGAGCCCCAGTGTGTTTAGAAGGTTACAGTATAAGCATATGAATAGCTCTGATTTGTTGCCACCTGCTGGTGCTGTTGTACCTCTGTATTCAATCTGTAAGCAAATGCCTACATTCGAAGAGCACACCTAGAATGTGAAGCCATGATCATTGCCAATATATATAGTAAAGCTCCAATGTATATTCTTTTACTAGTTGAAAACATATGGAACTAATTCAGTCATATTACCCTATATTGAGAACAACTTTTACCTTTCAATAGATCCATCTGTAATACATTTGGAATACAAAACCAACACATAGAAAATGTTTAGGTCGTTGAAAGATGTTAACTTTGTAAATGCATAATATTTGTTATACTATTTGATGAAGCTAGTCTGGAGTTTTTTATAGAAACTTTTCTTGCTCTAACTCCCCCTAATGTGGCCATAGAGTGTATGTGCCTGTCGTCATGTTACATGCTGTAATCACCATCCAGTTGCTGTTCCTGAACCCCACTATTCTGGGGTCCTTAACGGCCTATGTGCATACATCAAATTTGTCCCGCACCGATCAGTCCGCCCTTCCCTGCTTGGGCATTGTGGTTTGACTGCTTCTGCCTGAACTGTTTGACCCCGGCTCCATTTCCTGACTCCGTTCCTGCTCTGTGTATCTATACTCTGCTCTGTTAAAGACCCTGGCTTGACCTGACTCTGATCCGTATCTACCTGCCCTGACCTTGGCTTGTTCTCTGTTTATTGCCTGTACTTGACCTTTGGCTTGTCAATTGTATTTCTCCTTGGAGAGCTTCAGGGCCCAAACTCAAACTGGTTCACAGTGGGTCCATTACCTGCTTCCTTATAGTATGATACCCCCTTAATAACCCTCACACTGTATAATTTACCTTTTTTTGTTGCCCAAACCATATAATGACTCCCATCCAGCGACTCACCAACCTGTATAATGCTACTCTATCTGTGACCTGCTCACACTGTTAAATGCTCCCCTTTCTGTAGCCCCTACTATATAATGCCTTTTGTCCTATGCCCCCCGCAGTGTATAGTGTTCCCTTATTGTGCCTCCGCTAATTATAATGTCTCTTTATTGTAGCCCCCAACTCATAATGTTCCCTTATTTATAAAACAAAAACAAGTACTTACCTTTCCATGTTCACTTCTCTTCACTGCCTGTATAACTTGGTGGTTATCGAGCTGCAGAAATTGAGATATTTCTCCTATTGCCTAAAACAGCGGGACAGACCCTAAAATCCGGGATTGTCTCGCGAAATATCATATTTAATGAACAAAATTCTGTAGCTACGTATGTACCTGCTATATGGACACCAAAGGGCCTCCAGATATGAGATGCCTTCAAGATTCTTCTAAGGATCTATAAATATCTGCCACGCTAAAGCCTCTCGTACGTGGATTGCGCAACCAAAAAGTTTCATTTCCAACCCACCCTCCACCCACATGTGCAAACAGCTCAGACAAAAGTGCATATGAAGTATCACCCAAGAACAAGATGACTGCTAAGTTGACATCAAACTTGCCCAATCCTTATCTCTCTCCCAACATCTTCCATTTCAGGGGAGAGTTAAGAGGCTCCATCTACCTAAGACCTGGGGAAATGAACAGATTTGGATAATTTTCATGCAATATGTATGGCACTCATAAGACAACTTTTTTTATCTACTGGCTCCTAAGATGACCAATATTTATACAGTTTATATATAATTGTGGGAGTATATTCAGTGCATCATTAAACCTTTGCTCTTTCTAGGCTTCAGTGTTGAGTGGATTGTACTTTCCGCATATAACTTTGGACCACCCTCATGACTCCATGCTCAGAGAAAGTAGTGGTTTTCAGGAATTAATTCTGCAAAACCAGGTACACATGCATATTTCTGCATCCTGGGTAAAAGGTTTAATTTTTTTAAAGTTTTAGAAAAAAAAAAAAAAAGTGTAGTTTGCCTCTTTACTCCAATTGTTCTGACGGGACTTTTAAAAAATGAACACAAATTGTCACAAATGATGGCAAAATTGCTTCTAAAAATGCCCCCTTTGTGATACTTACTCCTCAATGAATATTTGCAAGGGAATATTTCCCAAATTTTGGAATCTTGGTCCTTATTATCCGTCAAACTTTCCATATTCGACAAATATTCACCGATTTCTCAAAATCCAAAATACAATGTAACATTTTGAACTCGGTTAGTAAAATGCAAACTTTTAAGAACAGGGCATAAATGAGGCATGTCAGGCATGCCTAGTGCTAGAAAGTGCCAGGGGCTTTGTTCCCAGTCATTTCCATTCCATTGAAATGTTGACTAGAAGATTACATACCTCTCCATGAGCAGTTCTGTGTGATTAAATATGTTTCTTTTTTTTTCCTTAAGCATATGGCTAAACTGTGCCTGTAAAAAGTCGATTAAAATGTGTTAAGTGGCAAACTTTTAGTCTTTGTTAAAAAAGTAGAAATGTGAAATTATTTCTAATAATTTGGTGGGTACAATGGTCTTTAGTGATAGTACATGCAGGATTTTCCCATTCTCCGTCTCTATGTAAGAAATGTTTAATATAGTCCAGAAATGCATACTGAAGAAAGAATATGAGGAGACCTTATGTGCAGTAATTGCTACAATGCTGAAAACTTAGAAAATACAACACAAGTTATAAAATATTCTCTTTCCTAGGTGAAAGAGAAAAGGTGAAAAGAAAATTGGAAAACATGTTTATTATCTCTTATTTGAAATAAATATGTTTTGGGTTGGGATGGTGGTGGGGGGTTATCTAAAAATTGGAAATGTCATTTTATGTTAATTTATTTCCATTGAAAGGAACCAAGTCGGAAACACTAAATAGGTATCCAAGCACAACGTTGCTAAATCCACTGCTTCCTTTTACACATTCATTGCTTTATTACTCGTAATGCAGTGAGAATATGGAATTTTTTGTGATGCGATGATGGATTCACAAGGCGGATACGTCATGAGACGTAGACCTCATGGTTGTCAGGATCCGAGCGAGCGATGGTGTAAGCCGACCCCTGGGAGCGGAGTCTAAGTGGCACCAGGTTTTCACCAGAGCCCGCCACAAAGCGGGATGGATTTGCTCCGGCAGGGTACCACCAGGTTGCTCCACAGGCACGACTCTGCCAGCGGTGGTGACCTAGGCATGGTACAAAGTCGTGAGGCAGGCAAGAGGTTGAGACAGGCAGCACGGGATCAACGTCAGGAACAAAGCAGGAGGTCAGTACAGGCAGCACGGAGTCAAAGTCAGGAACGGAACCGGGGTCACAACGGAAAATCAGCAGACAGGCACTAGGCAACGAAACAAGCTCTCTGAGGCTTATAGGGGAATACAGGAAATGGCCGGCTTCTATAGAATTCCTGGAAATGGCCAGCACCAATTAGCGGTGTGCTGGCCCTTCAAATGTTTGGGCACACGCACACCCTAGGAGGCGGGGACCGGCACTGGGCTGCTGGATCCGGATCAGGAGCGTGGAGAGGTAAGGAAGTATGGAGGGGAGCTGGGGACCGGAAAAGTGCTCATGTACAGTGTAACAGCCTGTGAAGCTACAGCACGGTGGTGCTTAGGTAATAACCACCACCCCCTCCCCCAGAGCCCCTCTGTCTCTTTAGCATATCATCAGTACACTGCCGAATCTTCAGACAGAAGTAAAAGGTAGGAAGATGCCAGGACAGGGTTCATGTGTTAGCAGTGCTGAAATGGTGTTGAGCTGCCCTAACAATGTACCATGTATGGTCATGAGCTTGATAGGAAGGTGAGGGACAGCAGCACTCGTGATCTGACAACTGTGGACAGGTCCTAAACAAAACCTTAAAGATGTACTTCTGCTGTACAGCTAAATAGGTTAAGAGCTCCCTCTAGTGTTGACTGCAGACTTCTTAATTGCTGAGTGAAGGGAATCTGAAATTACTTATGAAATAAGTGAGCCCAGAACCTACAACCTTTAAAGCTGAAGTAACAAGATAGATATATTACAGGTAATTGTGAAAGAACCTCCCTCTTGGGTGCAACTCAGAGAGCCATTTGTCTGTTCCAGAAAATAAATAACAGAACAAATGAATGAATGAATCTATTACGTAACTTTCCATGAGGCAGGACTGTCACACCTGGAGAGATTCCGCAGTAGGTGTTACCTTTCTATTTATTTTGAAGTGAGTTGAGGCTTTTGTTCTGCGCTCTCATGTCGCTGCACGCTGGGGTGCAGGTGTGAAATAGAAGCCAAAAAGTATTTGGGCAAACATCTAATGGGAGGAGAAAAAAAAAATCAATCACTTTATTAATTAACTTTGTCCTCAGTGCCAAGGCTTGACGAAATAAGACAATGGAATGTCTTATAGGGAAATAATAGAGGTTACAGTTTACAAACGTTTGTAGTTATTGTGTCACGTAACTATGGTTCTCCAAAATCAAAGTGACTCCGACAGACGATTCATTATTGAGAGCGCGGGCTGAGCATACCTGAAGAGTATAAACAGTACTGAAACATATGATCGGATGACGATGCTCAAACACTCTAATGCTTTAGTAACAGTAAAAGTTTGTATTGTGGAACTGTATTTTGGGGTCTGGGCAATGTGCCAAAAGTGATAATGTGCCAGTGTTCATAAAATTATATTAATAAATATAACATAAAACTTTTGGGATACCTGATCAAGTGTGCATGTGGGTAGTTCTTGCTTTATTGTATCTTGAGAAGGATGGTGGCTCAGAGGTTGACACTACAGCCTTGGAGTGCTGAGGTCCTGGTTTCAAATCCCATCCAGGTCAACACCTGCAGAGAGTTTTGTATGTTCTTTCCTTGTTTGCGTGGGTTTCCTCCAAGTCCTCCGGTTTCCTCCAACACTCCAAAACATACTGGAAGGGTGCTTAAATTGTGAGCCCCATTGGGGATAGGGACTGACAAACTCTGTGCAGTGCAGCAGAATCTGTGTACACTATATAAATAAAGGAATTATTATTATTATATTACAGGGGCTCATTTACTAAGGGCCCAGCGGAATTGACATCCCGACAATTTCCGATTGGGATTTAAAAGGGGTATTGGCGCACACGATCGGATTTTGGCACAATCGCGCCAATCATGCGACACAAATCGGGGGGCGAGCCGTCGGACGATCCAACGGATTCGGACAAACCGTGGGATTTAACTACAAAATTGTGTCGCAAACCAAGCACCGAGAGGAAGAAGGTGAACTCCGGTGGACCTGAGCAGAGAAGTGACAGATGCAGGAAATCGGGCGCATGATCTAAGTGAATCGCGACAAAGTGAATTCCGGACAGACATTGCACTTTTGGGAATTTAAAAGGACCGGGTAAGTAAATGTGCCCCACAGTGTCCACACAATGTTTGATCCTTCCGGTGCACCTAAAGGGGGCGTATTAGTTCTTAGTTGGCGTTTGCGACACATATAATACAGCTAGTCGACAGAATTGTTGTTGCACGCTGTATGTTAAATGTGCACCTAAAAAAGATGGTGCACACTTCCCACTTCCCGAGCAGTGGAGGGGGCGTCACATAATTAAAGACCCTTCACCAGTATTCAATAATTTGGCGCACCCAAATCTGGGTCAATGTGTACTCAGCTGAACATCCAAAGAGCCTTCAAAGTAACACAGGATTGGTCAAAGTAATAATTTTTGAGGTAATACTGATAAATGGGTTACCCCTGCATTACGCCCTTTTATCCCCTAAGGTGGGGAAGTTTGACCGCAAGGACTTACATCTCTATTTTGCTAATATTGGTGATTTTATTAGTGTAACAAATATATTTGTTTGTATGAGATCACCTCCATTCCTTGTAGATTGTAAGCAGTGTTTTCCCCAAATCTAGAGAAACATTGGTTCTGACTGAATAGAATGGAATTGATTAAGAAAGATTTGGCGAAGTTTCAGCAAATAGAATCTTGAGATCTCCACATATGTGATTGATGGTCCATGAATAGAGACAATCCCCTAATATCTGGTAAGAAGATGACTAAGGGGAGGTGTCTTATCAGGAATAGGGTGTGGCCTAGTAAATGGTGGGTGTGGTCTACGTCATCTAATTTGTACCAACATTTTACACATTTGTTGGTGTAAAATGACGTAAACAGTGTAAAGTTAGACTAGACAATCTCAAACTATGCCAGATATTCTGTACAGCATTGGACGCTTTAAGGGCAGAATAACTTTGCATTGTCTAACTTTACGTTTTTCTAGTTTTTCTCCCCTTACTGATCTTTGCTCAAATTGGACACCAATAATAATATTTTACTATATTACTTTACTGACATTCTACCTACAACCCGCAAGCCGTGGGCCTCCTCTGGAATCACTGTCCATTGTCAATTTTTCAGCTGTGAAATTTTGTGCCGTTTTCTGTCTGGGGTAAAGTCTGGCAAGTTTGGCTCGTCCCTGTTACACCAATTTTCCAACATTATATCCAGGAAACGGTTATTATTTCATCTGCATTGCTCCATTTGTTATTGTATATATTTTGCTTATATGTCTTATCCAATGGATATTCTCCAAATAGGTGTGAGTTCCAGACAGGGCAGACTCCAGGTTTCTGTAGGCCCCTGGGCGACAGAGCCTCAGTAGGCCCCTTTGCAGTGAACTCACGTGGCAGCATTGAAAAATCAGAAACTAAAACAGTCTCCTGTTCCCTAAAATATTCCCTAGTTTATCATCCCAAACAGCCTTATGTGTGACCCCCAGCAGCTCTGGGCCCCGGCACTTGCCCAGGTATGCCCAGTGCTGGCCCTGGTTCCAGAGTTGGAACCAGAACCTCTGGAGAACGGGGCTGACCTCCTACTCACAACACAGCTAAATGGAGAGGAAGCTCCTAAATTAGCCATTTGTATAGACTAAGCACTCCTAAAGACATGGTAATCATGAATGGAGAGTGGCTACACATGCGGGTCCCAGTACCTATCATTTATATATGGCATGTCATGTGGATACGTTATTAAGATAGCTTGCTACACTTACTATATAGATACACTACTTTATAATTTAGTATTTCTGCTTTCTGTACTCAAGAGGCATTTGTCTTACTTAAAATTTCAAAATTGTCTGTCGAGAGAGTCATGGTTGTAGTCACAAATGTGTTCTCCAAGTGTACTGTCAGGCATGGTATCATTTGTACAAAATGACACTTGAGTGATTGACAAAATCGAATTTTCGCTTATTCTAGAAAGTGACTCATAGAATATATGATGTCACCACCTTAACCCAATACTAGCTACTAACTGTACCTATGTCCAATAGTGTTTTTTTAGATTCCATGGGACTGTGCACTTTTTTTGGCCACCCTACCATTCTAAGCATTCATTAAAACAGGGATCAGAAGATCCCCATGCTCAGAATAGTTGTGGCTCCCAGATGATATCACATATTCATGATAAATCTGGTGGATGTTATTCACGTCCAATTACAATTCATACATATGTTTTCTAATTGTCCAGATTGGAAAACCCATTTCTTTATACACCTTTTTTTTTTACTAGGGAATTGTGAGTTAATAATAGGAGGTCTATGGGAAACAGTCCTATCCTGCATGATGTGGACCACACATTGATTAGAATAGGTACTGTGTCATGCCTAATTTCCCCTGTGGTGGCACTGTAGGAATACTATACACTAACTGCCAAGATCCCACAGGAATACAGTACATATGGACCAGGGGCGTAGGTACAGTGGGGGCCCACAGTGTCAGGGGGCCCCAGCATCTGACCTGACACACTAAAGAGAGGAGAATGTGCATCATTATATCCATATTATGCTGCACTTTGTACATCATAATATGTATATAACAAATATGTGATATATATATGCTGCATCTGTGATGTGTATATGCTGTATGTGTATACAGGGTATGACTTCTGCATATACTGTATGTGTGTATATATGCTGTATGTTTGTAAATGTCACTGTATGTGTGTATATTCTCTATATGAGTGTGCATAAGTGTATAAATGTGTGATTGTAACTTGCATGTGTGAGTATACAAATATGTCTAATTTTTAAGTGGGAAGGGGGGCCCTAAGTCGAAGCTTGCTATGGGGCCCTGTCTCTCCTAGTTACGCCACTTATATGGTCCATTAAAATATAGAGGGACGGTCCAAAGCAGGAAACGCATTTAGGTGTCCACTTATGTTTAAAGGAAATGAGCAGCACCAGTGCCCAACATTATTCAAAAGTTATTTTAAAAGTTGCCGCCGTTCTTTCCTAATAGGGCGTCAATTTTAAAAAAAAATGTTCTGGCATCCTTGTGGCTATATGACTACAGTAATGGAATAACCCATTAAATGAATTAAACCCTATGTCACAGAAGGGTGGGATTGTTTACACTCATGTTGGAGGTGCCATAAGTTCCCCCCAAAAAAGTCTGTGGGTAAGTATATCATCCTATTAGAGCCAAAAGAAAGGGCAGGGGTATAGTAGCACAAAAAAAAAAAAAAAAATAAGTCAATATCATTTTTTTAATAGATGATTTGATGGTACAATCTCATAGATTATAAACTCTTATGGGGAGGCCCGTCACTTTTGTTCTTCCATGTGACCATGTTATTACTCTGTAATGTCTTATTTTATTTGTATGTACCCAATAATCTGTAAAGTACTGTGTGATATAACCAAAGATTTATTATTTATTATTATAGGTTTTAGTGTTACCTTTTTGCTAATATATGATTTCTCCATTTGTATGGGAAATACTATGGACCCCCCCACTGTGCGATGTATAATAACCCCCAATTATAAATACAGTCTCATTTACACCTCCATGTGTGGATACTTCAGCCTCGGCAGCATACGTGAGCATTACATAGCGCACATGTCATTCCAGGCAAGTATGCATTTCAATGCTGGATGGAATTTTTGTAAGTGTCAGATCCAGACAGTTACAATGAGCGTTTCTGACTTGCTGTCATTACCCATACCTTGGATGGAAAGCTACCACCGAGGACAGTGTGTCCAACATACCCAGACTGCCAGAAAATGAGCTTCTTCATCAAGAAGTCTTGCTCACAAACAATAACATAGAGACAAGATGGGATCATCAGTCTCAATTATTAGGACAGAGTTTTCCACCCATATTATTCTGACTGTCACGTACTCCTCAGGTTCCAAAGGAGTCCCTGTCTCATACATCATTTTTTTTTACAAAGGTTGAAGGCCCCCAAGGGGGTCCTTCCTGCCCACTATCCCACCCTTGATGTCTGGCTACCTTCAGCAAAAGTGACAAGAAGCCGTTCCCAGCTACAAGTGGAATATTTACATATCAATAAACCTCCAGCCAACTGGATGAAAGGAACCGGCCTGATGTCCCCTTAAATGCACTACTCTACCCAAATCCCAGCACAGTCTCAAGCCCCCTGTATAAAAAGCTGACTTTATATTCATATTGTCTGTTAGTTAAATTATACTCAAAATAAATTCACCCACAAATAATGATTTCAAAACTTTACAACCCTTAATACTAAATAAAGATAAAAATGTAAAAGTAAACTAAATACATTCCGAAACGCAGCAAATGTGACTTTATCAATTGACCCAAATGATGTTTACAATTGTCTGTATTATACAATGTTATTCGCTTTAAATTATAAAAATTACTAAAGCTAAAAACTAAAATTAGTTTTTAAAATAATGAGGCTAATGAGCCTCAAATGCTCCAGAGGCCTCACCAGAGCCCCCGGGAACAGTGCAATTATCGCCCTGTGGAGCACTCATTATACGCCCCCCCACCGCGTTCTTGCTTCCTCCTTACTGCTACGTCACAGGTCAGCGGCTTTCAGTGCCTGTGCTGTAGCTTCCACCCTCCTGAGGTCAATGGAGCAAGGGAGCTGCTACACAGGTGCAGGGTCTAAAAGCCGATCTGCGTAAGGAGGAAGCGAGAATGCGGAGGCCGATTGAAAGTCACAGGAGATCTGATTCAGCCAATGAGTGACCTCATTACACTTGGGGACAACAAATTAAGTGACCTCTCATGGATAATGGAAAACACATCCCCTGGTTTTAGGAGGCCAGGGGCAGTGCCGAAACTGGAGCAATGGGGGAATAGGCTCCCTAGTGGTTTTTTAGGAATCTATTGAGTCATCTTAAAAGATAAAATATTACATTTTAGTTTTTAAGAACACTACAGTGTAATATACAGAACTATTCACCAACGCGGTGCGTTGTCCAACGAGGATTCGGGTACGTCGCAATTCACTAACATTGTGCGTTCCTGCATGTGCCGCTGCTGCGCTGAGGTCCGCCGGAGTTCACCTTCTACTTCCTGGTGCATGGAAGTGCTGATCTTGCGATACAAATCCTTTTTTAAATTCCGCGGTTTGTACGAATCCGTCGGGTTGTCCAATGGCCCGCCCCCCAATTTCTGTCATGTTCAAGCTGCTGCCGATGTGCCAAAATCTGATCGGGTGCGCCAAAATCCCGGGGCAATTCGGTGCAAAACCGAAATATTCGGTAAACCCAACGAAAGTGCGGCGTTCGGACCCTTAGTAAATGAGCCCCTTTGTGTTGAAAGTCAGGCTTGATGTTAAGGTACCAAAAAGAAGTATTGTTTTCATTGTCTAATCCTGGGAAACGTATTTCCATATTTCACAATATAGTAAAGATGTTTCTACCTTGTAGGTGGAGGTTAATAAGGAGGAATTGGACATAATCGTGAGGATACCAGTCACATGATCATCACTATGTGACAGATACATGTAAAAGAGCTGGAATTCAATGAATCTATAGAGGGCGCTCACGTCCATAAAGCAAAGCAAAGGGTCATTTCAAGTAAGAACTAGGGCAGTTGCCAGAAACTACTGTATCTTGTTGCCAGTAACAGCCAATCACAGAGCAGTTTACTGCTGTACTGTAAAATGCAAGACAAAAGTTGAGCTGGTATTATGATACGGATAAGACCAAGCCACCTTTACTTTTACTGCACTAACCTAAGCCCTCTTTGGAAACGGTTCCTAAGAGTCAATAGGAAGACACCTGCAGGTCTTTGTTTGCAAGCGGCTCGTACATGACTGCTGCAGCCAATTAGAATCCGCAGTGGTCACATGCTACACTACCGCTGGTCTACCACCCATCACAATGATGAGAAGGGACCGTGTAGGTGACTTTGTATGTGTGATGTCTATTTGGATTTGACCTAGGATTTGGAACATTATCCATTCCACCATTTTTTATGAGTGCCCTGGGTCATGAAACTGGGTCTCAAGAGGAGGAAGAGGTGGCACTACATGACACTGTAGGTCCAGGCTAATCAAAAACTAATTTTGGCAATAAATGCACTAGTTAAAGACAGGGGCGTAACTACAGTGGTAGCAGCCATAGCAGCTGCTATAGGGCCCACAGCGTCAGGGGGCCCCATCATCCAACCTGACAAACTAAAGAATGGAGGATGTATCCCATTATATACATATTATGCTGCACATTCTACAACATAATATGTATATGACATAAAGGCAGTCCCCGACTTACAGCATTTCGAGTTACGGACAACCCGTAGATACGAACGGGGCACTCGGCACCCCTCGCATGCGCAGTCCACTTCCGGGTTTCAATAGCGCTGCTTGGAGTGCTGCGCCTCCTCATTGGGCAGGCCATGGAGGTGACAGGGATCGTTGGGCGGAGCAGGAGGCTGGAGCGGGCGTGGAGGTGATGGGGATCGTTGGGCGGAGCAAGAGGCTGGAGGGGGCCATGGAGGTGATGGGGATCTTTGGGCGGAGCGAGAGGCTGGAGCGGGCGTGGAGGTGATGGGGATCGTTGGGCGGAGTAAGAGGCTGGAGGGGGCCATGGAGGTGATGGGGATCGTTGGGCGGAGCGAGAGGCTGGAGCGGGCGTGGAGGTGACGGGGATCGTTGGGCGGAGTAAGAGGCTGGAGGGGGCCATGGAGGTGACGGGGATCATTGGGCGGAGCGAAAGGCTGGAGCGGCCATGGAGGTGACGGGCAGCACAATCCGTTGCCGATGTATAAAGTAAGTAATTGCTGGCAGTATCGGGGGTTCAGGTAACTAAGGATGCGTTCGCTGGTGCGATCTCACGCTTCCTTAGTTACCAGCCGGTGCACTAGAAACCGGAGATTCCAGGTAACTAAGGAAGCGTGAGATCGCACCAGCTAATGCCTTAGTTACCAGCAACCCGACTTACATACAAATTCAACTTAAGTACAACCCTCCGGTCCCTATCTTGTACGTAACCCGGGGACTGCCTGTATCTGTAATGTATATATGCTGTATCTGTGATGTATATATGCTGTATGTTTACGGAATGTATGATGTGTATATATACTGCATTATGTTCTATATGTGTACTGTGTATACTGTGTAACTGTAACTCACATTTGTGAGTATATAAATAAGTCTGCTATGGGGCCCTGCCTCTCCTAGTTACTGGTTAAAGACTACAAATATTTAGTAGCAGTACAATATTTGATAAACCTAATCAGAGGGTTCAGATGGTACATTCTGTCTATGTGACCATTACCCAACAGATTATATGTCAGGCCATTTGCATGTATATATATATATATATATATATATATATATATATATATATATATCCTATATATATATATATATATATTTATTCTGCATAAATACTATACACATAGTTTCTTGAAAAGTTTTGTGCAATGTCTAATAGTACCTTACTTTGCAATTTTAGGCTGTTTTAGCTCCTATCACTCAGTGATGGTCAGTTTAAGATTCCAGATAAGCAAATACTTCATGATTCCTTGCTGCTATGTGATGCTGTGTGCTGACAATGTGCTTAGATTTTCAGGGTACAGGGTTTATCTACACTTCTTAACATTCTACTAGTATCTGACACATTGAAAAAGAGACATGAGACACATGTTCTGAAATACAAGTGTAAGCTCTGAAGACGTTCTTTTCAGTGCAATGCAAGACAGAAAACTGGAGCAGCCCATATGTGGGCCTCTATACCTATTAGGCTAAGTTCACACTACCATCAGGATTCCGTTTATTCACCTCTGTTACAAAAAGATAACGAATGGTAAATAAGCGGTAATACAACAGAACATAACGGATGACAGTGTCCGTTAACAGTACAAACACTTTATTTTTTGTTTCAAGACATCAATCTATAGATTCTTTATCTGTATATCTATTTATCCATATCTCAAATCTATCTGTCTATCTACAAAGAGAAAATGAGACTGCACTCTTGGTGGAAAAAATGAGTGGGTGCTCTATTTACCCAAGTGCACCGTTTCAGACGCTTTTCAGGATCCTTTCTCCTGAATAGGGTCTGAAACGTTGCACTTGGGTAAATAAAGCACCCACTTGTTTTTCACACCAAGTTTGGAGTGCAGTCTCATTTTACTTTGGAGTTTAATTGCCTGGTTTGTCAAGACCAGACTAGGATTTGCACCCACAATGGGGCACATTTACTAAGGGTCCGAACACCGCATTTTCGTCGGGTTTCCCGTTTTTTTTACTGTTTAGCCCTGAATTGCCCCGGGTTTTGGCGCATGCGATCAGATTGTGGCTCATCCGCGTCGGCTTGCATGCGACACAAATCGGGGGCGTGGACATCGGACAACCCGACTGATTTGGACAAACCTCGGAATTTAAAAACCAAATTGTGTCACAAGATCAGCACTTACATCCACCGGGAAGAAGGTGAACCTGAGCGGGGAAAGCGACGGATGCAGAAAATCGGGTGCATGAGCTATGTGGGGGGATTGCGACAGGTAAGTAAATGTGCCCTAATGAGTTTTGCTATTGCCATGGTGCTGCTATCGATCTCTCATAGCTTCTATATCTGTCTATCTATCTACCTATTGATCTCCAATTTCTATCTGCCTACCTATCTCTCTGTAGCTCACAAAATCTTATACTCTATCCATCATCTATTTTTCTATCTATATATCTATAGATTAACTATTTCTGTCTATCAATATCTGTCTATTTCTTCATCTAAAAAAACTGTAAAAACTGACATCCAAACTTACAATCCATCCCCATTGACTTCGATGTAAAAGTTAACTAGGCATAATTAATCAATTAGGCATAATCTGGCAGGAATCAGTCCAAAGAACAGAAAAAACACGGATGACAACGCATGACATTAAAAATTGCATGGACTTTAATAGGATTTATAACTGATCAGTTCAATTTCAGTTTCTTGCTTTTTTAATCAGTACTAGGAACGGAAATCTGAACGGTAGTGTGAACTGGGCCTAAACCTTTGTTTCGGTGCTGAACAAATTCAGTACCGAAACTTTACAGAATCAGACCACAATTTCTATATTTTAGATATTTACATTGCAGATAAATCTCAATGATTGCATTTTTTTTTCAAGACATAAGAAGAATCTGTTCTGTAATTACCTGTGTTATATTAATAATGCAGGTGCCCACATATGAAATAATTATTTTCTGCTGTTGCAATAAATCACTGCTCATTAGGTGACATTTACATTCATCTACAATGAGATGCATCTGTAACACTCTGGGAATTGTTAGCAATTCTATGCACCTGCTTTAGCGAGAATTAGATGAATCAAGCATTATCACAAATGAGCTCGCAACATGAACCCCTTGGTGACAGTGTTGAGGGTATTTGCTCAACAATTGGGTTATCTGACTTCTCTTGTGTATAGAATTTCAAAGCAAAAGTGAATTCTTATTTCTGTGGATACTATTTGTCAAACTGCAAATGAGTGCTGTCACGGGTTCATCCGTGCTCCTCTGCCCCCGCCAGCACATCGTCCGCGCAGCTTACCCGTCCCGGCTCCTGTCTCAGTCCCGTCCGCGAGTGTCCCTGACTCCTAGGGCGTGCAGCAGCACGCAATAATTGGCGCTGTCATTTTCACAAATTCTATATAACCCTGCCTCTTCCTGCAAACCCTGACCGATCTTTGTGCCTAGCTGCCTGCCTTGACCTATTGCTACGTTCCGGTCTCTGATCCTGTGCTGCCCGTCATGACCTCCTGCCTGTCCCCGACTACGAGATTGCCTGCCGTTCCTGTACCTCGACCTTGGCAGCCACCGGACAATTCACGCCTTTGGAACGACCTGGTGGTACGACGCTGCAGCTTTGCGTCAGGCTCTGGTGAAAACTGGGTGCCACTTAGACTCCGGTCCCAGGTGTTGACCCCCACTGCCTTGTAGACCACTAACCAAGTTTGCTAATGTCCTGTAGAGATAATAAAGACACATTTACACGGTGGTTCAGAGGATCCACTACCTCCGAGCCTGACAAGTGCGGTAGTCTCGCATTTTGTTACTTCAGTTACTTGTCTCCCAATATGTTTATGAAGGTTTAAAAAAAAAAATACATTTCATTTACAGCAATACACATTTCTTATCATTCTTTGGGGTAACTATAAAATTTGTGATCATTAACTGTATGGGGACAATCTCAATTCCTCTCTTATTTCCTGTACCTCTAGATCAGTGGTGGCGAACCTATGGCACTGGTGCCAGAGGTGGCACTCAGAGCCCTTTCTGAGGGCACCCGGGCCATCACCCCAGCACACCAGACAGGACTTAAAGAATTTTCCTCCAGTTCTAAACAACTTAAAATATGTTGCTTTCAGTCATTTTTTGATACTTACTTTGGTACTTGTGACTGTAGGAGGAGGGAGAATGAGTAAATAGGGTTGAATTATCTTTGGAGGACCTCCTGCTGGCCCCACGATTGTCTGTGTACACAGGGACACTGGAAAGAAGCTAAAATTATGAAAAATTTCCATCTTTCTACTGTGTTGATGTAATCTCGAGGCAAATATAAAGTTGATGAACAGGGAGCAATAAGTTACGGCTTTAATTTTTGGTTGGCACCTCGCGATAAATAAGTGGGATTTTTGGCTCAGTTCTGGCACTCGGCCGCTTAAAGGTTTGCCATCACTGCTCTAGATGATAGTCCCTTGTCTTAAGTCGCATGATGAATTTCCTTATGTTTTTAATCTTTTTATCTGTCTTTTTCCTTCGTCCTACTACTCAATGTCCAAACATTGGATGAAAGTAGGCCCAAGCCATCAGTTTTGACAAATGTCGGAGGTAAACTTATCAAGCTACAGTGCTCAGATGTATGTACACTTAACTGCTATAGATTTTACATTCTGTTACACAGAGGCTCGGTGCAAGATTACAATACAGGCAGTTTGGGTGACAGTTCGGGGTGCCAGGGTTTCTGGGGTATTCATTGGGAGTCATTTATCTTTATTTTTCTTCCTGTTTTTTCTGTCTTTTTTTAGATATTTTTTGGCACATTGCAATTTTTGGGGACATTTTGAAATTGCTTTTTTCGTCAGTAAAACACATTTATCTTCTATTCCAGATGTGCTAAATGTCGCAAATGACATAATTTCAAAATGTCTAAAATTTGCAACATTTTTTGGCGCAAAGAACTCGAGACCAAATTTGTAACAAATGTAAAAAAAAAAAAAGAACGGAAAAGAAAAGCTCATTTAACACAAGGAAAAAGTGAGATTGATAAATTACCAAAGAAGCAGACGGAAAAACGACAAACTGCAAAAAACTAGCCAAAGCAAACAGAAATAAGATAAATGACCCCCATTGCCTTGTAGACCACTAACCAAGTTTGCTAATGTCCTTTAGAGATATCCCCAGCCCAGTGCTCCTCATACATGTGTTCTGGCTCTCAACATGTTTTCAGGTGCACTGTCAGGACCTGTACAGGTCCTCCAACGGTCCGAAAAATGCAGAACACAAAGCAGACAGAAGGGACCCTTTCATTTCACAAGACGTTTGGTCCTGAACAAAATACAGTCAGTAAATATTAAGCCATTAAAAAAATTGTTGTAAAGGGCCCATAATTTTCAACAAAATTCTGCAATACAACAGTAAAGTTATGTCATGTTAAATCTACCCTCAAAATCGAGCATGATAAACCGGGGGAACTTACTCAACCAACGTGGGGGGTGTTTCAAAGGACCACCAGTGATGTCCCTAATAGACCCCAGAAAAAAGGAGGTTTGTAAAAGTCAAAGGCCACTTGGATGGTAATTGAGAATATCATTTTATTGAAAAAGGAAGCGCTACCGTTCTCTGCTTTTTTTCCCCCCTTTTTCTGACTAATAGTGACACTTATTAGTAGATCCAGACACAGTCATTGTGGTAATCTTATAGTTGTTATTCCATAGTCTCCTTCCTTCTAAATCGACTTTTAAAATTATGGTAATGATCCCGAAGGGCTCTGGGGGTGTTACAGGAGCCCCTCTGTGCTGTAGCTTACAATGTTGAAGGAGCACTTTGCCCTTCCCATTGTGTACTACAATGTCATGTGCTGCTGTGAGATTACATCAGGCAGAGCAAGAAGGAAGTGAAGAGAAGGAGCAAAGGAGAGGGTGAGCTAGTGTAACAGCCTGTGAAGCTGCAGCATGGAGGTGCTCTAGTAATGCCCGCCAGAGCTCTTCTGGCTTGTTAGCATCTCTGTTTTTAGAAGGAAGGAGGCCATGGATAACAAATATAATAAGATTACCACAATCACAGTGCCTGGATCTATGACTACCATATTTTCCGGACTATAAGGCACACAAAAAATCCTTAGAATTTCTCAGAAATCAAAGGTGCGCCTTATATTTGAACCGTACTTACAGGCAACAGCTGCCTTGAACTGTGTACAGGTCTGCCACCTGCTGGTCATTCATCCTTATAATCAGGTGCGCCTTATAATCCGCCTTATATATGAACCTAGACGTTTTAGCAGGCATTTATTGATGGTGCGCCTTATAATCCGGTGCGCCTTATAGTCCTAAAAAATAATGCTTGATTTTGATGGTAGATTTCGTTAAACTTTTAAAATCAAGTAAACAAACTATGAACAATAGAATTATAATAGTAACATGTCATCAATCAGATCTTCTAAAAGAGAGATTGCCTCCGTATTCCTAGAATCCATAGTTAACTTGATACATTATATCAGGTTACATCACATGACCATAAAATATTGGAATCAGCGCTAAAGATCCTCACCAAATAACCTGTCCTTGAGATTGTGATCTCCATCAGACCAAAACCGTTCGGTCACCACAATCTTTTCTTGTTGTGTTATGTGAAAAAAAAGTTTGTTCTGCTCTGTAGCCCAAGCAGGACCCTTATTGTAAAGCCATGAAGTGATAGATAACAATTACTGCCATCTATCAACAAACCTATCTTGGACTCTGTCTTCTATGTAACCTTAAATGTGTCTGTAATGAAGCTTTATTGTTAATCCTGGTTTTGTTGACAACCCAACATTCTTAAAATCCAAAAGACCAAAAAAAATGTGGCTGGGGTTACAATTATAAGGATACAGTTCCGACTTACATACAAATTCAACTTAAGAACAAACCTAAAGAACCTATCTTGTACGTAACGCGGGGACTGCTTGTAGTTGTAAAGAGGGCCTTTACTGCCCCCTGTGGGGGTTTTCAAAATATTGGAAAACCCCTTTAAATATTCCAGAAAACATTTCATTGTATAAATGACTAATATTAAAGGCAAGTGTAAAACGAGATATGTATCTGTACAGTTATTCACTTTCACGTGTAGATGTATCAATGGTACTGACAGCTGATGACGCATGTGTGTGTCCTCAGATCATATGCCACATCTGCTCCACTACCAGCGTGGTCTGAGTCCAGTTCTTCCCTTTTCTGTGTTAAACAAAAACTTTGTTATTCACACAGAAATTTCTTAAAATGCAAGGATGTAAATGCACATGGGTTAGAAATACAATCTACAGCAAAGTACAGTACATGTCATTCACATGTCACAGAAATTATAATAACATCTATTGCTGTACAATTTCTGCCCTGAAAAGAGCATGGATTTTGTGTAAATTTTCACTATTAGGTAAAAAGTATGCAATCTTTTAACAAAGTTTGTAAATGTTACTATTTGTGTGCACCTAAGCAGGGGCGTAACTACAGTGGTAGCAGCCATAGCAGCTGCTATGGGGCCCACAGCGTCAGGGGGCCCCATCATCCAACCTGACAAACTAAAGAATGGAGGATGTACCCCATTATATACATATTATGCTGCATATTGTACAACATAATATGTGTATGACATATATGTGATGTATAAATACTGTATTTGTGATGTATATACAGTATACTGCATTATGCTCTGCTCTATATGTGTACTGTGTATACTGTGTAACTGTAACTCACATTTGTGAGTATATAGATATGTATATTTTCTAAGGGGGAAGGAGGGCCCCATTCAGAAGTCTGCTATGGGGCCCTGCCTCTCCTAGTTACGCCACTGCACCTAAGGAATAGAAAAGTTGGGATGAGCAACGAGTTATATGGATAATTAATGCCTCACTTAAAGACAGACTTTATGTTGTGGGTGGAGGATCACTTTGAGCATTACACATGATATATGGTCTTTTCTAAGATAACGGGGGACATTTATCAGGATTTGTACGCCTGTTTTTGGCTTACAATACCTGCACACTCACTATGGCCGGAAGCAGGCCATAGTGCAAATATACACCAGACAGGACCTGGAGTTAAATTATCTGCCCGCCAAATACATGGTGGCCGTGGTCTCCTGATGGATCTGGTGGTACTGGAGGGGTGCATGAGCACAGGTGTATAAATATCCCTCCATGTGTTGAGAATGCAACCAAATAAGAATGTAGGGAAATAACCTGGAGACCATCCGTGGAGATCGTAGATGCTCCAATTGTGTGGTCGGGTTTGGAAAAAGCGGAGACAAAAGGCGCTATCCTAGTGTAGTATATTCAATAAATTGGCGGATAGTGAGAATGTAAATATGCTCACCTTTTAGCGCTTTTTGGGGTGCTTTGAACGGTTTCTTTTAGATGGCTGCCGACATCCACCTCCTTAGCGGCGATCTGCTCCTAGGGAACCAGACGGAGCTATCGCCGTAGGTTAGACCCAAATATGGTGACGGAGGTATCGGATGCTAACGGCGCTTGGGCATGCAAGAACCTTCAATCCTGCTTCCTTTTGAGACATTTATTACAATGTGTTTCGGCTCAGGAAACGAGCCTTCGTCAGGTATATGACGAAGGCTCGTTTCCCGAGCCGAAACGCGTGGTCATATATGGATCATCACTAAAACTTGAGACAATTCTGGAAAGGAACGTCGTGCACATTTGGATATAAATGCTGTTTATTGCCTCAAGGATAGACGCACCACTTCCTCCAGTCAAGGTAAAAGTGAGTTGAACCCACATGTTGAATATTACCAAGCACTAGATATACATCCGGTGCCACTAATATATAAATGGTCTGAACCGTTTATTGCTGCCATTGACCCGGCATTCAGCCAACAATACTTTCTAAAGCGCTCTAATTGCTCATAAAGCAGCATGGATATTTTTCTATATACTGATCTATACTCAAGGAATTCATAGCAATTGATTTGTAAAAAAATTAGCAGACAAATGCTGTGACATTACAAGCACAAACAGCAAACCTCCCACAGAGAACATTTTGTGAGTCAGATATTACCGACTCGTTCGCAAACATTTTTATCTTTTCTTTTGCTTTTTAATAACATATTTACAAAAAAGCATCAACAATACTGATATTAGGGCATGGATGAGGGGTGGTACATGGGGACGTCTGTGTAATAACAACTATAAATGTACACTAGTCAGAACTTGCCGCCACCCTGGGCCAGAGTCTAAGTGGAATCCTTGTCTTCACCAGTGCCCGCCGCAAAGCGGGATGGTCTTGCTGCGGCAGGGTGCCACCAGGAGACACGGAGGCGTCTGAAAACGCTGGAGGAACACGGAGGCATCTGGAAGCGCTTGAGGAACACGGAGGCGTCTGGAAACGCTAGAGGAACAGGACCTCGGGATGGCAGGACCTCTGGATGAGCACCGGGATACAGGACCGCCACAGGAACACCACAGGAACACGGAAACTCGGAGTAACACTGGAAAATAGACACACGGAGATAACCTGGGAAGGCTGGAACACTAGGAAACACAGGAGGCTCTGACTTCAGGGAATGACTTGAAGATCCGGCAGAGAGTGAAAGGAGGTGCCGGATTATAAAGGCAAGCCAGAGGATTGGCCCTTTAAGACTGGATGAGCCAGCGCACGTGGCCTAGTCGGAGAAGCCGGCATGCAGCCTGGACGGGACCAAGGCAGCATCAGGAGCTAGGAGAGGTAAGTCCGGCTGAGGGACGGGGACAGTGGAGCACGGGTGTACTTGCGATCTGCGACAGGTTGGTCAATCTTACTTTATTGAAAGTACATAAATACAACATATATAACCCTCAAATGGGAAAAAGATTGTAAATACAGTATATAGGGGACACAAGTAGCCCCAGATGGAAAAGGGCAACACAGGAGACCAGTGGCTACCCCTATTAGTCCAGAGTCCAAATAGTATAGTAAAAAAAAAAAGTAATATGGTCAAAGTATTAGACTCAAATGCATTGGGCAAAAAGTGGCAGTAGTGCAGTAAAAAAGGTATGAACCATACACAACACTGGAGGTACCGTCCAGTGTTAGTAAAAAATATATCAAAATACTATTGCACACACACAAATTTGTGTTCAGTATATTATGACTAAACTATCACTATATACTTACCTCATGAACATATCCTGCTGACGCGCCTATGCGCGTGCGCCGCACGCGGGCATGGGGAAGTGCACAGCCACGGGATGCGTCTCCATGGTAACATCTCCCCGATCATGTGATGCGGGGTGGCGTTTCCGGTTGACGTATTTCCGGTGCGCGACCTCAGGGCTACGTGCGCGTCACGTGGTGGGCGCGTCTACACGCAGGGATGCCGTGGGAAACTATAAAATGTTAGATGCAGCACTATGTCATCACCTCCTGACGAAGCATTCGTGCGAAACGCGCGTCGGGGTGCATCCTTTGGCTTTCCCCTGAATTGCCCAGTGTCTGTCCATTATGTTTTCGGGTGAGTGTGCAATAGTATTTTGATATATTTTTTACTAACACTGGACGGTACCTCCAGTGTTGTGTATGGTTCATACCTTTTTTACTGCACTACTGCCACTTTTTGCCCAATGCATTTGAGTCTAATACTTTGACCATATTACTTTTATTTTTTACTATACTATTTGGACTCTGGACTAATAGGGGTAGCCACTGGTCTCCTGTGTTGCCCTTTTTCCATCTGGGGCTACTTGTGTCCCCTATATACTGTATCTACAATCTTTTTCCCATTTGAGGGTTATATATGTTGTATTTATGTACTTTCAATAAAGAATATTACATATTTTTTTATATATTGAAGTTTATTGCCGCTCTGGTTCTTTTTGGTATTTTGAGTATATTGTTGGAGAGGCTGAGTATAGGGGTAATTTTGGTTAATCTTACTTATTGGAATGGGTATGGATGGGGGGCACCAGAGAAGTTTTGTTCAGGGTCTATAGTTACATTACCACAATTCAGATTCAGATGAAGTTCAGAATTTCAGCTTTACTTCAATGAGTTGAACAACATGATTGCACCAAAATCTTTTCATTTCGGGGGCTCAATAGTAATTGGATTTGTGTCGCATGAAAGCCGGTGCGATTGTGCCAAAATCCGATCGCGTGCAACACAATACCCTTTTAAATGCAGCGCAAATCCGAAATCGTCGGAATATATCCGACATTTGGGGCGGTCCGCGGACCCTTAGTAAATGAGCCCCATTGAATGTGAACTTATATGAGTATATTCCTAATATGGCCAACACATCAAGGCCGGACACCATCGTTTTAACCAGAAATAATCCCTTCTTATCCCTCATTTTGTTGTGTGGCTAAAAGTGTATATAAATATATAAGAGGAGAAGGGATGAGCGGCTTATAACCTTAAATTTATAGAACCAATCTCGGAGGTTTACAGAGACATCAATCTATTGTCTTTTGTGGGTATTAGGTACTTCCCAGTGAGGAAACACAACAAGAAGGGTAGGTTCCATTCAAACTGAACATGCTCTTTTTTTTTTTTCTTTAAGGGCACCAGAAAAAAGATGTGGTGCCGTTTGTAGTTGGAGAAGTGGCTAAAGATTAACTATTTACAAACCTGGATAGTATTACACTGATAATCCCGCTCTGTATGGAGATAAGTTACTGGCTATAAAGAGTTAAGAGACTAAAAACTTTAAAGGGCATTTACCACCAGAATGAAGGACTGTATGCAAATGTGCTTTGCATACAATCTTTCAAATTGGTGGTAGATGTCCTTTAACAACTGTGCAGCCGGTATATTTAAGTATTTAAGATATTTCAACTTCCTCCACTAACATCAGCAAGAACCATAGTAAGTATATTTTTAGTTTACTTTTGATTACTTGGGGCTGTCCCACGAAATAAAAGATATTATTATCACAAACTTGCCAACATAACCGCAATAAGGGATTGACCCACACATGTAAGACGGATCACCTACCATTCATTTGTTTACAAGGTTATTTCCCAACAGACACCTCAAGTTGCAGAAAAACAAATATTTTGAACATGTGTCGTCACAACCACATTTCTGCTACAAGTACACATACCATGAAACATACTAGCTCTTGGTATACTAGGTCACCACTGTTTAAACCTAATCCAGCCAAGAGAGGTCTGATTTTAAACGGACCATTATAAATTTCAGGGTCAACTTAACTCTTTGCTTCCTGAGGCGAGTTAAAGATGACACCCCCTACACTCCGTGTAGTAGGAGTATATCAGTTTTTTTAGTAGGTGGGTTCTCCAAGCAGTGTATTACACCTGTACTGACATTGGGTGTGAAGAGACACATGACCTGCTTTGTAGCAGGTGCTGCTGCCTGAGACAAGAGGCTCAACTCGCATCATGGCTGTCCCCCCTCCTCCCCCCTGCATTCCTGTACTTCCAGTTTTAAGCACGGCACCCAGTAGAAAGTTCAGAAGGGTCACACGAACCTCGGACAAAGGAAGTGATGTCCCTGACAAGAGCAAGTGACAACCATTGGTCGGAGCGTGTGCCAAGACCCCGTTGAGCCTCTGACCAGGGGCCAAAGATGGAAATACAGAAGCGGCGTGGGAACCAGGAATCAGAGCAGGGTGACTATTCTATGCTATTTTTTGCCATTGCTATAGAATGTTAATAGTTTAGGTCTGGAAAACACCTTTAGCATTGCAAATTATAAAGTGACAACAACTAGTACAGCACAGAAATACATATTCAAGTAATTCGTTAGACGGGCTCATTGTTTGCACAACTCAAGGCAGAAGGACATAAAGGATAAAACACATCCGAGTAAAGAAAGAATAAAGAACAGTCGACATACAGCACCAGGAACCAGGTGAGCTGAAACTGGATATTGAGGAAGAACATGGACACTTATCCACAAGATGGGAACAAGAGTCTGACTGATGAGATCTACAATGATTTGCAAGAACAGGAGCCCTGGAGAGTTACGTGTGAATGCAGATCTCTACTGCAAGAGGGTAGTCCCAGACTAAATGGGGCAATGTTTTGGCATGCACACAAACCCTCAATTTACAGACAGTCAGTTTTAAGGAAACCCGATGGACAGATAAACCTCAATGACTATTGTGACCTCTGGTGAAGTCTCTGGATGTTACTTTAGTCCAAGACTGCAATGATCAGCTGTAAAGTGTCTGTTATGATGTTTTATTGATAATCCTTGGTCTCATCACAGCAAACAAATCATCAAAATCCAATTGTCACAGGGACAAAAAAATATTTGTCTGGAGCTACAATTATAAAATATTTCTGTTCCGACTTACATATAAATTCCATTTAAGAACAAACCTAAAGAACCTATATGGAGAACTTGGGAACACTTTTCCTTGCTTAAAACTATTTAAAAAAAAAGATTGAAGAAAGGAAGGAAATGTATAAAAGATAGAATTGATCAAGTTTGGAACAGAAGGCCGCACATGACCGTTCTGCTCCATTAATCTCTATGGAGCTGATGGATATCGCTGAGCATGGCGCTTGGCAATTTCCGTCAGCTCCAGAGATCAATGGAACAGAACGGTCATGCGCGTCCGTCTTCTCCATTAGTCTGAAGAGCAGCAAGGGGTCCGTTGGACCAATCGTTTTCGCGATCTGCGGGGGTCTCAGCACTGAGACCCCCACTGATCAGCAAGTTAAGCCTTATCCTGTGGATAGGACCTTACTTGTCTTCGTGGGAAAACCCCTTTAATAATAGATTGATATCTATGGACTTAAGAGTCTGGTGTGCAGTCACGGTCAAAGATTCACAACCTTCCCTGTATGATAGTTGCCACAGATGCACCCGCGATCATTGTCTGGGATCGCATGCACACCCGTGCCCCCCAGCGTGGCACTGCGGTCCCCAGCTAGGACTTACCTCTCCACGCTCCTGCTTCCCGACTAGGACACATCTTTGCTCCTGCTGCCGAGGCCGCGCGCTCTCGCTGCTAGAGCGTGCGTGCGCCGTCTCTCGCAGCCTTAAAGGGCCACCATCCTCCTGATTGGCACTGGCTAATCCAGCTCAGCCCTTTTAATCCAGCACCTCCCTTCCTTCTTTGCCGGATCTTCATCACTCTTCATGGAACTTCCAAGGTTTCCACACCTCACTTCCCACAGTGGTTCCTGTTGAAGTGACTGCCCATCAGCGTTTCCAGACGCTCCTGTTCCTCCAGCGTTTCCAGACGCCTCTGTGTTCCTCAAGCGTTTCCAGACGCCTCTGTGTTCCTCCAGCGCTTCCAGACGCCTCCGTGTCTCCTGTCTCCAGTGTTCCCAGACACTCCTGGTGGCTTCCGTCTTCCAGTGTTCCCAGACGCCTCCAAGCCACCTCCAAGGACCTCTCTGTTCCTGCCCTCCTAGGTCCTGCCTGCCGTGAGTTCCAGCTCATCCTTACAAGCTGCTTTCCTGCTGTCATCCCAGGCTTGGACTGTATCCTACATCCCTGTCATCCCTGGCTGCCACTGTGGGCTAGTCGCACCTGTGGAACGACCTGGTGGCACCCCGCTGCAGCAAGACCATTCTGCTTTGCGGCGGGCTCTGGTGAAGACCAGGATTCCACTTAGACTCTGGTCCCAGGTTGCGGCTAAGTACTCTCATACCATCTCCCGCGGTGGTCCAGAGGGTCCACTGGTCAACAGACTCCTCCCTCCGGACTCTTCCCGTAGAGACTTTCCTCCCTGGTGCTCCCACGTACCTCCTGTTGTCTGTGTGGCCGTTACAATAGTGGTTACTTGTGTCCATCACTCAAGGCAGAGCGCTGTCAAAACTCTTATGTAGTAACATACACCAATTACATACTGATAGGAAAATTAGATGAGTCTAATTAGGGAAAGAGGGACTGTCTGTGTGCAGCGCTGCAATATATGTCGGAACTACATCAACAATGGGAAATAAACAACTTCTATCCTAGAAGTTAACAAAATGCTTCTTGGCAATAGATTGCTAGTTGTAAATTACAATAGCAAGAATGTTAAGATTTCAATCCAAAACAATAACACTTTATAGAGGCGTACACTAGCGATCAGCAAAGCCACTTCACCCTTAACTCCACTTGTGGTCTTTAATTGTGTTAGGGGTATTATTAATATGGGATATGCATTCATTTAACACGTTTTTATGTAAAGCTCTATTCAAAAAGCCATTGAACAATATAAAAATTCTGAAAAAGGAAATTTAATCTACTTTAATGCTGCTTTTCTGGGGCTCAGCAATTATAATGAGTGTCTGTGGCTCCATATGTTTACTGTGTTATTTGTACTATACCACGACCAGCGCGGCAAACAAATGCTGCCTAATTCCCTTTCTGAATAATAGGGCGCTGTATACGGCTGAGTGTACAATCTTTGTATTTCGGCATTTATGTACTGTTAGCTGACTTCTTTCAGCGCGAGTTTGTTGTTATGGCCATTAATCACTGTTAACTTGCATTGAATGTTATGTATAAATAAGCTGACCCCGCTGTGCCTTTCTTCAGAGGAGAAGAATAGAAAGCGTTGTGTTTTTAAGCGAGTTCAGTAAATAAATTCACTGATAGATGTTTGCATCAGGGAAATATAGGCTATAAGGTGCACCAAAAATCCTTTGATTTTCTCAGAAATCAAAGGTGCGCCTTATAGTCCAGTGCGCCTTATATATGAACCGTACTTACAGACAACAGCTGCCTTATACTGTGCACAGGTCTGCCACCTGCTGGTCATTCATCCTTATAGTCCAGTGCGCCTTATAGTCCAGTGCGCCTTATATATGAACCGTACTTACAGACAACAGCGGCCTTGTACTGTGCACAGGTCTGCCACCTGCTGGTCATTCATCCTTATAATCCGGTGCGCCTTATATATGAAACTAGACGTTTTGGCAGGCATTTATTGATGGTGTGCCTTATAATCCGGTGCGCCTTATAGTCCAAAAAATACGGTAACTGTAATAGAAGATGTATGGAAGACAGGTAGATAGTCAGATAGATAGATGTGTGCAGACGCCGAAACGCTGCCACTCATGGAATAAAGTCTCGCTGTGAGGGTGCGTTCAATGGAACGGATACATTTTAAAACACATCAGAACAGCTGAGAAGTCAGATTTGCCTTATAACATAGTTGTTAACAGTGTGTTAATAAATGTGTTAACATTCGCGTCAACACATACGTTTGTTGGGGGAAATTTATCATCAAGTTTCTGAGGTAAAACTGGTTGCCCATGGAAACCAATCAGAGCTCAGCTTTAATTGTATAAACAGCTGTGGGAAAATGAAAGCTGAGCTCTGATTGGTTGCCTAAGTCTCTAAGAGACTTATGAGAAATCTCCCCTGTTAACTCTATGTTAACCATGTGTAAGGGCAATGTTAACAGCTGTGTTATCAGGCAAATCTTCTGTTCTCAGCTGTTCTGATGCATTTGAAAACAGATGCGTTATTGCCACGTGGGAACGCAGCCTGATTCTAAATTGCACCTCATTGCTTCCTCGTTTTGTATTCCTACTACCAAAAGACAAGGAACTGCAGACTTTGCACACCCGACCCCCCTTCCTTTTTAGGGGTTAAGGGTGATGCCACACATGGCATTTTGAACCCGTTTTTGGTCCGTTTTTAAGCACTCCGTCCAAAAACGCATACGTTTTTTGAAAACGCATCCTTTTTTCACCAGTTTTAATTAAGATAATTGGTAAAACCTGCCAAAAACGTATGCGGCATCACCCTCAGGGGTAACAAGACCCATAGATAATTTTTCTCATTCACAGAGCACTTGACCCTCACCTAAATGAATGACGAAAAAGTTCTTCTTGTAGCACACAGGACAATTACCGGTAATACAACCACACACGCCATAGCACCTAAACAAATAGGGATAGGACCAAACCACCAAACCACCAATTATACACAACCAATGTCACATTGTAGACCCAGCCATTTATAAAGACAACACCCCAGAACCTCCTGTATACAAACCAAGGCCAGATCCCCTCTATACAGCACCCACTCTCTATATAGACTCTAGAACCTACTGTAAAAAGACTCCACACCAGTCCTCCCTGTCAAATGATCCCAGATCTAGATAGTTACTGACCCAAAAACAGACAATGTACCGTATTTTCGGACTATAAGGCGCACTGGAGTATAATCAATAAATGCCTGCTAAAACGTCTAGGTTCATATATAGGGTGCACCTGATTATAAGGCGCACCTGATTATAAGGATGAATGACCAGCAGGTGGCAGACCTGTGCACAGTTCAAGGCAGCTGTTGTCTGTAAGTACGGTTCATATATAAGGCGCACTGGACTATAAGGCGCACCGGATTATAAGGATGAATGACCAGCAGGTGGCAGACCTGTGCACTATTCAGGGCAGCCGTTGTCTGTAAGTACGGTTCATATATAAGGCGCACTGGACTATAAGGCGCACCTTTGATTTCTGATAAAATCAAAGGATTTTTTGTGCGCCTTATAGTTCGAAAAATACGGTAAGCGTATAATTTCATTAAATATTAATAAGGTTTTAGTGCAACCCCTTCACTTATATGTGATGATAAATTCGAGTCAAGGTTATTATCCCAGAAAAAAACAGCGTATGGATAGCTGTCCACAGTGTATACAGGCTACCTACTCCTGATGGTTCCTATACTTTCGTCCATTTCTACATTAGGTGCTGCCACATGCAACACCTTTATGGAAATATGGAGTCCAAAAGGGCCAAAACAATCAAGCATGGACATGGCTCATGGCTCATGAATAATTGCTATTGTTTGTGTAATAAAAAGTTTAAAAATTTTCCGATATACTTTCTATAGCAATTCCTAACTGTTTTCTAGATTTCTTAAGGCTACATTCACACGAACGTGTGGGGGGAGTATGCATAACCGCAAGCTTTCGGCCGTACATTTGTCCACCATAGACAGCAATAGCCACACGGAATGGTCCGGGAAGCACCACGTCTGCTCACCGTATCGTTCTGTAGCCGCAAAAAGATGCTCTATCTACATCCGTATTTATGGCCGTGCAGAATTATATTCAACGGTGACTGGAGGGGCCACCCCTCCTCCTCTCCAGCGTGGCTCACATCAGGGCAGGTATACGTTTGTGTAAGGGTGATGCCACACATGGCGTTTTGAAACTTTTGGTCCGTTTTAAAGCACTCTGTTAAAAAACGCATGCATCCATTTTTGTCAGTTTTTTATTGCGCAAATTCGGAAAAACTGTCATAAAACGGATGCGTTTTTTAACGGAGTGCTTAAAAACGGACCAAAAACGGTTTCAAAAGGCCATGTGTGGCATCACCCTAAGACTGATGTCACACGTGGAGTTATGAACGCGTTTTTGGTCCGTTTTTAAGCAGTCCATTAAAAAACACATCTGTTTTTGACAGGTTTTGCCAATTATCTTAATTAAAACTGGTCAAAACGGCTGCGTTTTCAAAAAAATGCATGTTTTTTTGGACGGACTGCTTAAAAACGGACCAAAAACGCGTTCAAAACGCCACATGTGCCATCACCCTTAAAGGACACCTGTCATCAGGTCTCTGTCACTTGTCCTGTCACCTCTACCTGTTGGAGCTGCTCACAAGGATCCCATCCCAGCCTTTATCTAGTCATTTCATACATTAATCATTATAAAATCATCTTTTCTTTATTATGTAAATGAGGCTGGTCACATGGTCAGAGGCAGTGATGTCACCCCTGTTACCCCTCCCCTCCCCTCCCCCTGCTCATGTCTGTGTGTAATGAATAGTGAAGCATTGCTAGCGTGTGTGCTGCATCTGCTGACATGCTGCATCCTCCTAATACACAGACATCAGCTACACAAGTACCGTGTGAATGCGCCCTATGAGGCAGTGGGGCAGTATATCTTTATTAGATTATGTAACCTTGCCATGTGATCAAGGCTGAAGCCTTTGAAATGCGTCAAAAACGTATCAAAAAACGCAACGCATCATGTGAAAGTGCCCATAGGGACGAAACTGAACTCCGGTGTCAAGTCTGTTTTCAATAAAAACCAATATAATTACAATTGTAGCTTCGTAATACAGGTTAAACGTCAGAAGCAATGGTTTTATAACATAAACATTCTATGTAGATCTTATTTCAATGTAATATGTAAGGTGGTAAACATATGAAGAATAATAGAGATATGCGTGTCATTCCATATTCCTCTCCTTTATTTAGCCGTATTTTGTTCTAGCTCTGAATGATTACTCAATATTCTCACTAAAATAATAAAAAATAGAGCAGATGGTGTTGTTTACTGGGACATGAGACAAGCACTTGGGTGAATGCAAGTGTTAATTTAGACTGAGTGTGTGAATATAACGTTCCTATCTGTACATCAAGCAAAATAGATTTTAGCATATTTCTGGAGCAAAACTGTTGGACTCAATTATATCAAATAATATCTTAGTAGGCACACAATACAAGCTCTAATATAGATAATACAGTAGTAGAAATATCACAATGGTCTTAAAAGCAATGTGCTATCCCTATTGTATCTAAAGGTAAGTCAAGCCCTCCCTTTCCAATCCACCGACCGAACCACCCTGACTGTGGACAGCATGGGACTTTGTCCCACACAGCCTCCTGACCTGTCTTACTGACTTGTAATGTATGGACACTTCACATATACGCTCTTCTTGACTTACCTTTAGATACAATAGGGATAGCACATTGCTTTTAAGACCATTGTGATATTTCTACTACTGTATTATCTATATTAGAGCTTGTATTGTGTGCCTACTAAGATATTATTTGTTTGACCTATATACCATCAAGGGTGGTTCTTATACCTCCTTTTTGTCGGTGGAGGAAATGGTTTGTTGGACTGCCTTACCTGGCAGTACCAACTATATGGTTTGATATGTACTTGGTACATTTTTAAATGTTTTTATGTCTTCTATCATCCCTATGCTGGGACATTTGCTTTGTTTTGTATTGAATAAAGGTTTACTCTTGTATTGTCATACGGCACATTCCTCTTTTTTCTTTCCAGTTCATATATTGCTATATATGTGCCGCTAGACATTGTATAAAGTTTAGGTTGTGCTAGGTCCCCTACATATTTTCATGCAATGATTGAGTACATATCATCAGGTGCTGCTCTTCCTCTTATTTTCACTCCATTCCTGGTTTGGACATCAGAAACTGCATCTGAAAGCCTGAACGTGTGGACGCACCCCATGTACACGGCCAAATCTGGAAGCTTTATCACACATCCACAGCAGGAAGGCATTCACCAATTCACCATCAAACAGAAAAAGGTCAAAAAAGAGATCAGTCAATGGGACAAAATCAGCCACATCTGTATCCACATAACCTACACATATAACACAAGGCATATGAGTGTACATGTATAGACATCGCATTGTAACCCCTCCCTCCCTGAGCCACCAGCCCCGACACTGACATCCCCCGCTCACAACATGCACCAGCCCCCTCCCCCGCTCACAACACGCACCAGCCCCCTCCCCTGCTCACAACACGCACCAGCCCCCTCCCCTGCTCACAACACGCACCAGCCCCCGCTCACAACACACACCAGCCCCCGCTCACAACATGCACCAGCCCCCTCCCCTGCTCAAAATACACACAAGCCCCCTCCCCTGCTCAAAATACACACAAGCCCCATCCCCTGCTCACAACACGCACCAGACCCCTCTCCTGCTCACAACATGCATCAGCCCCAACCCCCGCTCACAACACGCACCAGCCCCCCTCCCCCACACAACATGCACCAGCCCCCCCCCCCACACACACACACAGCATGCACCAGCCCCCCCCCCCCACACACACACAGCATGCACCAGCCCCCCCCCCCCCACCCCACACACACACCATGCACAAGCATACACTACAGGCACCTTTCATCACTCACCTCCTCCTCCATGCTGCCAGGCCGGGCTGTGATGTGGGGGGTGGCCTCCTGGAGCTGGAGCTGCTCTGTAATGTGCAGGGCTTGTGAGGAGCTCAGGTCTGGGGCTGACATCTGCAGAGGAGAACAGGCTCCTGCACTGCAGGGAGGGAGAGCAGTGCAGGTAGGGAGCGCAGTGCATGGAGGGAGAGCAGTGCAGGAGCCTGTGCATAGGAAGTGATGTGCCTGACAGCCTGGCACATGTGTAGTCAGGGAGAGGAGGGGCCCCGGTCCATCAACTGAACAGGAAGAGACCGGTCCCATCAGCAGTGGCCTACCAGGAAGTCTCCCGGTGAAGTCTATGGCCGGTCCGCCCCTAGTTACCACTTACCCAGCCTGACAGCTTGCTCCAGCCTGGTTGTGGTTGACCTCTTTCTGGACACGTTCTTGACATTTTTCTATTGTTAACCTGCTTTTCTACATACACAAAACCGATAATATTAGTAGTTTCACGATTCTGTTAAAGTCCATAATTTTTTACACATAAGACAGTAATGGGGGCACATGCAATGGATAGAAATCTATATCGGTTTATCTTGAGAAGAACAAAACATTGTTAAGATTTATATAGTTAGACATTACAGCTACATGCGGAGAAAGAAAAATATTTCTCTTGTTTTTTTCTTAATTTATTATCTCCTGGGAATTTCTTTGATGACTGCTCCGTACATTTTCTATAGAATTTCCATCCCCCATTTCCTGCATTCTTAAAGACATAAACAAAACACTCAAGGGTATAAGTTGTTGCAAGTTGTTCCTTTGCTTTGTTGTAAAAACAAGAATATCAAAATGACAAGATTTTTTTTAAACAAAATTTTAAATCCGTTTTCATGATGAGCTTTGGTTTAGAGGATGATGATGAGGGTGTAATCTCCTAGCATAGTGTTAATTTTGACATTTGTTAAAGGACATTGCATTGCTTTTCTAATAAACCACTAAGGAAGGCTCTCAAGATGTGCAAATATTAGTATATATAGAGTTACATTAGGCTCTGTTAATGATCCCATTGAAAGCTTCCTTTGAGGATTTTATTGGCTTTTCCTCCATGGACAACGTTCCATGGCTTCTGTACTTGCCTCCGCTGAGATTTACTGTGTACATGCACGAGGCCCCAAGCATACAACTATTCAGCCTTCAATGTTCATGTTTCAGTGGAGAAACGTCTAACCACAATCCTGCCTAGATATCCTACCATGGCTAACCTGGTGGCAACAATGGAGGGCAGATCGCTGGGCCTATTGTAGCTGATCCTGCTTTTTCCATATATTTGAATAAGTGAATCATCTTTTAGTCTGAACTGTGCAGAAACGAAAAGACAAGAGCCAGAAACATTGGGGCACATTTACTTACCTGGTCCCTCAGAGTTCCCGAAAGTCCGTCCAGAATGCACTCTGCCGCAATTCACTCCCCGCTCAGGTCCGTCGGAGTTCACAATCTTCCTCCCGGCAGATGTAAGTGCTTGGTTTCCGACGCAATTTTGAAGTCAAATCCTGCGGCTTGTCCGAATCCGCCGGATCGTTCGACGGCCCGCCACCCCATTTGTGTCGCATTAAAGCCGGGGCGTGCACCAAAAACCCCTTTTAAATCCCTGTCCCAGCAGCGCAAAATGGAAATCGTTGGGATGTCCGACGAAAGTGCGCTCCGCGGGGCCCTTAGTAAATGAGCCCCACTGAGTCAGATTTGAATGAAGGTGCTCATTATTGGTATTCTCCGGTAGGTTGATGTGAAATGAGGTGAAGGTTGAGTAGGCAGCCACCTTGGGCACAATTGAGGAGGGAGGGGGCACAATTTAAGAAAGTAAAAAATGGAATTGTGGATTAAAGATAAGAAGGTCTATTTTTTAATAAATGACACAAAGAATTAATGGAGAGAGGAAGTTAACAAGCTCCTAATTCCCTTGTCACTCTGGTTACTGGTTTTGGGCTTTCACCCAAGAGGTAGTTATGGAGGAACCCAGGCAATGACCGGCCTCCTCGGACTGACGTACAACACAGTGTCACGGGTGTTCCAATGCACCATATAGCGGTTCGCGGGCTCTCCCATGCCCCTCTCGCCCCGCCAGTGCAGCGCCTGTGCCACTCACCTGTCCCCATTCCGGGTCTGGTAGTTGTGTGCGCACGTCCCCCACCCCTAGGCCACACGTTCCGGCTTGCAAAGATTTAAAGGGCCAGCACACCACTGAGTGGTGCTGGCCATGCCAGGATATGGTTTAAAGCCGGCCTCTCCCAGCATTCCCTGCCGGATATTTGTGCTCTATGCCGCTGAGAAAGCTAGTGTCCCTGCCATGTGCCTGTGCTTTGATCTCCCGTCGTGACCCCGGCTCTGTATTTGACTGATCCTGTTCCGCCTGCCCTGACCTGTTGCTTCCTCTCCGAGTCCGATCCCGAGCTGCCCGTCCTGACTGTCCCTGACCACGATCCTGCTTAATGTCTGTGTACATCGCCTTGGCTGCCACCACGGACAAAGTCGCACCTGTGGAACGACCTGGTGGCACCACGCTACAGCAAGTCCAACCCGCTTTGCGGCGGGCTCTGGTGAAAACCTATTGCCATTTAGACTCTGGTCCAAGGTGTCGGCTTACGTCATTTTCCTTGGTGGTCCAGTGGGTCCACAACCCCTGGAGCCTGACACACAGGAAGTCCCCTCAAAAAGGGGAAGTGATGCCCTGTGTCCCAAGGAAATGACTTAATGGCAGATGCAAGTCCCGTGCCCCCTGGTTCTTCTGGTCGGGAGCTGGGCCTGAAACCAGAAATACCAGAGCAATGTGGGAAGTGCCATCAAGGTGGTTGGCTTGTTGTTCGGTGGTTGATCGGCAGCACGTTTAGACATGTCAATTATTGAAAACAAGTGTTCATAGTAATTAAAGATGACTCTGTTTTTGCCTTCTACACCATAAGACATCAAAGACAGCCTGGTAGTTATAGAGGCTCTGCTTGGCAACCTGTCATCATAGTAACTAGTCTCCATCATATGACTCAGCGGTTCAGATCAAAGCTGGATTCATTCTGTGCCATTATCAGACAAAAGGGGAACAAAATCCGACTGAAATCAGACCATACCATTCTTTATATAAATCTTAAAATTGTGCTATGAATACACTGGAGTAAGTTACGGTGCTTTGTGGTTTCTGAGTACATAGGAAAGTCAATGGAAAGAAAAAGTGTCGGCAACGTTTGTACATTAATGAAATGACAACAGGAAAATGTTAACTTCTTTCTGGTTGAGTTTTACAGTTTCTGCTGCGGTTTCCTGTTGTTTGATTGTGGGGTCAGATTTACCTGTGTTGTGGCACAAGTCTTGGCAGTATGGCACAATTTCCTATGAAATACATGTGTCCTCTCTGTGCTCTGTTGTCCAGCGTCTCCTCCGTATTTCCGAAACTATGTTCGCTTCCAATGTATGTGCGTGAGCGATATTTTATCAGTTCACTTCTCTGCAGCGAGAGACCACCAGATCTGAAAAAAGGATGATGAAAACCGCATCTGTGGAGAGTTCATTTCCTCCTTTTTTGTTGCAGTGAGGAAACTTTCTTTGTGTTTTACTGTAATGTCTGTAGATGAAAAGACGGGTGAATACTCGAGACAAACTGAAACTGCAGCCCACTTGTTTGCCAATTCAATACTAGGAAACTACGCGGCGTAAGGAACAACAACAAAAATTACCCACGGAAAAAGAAAATCACATGAAGTGGGAGTGCTCCTACGAAATTATGCTACTTAGAATAGGTGTCTATTCTATGCCGTCTGTTTTCAGCAACTTTAAATGTTAGTCATGGCCTGTGTTATGGGGCATACACTATAGATAAGACACACCACGGGACTGGCTCCATTCTAGCAAGTCATCTGTAGTCATCTTTAGACGATCCCTATTTGTTGAAGATAAGCAGAATGCAGCTGGTCCATCTGCTTCCAATTCCAAAACTATTATTTATTTATAGATCACCATTAATTCTACGGGGCTGGGGCTTGTACACATAGCATAAAAACATGCACAAATAGATACTAAATAAGGCTCACAAAGGTTCATTTTCAGAGCCGAAACGCGTCGCCACATAAATTATTATCTGCCTGAAGATTTAAACGATCATCAGAAGTTTTCTGGAGTGCCGAGTGCTCAATAATCCGCTTTTTACTGGGTCGTTTACGTGTAATATTGAATGGAACAGAAAAACATATCCTTGACTTACAATTCTATCAATTTCTACAAAAGGGACCCCATTCTAGTGATCATAGGGGTCCCAGCAGTGGAACCCCTACTAAACAGAGTGTTATCCCATATCCTCAGAATTTATAATCAACCTTGGTACAGGGGGTGTCCCAAGAATTAGAATTATAACCATAGTGATACATTTGATCAGTGAAGGTTGCAGTGGAGCTGCGTCACAGCCGAAATTACAAGAATAGGGACATGTATGAATGGATAGGGAAACACCACTGAAGAGGAAACTGTAGTCGGCGCCTTTCAGGAATTAACACAATCTGGTAGATATTTGAAGCATGGGGTTCTTTATTCAAAGCTAGGCGCCGCGTTTCGGTTCAGGACCTGGACCTTCATCAGGTACAGTCACATTTATCCCTATCAGACTTCCCACGAAAAGCCAAGTACAGGCAGCCCCCGGGTTACATACAAGATAGGGTCTGTAGGTTTGTTCTTAAGTTGAATTTGTATTTAAGTTGGAACTGTGTGCTTTATAATTGCAAACCCAGCCAATATTTTTAGGGTCTCTGTCACAATTGTATTTTAAAAATGTTGGGTTGTTATAAGAACCAGGATTAACACTAAAGCTTCATTGCACACATCATTTATAACTGTTATAGCTGATCATTGTAGCCTAGGACTAAAGTACAGTAAATTACCAAAATCCAGAGGTCCGTTTGTAACTAGGGGTCGTCTGTAAGTCAGGTGTTCTTAAGTAGGGGACCGCCTGTATAGCGCTAAGATCTAATCTATTCCAAGTACAGTGCTCGAAATTACTGTCATATCAGCAGGTGGACATGTGATATTTTAACTCTTAGGACACCTTCTTCTTCTCCATCTTCTTAATCATCATCAGAATACAAATGTTTTCTATGGAATCCTGTATTTTGTGAGATTTCTCTCTATCTTCTGGCACAGCGTATCCTCTTTAAGCTCTTTAGAAGATGGTAAACCGGCCTCTACTCTTCTGATAATGCTGGCAGGAAATGTGATATTTCCCATCATCGTATATGGTTGCTGTTAGCGCGCTCCTGCTTGTAGAGGAAGTACCTCCAATAACAACATTAAATAATAATAATAATAATAATAATAATAATAATAATAATAATACAGGAATATTAATATTATCTATTAAGTGACACAAAAAGCATACAGTGTGGCATTATGTGATTTTAAAACACAAAACCTTTGTAGACTACTGATGTTAGAAACTATGAAGGTTTAGGAAAATTGTCTGAGGTATGGTTTAAACATTAGCTTCCTGCTCATGACAACTTTACTTAAAGGGAACCTTTCAGCACCTTTGCACATATACAGCCAGTGACAGGTTCCTATAGAGCTCTATTCACTGACTGACCTCCTTCTTTTAGCTAAAAATAGTTTCCCTTACATCCACAGAAATCACATTTTATCTTTTATTACCTGGCAGAGGGGAGTGTGTCCTGCTCGGCCAGCCTCTCCCATCTACTCCTTCGCCTGCCTTAGGCTTCCTTACTGTGACATCATCTCAGGTCCTTTAGCCTCTGTAACTGTTACCCATGCATGTATCTGACCACATGAAGTCACAGCAGCCTCCATGGACTTCTACTCCTCTCCATCCTCCATGGAGGCTGCTGTGATTTTATGTAATCACATACATGGTGTACAGTTTGCTATTGTTAGGAGGCTGAGAGACCTGCAATGATGTCACTGGTCACATGTCATGAATGTAACACAAGGCACCGTGTAAAAAGATTGACACAATATTTCCCATAAGTAAATAGAGCTTTATATTAGCAGATGGTCCTTAAGTACAAGGAGGCAGAGCAGGGATTTGAAGAGACACCGAGCTGTCAGTCAGAATAATGGGGCAGGGTTCACATCTCTGACTCTTCTCTCTCAGGCTGCCAGAGATGAGTCATAAAAGCTAATTTGCATATCAGAAAAACAGTTGTAATTAAGGTACAGAGTCTCACTGGCAGCTAATTTTAGGTGATATAGGGAGGAGTTGTAACCCTTTATCAGCAGTCATTGTTAGTCAGGGGGGGGTCAAAATCTGGTGACAGATCCTCTTTAATGAGGTTCTGACACCTCTCCTGACATGTTTGGTTTAGTAAATGCTTTTACTATTATGCAAAAAAACTATTCTAGAGCATCTTTTTATTTAAAATACAGGCTTACAGGTTACATACAAGATAGGGTCCGGAGGTTTGTTCTTAAGTTGAATTTGTATGTAAGTCGAAACTGTATATTTTATAATTGTAGATCCAGACAAAAAAAGAATTTGGCCCCAGTGACAATTGGAATTTAAATATTTTTTGCTGTAATGGGACCAATGATTATCAATAAAGCTTCATTACAGACACCTTACAGCTGATCATTGTAATCTGTGACTATAGTAACATCCAGAGAGCTTCACCAGAGGTCAGAGGGGTCTGTCTGTAACTATGGGTTGTCTGTAAGTCGAGTGTCCTTAAGTAGGGGACCGCCTGTACTGTATTTACTATTGTGTTGCTTCTTTCTTCCATTATTTCTGGTGGTAGCAGTAACAGTTTACTGTAGACAATCACTTTGTTTAAATGGTCCATCAGAAATGAGTTTATTACAGGGTCTCCTGCTGCTGGGACCCCCTGGTGATCCGCTCTAATATGCAATGAACTAGTGCTAAGTTCCTCTACAAATGAGGCAGTACATGTTTCCCATTGCATTTAATGCTGTATCCTGGTGCATTTAGATTACAAATGAGTGATGGTATCTCCTTTGTCTTGTGAATGTGGGGGTCTCAGCTGGAATACTCCTTGAGGCAAACATTATTACTTATTATAGCTTTAGGGGGTCATTATATATTTCTGTAAGAATCAACCATCTATTTTTTTTTCCATTTGTTGCTATGCAAAATACCTTCCTGTTATCTATCTGCAGCAAAAAGTTATCAGCCAACTTCCTGTATTATAAAGTTCATCACCGTTACAGCTCATTCACCCCCAATTCTAATGGTTCTTGAAGTCTTGTGCTTTTAGATGACAATATAACACTGTGTAACTAAACCGAGGTCTAATGATGATGATCATACACTCAAAGTCACCATAATCAACCTAAGGTTAAAATAAGGCGTGATGAAAAATGATAGTTTGGTGCACAGAAAAATGCAATTAACATTGTATCTTGATGCTATCAAATTAATTAATGGAAAAAAATTATGATTTCATCACATAAAGAAAATCTAGAAAGGAAACAGGGCTATATTGGAAGATACAAGAGAGATGTGCTAGATGTAATTTTGTGAAAACAATTATGGTATATTTATAAGGGGTAAAGTAAGTATTTGGGGATGAGCACCTACAGTGTTTAGTTAAAATACTGGTACTGAGTTGTCTTGAATATCAAGATTGTGCTGCTTATTTACTAAGGGTCCCGTGGCCGCATTTCCGTCGGGTTTTCCAACGTCTTTCGGGGATGGTGCCGCTGGGACAGGTATTTAGCAGGTGATTGTGTCGCACACGAATGGATTTCGACTTTCATGCGACACAAATCGGGAGGTGGGGCGTCGGACGATCCCACGAATTTGGACAAACCGCAGGATTTAACTTTTAAAATTGTGTCGCAAGATCAGCACTCACATGCACCGGGAAGAAGAAGGTGAACTCCGGCGGACCTGAGCGGGGAAGCGACACATGCAGGATATCGGACCCACAATCTTATTGAATAGTGGCACAGTGCATTGTCGTCGGACAATGCACTTTCGGGAACTCCTCCGGACAGGGTAAGTAAATGTGCCCCTGTTTCTTTGCTTTCACTTCCTCAGTTCTTGCACAGCAGGAAATGATATAAATAAAAAAACACTGGGCCTCATTTACTAAGGGTCGTAGATCGCACTTTCGTCAGACTTTCCATCTTTTTCAGGATTTGCACAGCTTTGACAGGTATCGGCTTTTGTCGCAGCTGCGCTGGCTTCCATGCATCACAATTTAGGGTGTGTGCCGCCGGACAATCCGACTGATTTGAACTGAGCGCGGGATTTAACTTTCAAATTGTGTCGCAAGCCATGCACTTACATGCACCAGGAAGAAGAAGGTGAACTCCGTGGACCTGAGCGGGGAAGCGACACATGCAGGATATCAGATGCACAATCTTCGTGAATCGCGGCACAGTGCATAATCGTCTGACAATGCACTTTCGTTGAACTCCGCCGGATGGGTAAGTAAGTGTTCCCTACTCTTTTGCATGACTAGGAAAATGGTGAACAAAAATTCTTGCAAAATACAAAATTATATATACAATACTGGTGTGGTAAAATGCTAAAATAGAAGAGATAATAGTGATGTCACAAACCTGTCCAGCAAACAGAACAAGCGGTCTGAAAGGGTAAGTAATGGCGAACTAGCCTTGTGATGTCCCTGCAGGCTAGAGCCCGGCCTACAGCAGATAAACCGCCCTGATAAGGAAGAACCCACTATCAGGAGTCTGCTAACAGACCCCGAGAAATCCGGCAAGGTGAGAGGATAAATTTACTGGCAGCTGCAGGATGGTGGAGCAGACAGGTAACAGGAAGTCAAAAACAGACCATTGTTCAGACAATGACACAGAAATACGTTACGCCAATAACCAAACACAAGTCTGGGTCAGAGAGCGGGGTAACACCGGGAAAGACAAGACACAGAAGGACAAACAATAGATAATAGACAGACAAGCAAAGTCAGACAGAACTAAAAGACTGTTTAACCTGCAAGCTCTGATTCTACTTGCTAGAATATAAAGGGAGTAATGGACGGCACCCCAAGCAGCTGATTGATTAAGGCATCCATCAGTGAAGCCACTGCTTCACACAAAACAACTCAAACTCATACCCAGCTTTCCCTAAGAAAAAGACTGTGAAATGCAGATGTTAAAGGGGTATTCCTAGAAAGACAAGTTTCTTAAATGTACTCAGGGAGGGGGGTATATAGCAGAACTGTGTGTGTTATAGGTGAATAAGCAGAGCTGAGAGTGTCATGGTGTGTTATATCCATCCCATGATCACTTCATCATCTCTGATCTGTCTCATCTCTCTATTCATGTGCCAGATAATGGTACAATGTTCAGAAGCTAAATGAAAGAGAAAGATTTAAGAAGATCTATGTCCACAGATCTGGGGTTAGTTTTAGGCCACCTGCTATGGCATGGCCCACTTTCTGTGAAGTTGGCATAAGGGGCAAATAATCACAATTTCTATCCCACACAAAACCCTGAGCCCAACAAATTCCAGATAAGTATCAAAAAATGGCAGGCAGCACTCCAAAGTTATAAAGCTGAAAAAACTTCAGTTTTAATCCATCTCAAGTGAGCAACGTTTCGGCTGTAGTGCTTGAGAAAGGCCGACAGTACAGCCGAAACGTCGCTCACTTGAGATGGATTAAAACTCACGTTTTTCAACTTTGTGACTATGTAGTGCTGCCTGCCATTTTTTTTAGATATATATATATACAGTGTATGTATATATGTGTGTACACAAGGAGGAAGTCCAAGCAGCTCAAACTTAAATCCAAGATGGTGGGTGCAAGTTTAAAAGAACCGGGCCATAGGTACTCCAAAAATATCCAAGAAATCCAAGGCAGTAGTAGAAAAAATTAATCCTTTTTATTCCCCACTTCCTTCTTGCGGAAAAACTATAGTTTGTTTGTGTAGATGCGTATCGGGCATGTGTGACACGCACCCCTGGAACACAAATAGCGGAAGTGACATATCCAGCATGACGTTAGCGGGTTACCATGAGGACAATCTACAAAGAGCTATAGGGACGAATCGCACAGCAAAGCAAACAATCGGAACCATCTAGTGACCAGGTATGTATCGAGGGAACAAGATACCCTCTATATATATCAGTCGGTCGCATATGTATAGAAATCGTAGACCCGGACAGCTTCATATAGCATACAGCATTCACACTGTATATATGTAAGGCCTCCTATATCTTGGGAGCTATCCAAAAAATCTTATTTAAAGGAATTTACAACATGTGTACTGGGGACATGCATGGTACTCCCTATCGCATTATATTGCGGATTACCCCTATGTAACACCAGGCATGATAATGCCACGTCCCCTGGAGGGCAAACATAAGGCAATATAGGTCCACAAAAATACATTATTCATATTTATTGTCAATCAAAAAGATTTTTTGTAACAAATACCGGTTTGTCACGAACAGAAGGAACCGCAGTTGTTGTGATTTGATGAGGGGACGATCGTGCGATGTGACTCCGAACAAAGCGTAGACAATCTGAAAGAATTGAAAAAAAACAATTAATATAATAAAAGCAAACGTGTAACACTATTCATCTACAGCATGTGCGGAGAATAGATCCTGACTAAAGCACGTCTGATGTAATGTCACATTTATTAACACTATACCACATGCATTTTGTAATCTACATTCAAACCATTTGGTTTTAGGGCATCCAGGGTGAAGATCCAATAGAGTTCCCTCTTTTTTTAAGATTTTTTCTCGGTCCCCACCTCTCCTCAGAGGTGGAACATGGCCAATTATACAAAACCATAATTGCTTTCCGGTATGTTTGAAATCAAGGAGGAGCGGCACGGTGGCTGAGTGGGTAGCACTTCTACCTTGCAGCGCTGGAGTCCTGGGTTCGAATCCCACCCAGGTCAACAATCTGCAAAGAGTTTGTCTGTTCTCTCCGTGTTTGCATGGGTTTCCTCCAGGTCCTCCGGTTTCCTCCAACACATACTGTTAGGTTGTTTAGATTGTGAGCCTCATGGGGACAGGGAACAATTTGGCAAGCTTTGTGCAGCGCTGCGTAATCTGTGTGCGCTATATAAATAAAGAATTATTATAAAGGAAGTGTTTGGAGACCAGGAGGTCCTTTCGTCTACTTTGGATAGTAAAGCGATGCTGGTTAAAGCGGGTCTTAAACTCAAGGCTGGTTTCCCCTATGTATAATAACCCACAAGGGCAACTGAGTGAATAAATAACAAAGGCACTGTCATAGGTAAGGAAATGTTTTGTTTGATAACTGTCCCCGATGTACAAAATATGAGCCCTTGCTACAATTGATGCAATGGCTACACAGGAAGGACCCTTTTCTAGTCTGGCTAACTAAGCCCATTTGTTTAATAGTTTTGAAACTGCCCACATCTGAGTGTACTACCGGATTTCTGATACTCTGTGCTTTCCTGGCTCTTTGCCACCATTTAATTTAGACCAATGTCTCTCTTGATAATGTTAGCAATGGACTTGGATATGGAATTGAAAGTGGAAACAAAAGGAATATTCTCATGGGTTCTAGTCACATTGGGGCACATTTACTTACCCGGCTCTTGTCGCGGTCCCGTGGTGCGTTGTCCAACGAGGATTCGTGTCTGCCGCAATTCACTAAGGTCGTGCGTCCAATTTCCTGCATGTGTCGCTTCCCCCGCTGAGATCCGACGGAGTTCACCTTCTTCTTCCTGGTGCATGTAAGTGCTTGATCTTGCGACACAATTTCGTTTTTAAATTCCGCGGTTTGTCCGAATCAGTCGGGTTGTCCGACGGGCACGCACCCCGATTTCTGTCGAATGCAAGCCGGCGCCGATGCGCCACAATCCGATCACGTGGGCGAAAAACTTGGGGCAACTCAGCGCAAAAAGGAAATATTCGGGAAACCCAACGGTCCGCGGACCCTTAGTAAATGAGCCCCATTGTTTTTACGCAATGTGTGTATATATATATATAAATAATGTATTTTCACCTTCTCTTCCATCTATTGTATCCACTTATCTGCTGCTTGAATATGTAAAGCGTAAAGCATTCATTTTGAAAAAGTGTAAAAAGAGATGTCTTAAGAGGATGCTTCCCATAGCAGCAATACTCCCACTTTTTCATCTCTAATCAAGTCCTTTATCAAATAATAATAATAATAACAGATAATCCTGTTTTATCTTCCATTCCAAAAGCTCTACTGGGAAAATGTGTGAACTTTTTTTTTTGTAATTATTTATGATGCATGTATTAAGTTGTAACAACAATAACCAAACACAATTTCCTGTCCTTTCATGACATGACCCCCTGTAATTTATTAATATACATGGACAGGAAACTGAACGGCAGCACTCAGTGCTAGACAGCTGCTGCAAAAGCAAATAGATAGCTGTCATGTATGTAAGTGACATACAAGTACATATATTTTATGTATAATATATATCAGGTTTTTATCAAATACAAAACACAATTCATTAACAGATTGTGTACTTTCCATTAATCATTACCCGTATACTATTCAGTACACGTTAGATCTATATTCCATAGCAAACCTATGTAAAATACCAAATACCCAGCTTTACTTTTTGCCAAATTTCCAAATATACACCCCAAAATTCCTAATACAAGATGCAATTGTAATTTAATATCAAATACCCTTTCCAACTTTTTTAGTGCTTCATACCAGTAAATATGTAATTTTAGGAATTTCCAAAGTAATTGAGGTAGGTGAGCACCCTCCCTCAAGCATCATTGACATTTAGAGTCCTTTATTAAACCAATACTTTTCATTATTTTTGGTGTCCAATATGCTCTATATAAGATATAATATTGCATCTGAAGTAACCCCCGGAACCAATACTTAGGGACCATCTGCCAATATTCAACTACAGACATATTCAGATCTGTTTACTGAATATTAGGAGTTAAAAAAATAACTTTATTAAATATTTTACAAAATATTTGGCTTTCGGGATGAATGAGAGAGAGTTCTGTCACATCCTTCAGCACCTCATGTCATGTGACCAGGGTAAGGTCTTTTACCCAGTAACAATAACATCTACCTCATATATGTATCTTCTCACATGAAATCACAGTCCGTGGAGGTAAGCTATGATTTCACGTGATCAGATATATACACGAGGTAGATGTTAATTTACCCGGTAAAGGATCTTAGATGACATCATCCTGGTCACATGACATGAAGTGCTGAATAGTAAGGAGGCATAAGGTATAGGAAGGAGTAGATGGGAAGGGCTTGCTATGCCAGACACACCCCATCTGATACCAGGCAAGGTAACAAATTTGATTATATGATTATGTGATGGAAACAATTTTTAGCTAAAAGGAGGGGGCATTTAGTTAATAGGACTCTATAGGAGCCTGTTACTAGCTGTATTTCGAAAAATGCGGTGACAAGTTCCCTTTAAACGATAATTGAAATACTATCACCTTGAGTTGGGATATAATAATAGCAACAATGGGGCACATTTACTAAGGGTCCGCGGACCGCGATTCTGTCGGGTTTCACAAATTTTTCCTTTTTGCGAGGAATTGCAGATTTTTGACGCACGCGATCTGATTTGGCAACCCAACTGATTCGGTCAAACCGCGGAATTTAAAATACTAATTTATGCTTTTAATTTATGCACGCCTGCTTCTGGCTGGGGAATTATGATCCGGCCGGTGACGGCAGAACCAGGTGGGAACGGTAGGAGGCTTGCAGCGGGGACGTGCATAAATTAAACTCTCTAGAAGCCGAGAGGTGCTCAGCCGTAAACTGGTAGATGTCCTTTAAATTTATAAATTTATTTTCAAGTCTCAATAAGTATAAAGTGTTGAAAAAGAAGTCCCCATAGCTATACGAGGATTAATACGTATAGAAAGTCCAAGCGGCACTATCTTGATTGAAAAAATGGCTGGGTGCAGGCTTGAGGAAGGCTCTCTTGGGCCGAAACGTCGCTGTATGTTACTCACTATGGAATAAAAGATTTTACTACGTTTCACGAAATTGGAGTGCTGCACATTTCTTCGAAGTATATGAGGATTAAAATATATAGTAGATAATTCTGCTTCCTGAATTTGGCCCGATGACTCCTAACCCCAAGCGTAGTAAATTAAACGAGATGCTAAGTAGTAAAACTGTTTGGGTTTTATCCAAGGAATAGCCAGAAGCCTGATGGAAATGGAATGTGTAATTAAGAAGAATGAAGAGGAAGCTACTATACTTGACTAAGGAAATGACAAACATAACATTAGGGAAGCAGGTCATGCAATCCAGTTCACAAAGGTTGATGTCACAGAGTATGAGAAATATAGATGACTTTATGTCAACGAAGCTAACATCAGCGACACAAATCCTTCACTGGGGGACATGTATTATCGTATCTGCGCCCAAAAAATGCCAGGATTTTACGGTTTTTTGGGCGCAGAATTGTTGCGGATCATTTATAATGATTTTGCCCCAGAAAGAACAGATGTTTCCGACTAACCGTCAGGTTTTTTTGGAGCAAGTGGACGTGGCCTAAAGTTTCCACACTATCCTCCAAATTTATGTGTATCTTGCCGGCATTTTTAGGCGCAAATTTAGGCGCACAATAGACCAGGAAAAAATTTGTCTGAGAGCAAAATTAAGGCACAGTCCATGTAAGATTTGGGCGCACACTTCAGTACTGTCAGCATTTTTCTGGCGCACCACTATAATACATCGGGCTGTGCTTTGCGGAGACTGATCTCCGATGCCGACAGTCGTCCTTGCGGCACAAATAGTAAATCCCCCCCAATGTTTTTTAAGTCAATAAAATATATCGGATAGTATTAGACATCCCAGGGAATTAGTAGCATGCCTTGTCTCCATCTAAAAGGAAATGTGTTGCTATAACAATGGGTTGAGATTTTTTTTACAATAAAAAGCCAAAAACACATATCCTCATGAGACAGCTATGCAGATCAAAGCTTTGCATTCTCACTACATGTAGTGTGCAGTCTGACAACAGGATACAGTCTATAGATTATGGAATCATATAGTTTATATAGCTGCTTGTCATTTTTATTAATATTGCTAAGGACATTTAGGGGCTTATTTACTAAGGTCCCACCGCCGCATTTCTGTCGGGTTTTCCAATGGTTTCCGGCATCGCGTAGTGGATTGTGTCGCAATCGCTCCGGCTTTCACGCGACACAAAAGGGGGGGGGGGGGGTTCATCGGACGATCCGAAGGATTCGGACTATGCGTGGGATTTAACAAATCAAATTGTGTCGCAAGACATGCACTCACATACACCGGGAAGAAGTAGGTAAACTCCGGTGGACCTGAGCGGGGAAGCGACACATGCAGGATATCGGGTGCACGATCTTGATGAATCGCGGCACAGTGCATTATCGTTGGACAACGCACCTCGGGACGTGCAGGGACCGTGTAAGTAAATCTGCCCCATAATATCATTTACATATAGTTTTGCTGATGTACCCTTATACTGGAAACATTTTTTGAAATCTTACTTTCAAATTCTGTAGGGAATTTGTATTGACATTTTTCACTTTACATATTCTCAGTATAACATGTTCTAACTTCCTTTCTGGACATCACTTACTGTGGTTTTGCTGTACTTTGGCAATAAACAGTCATTTATCCCAGGTCTTGTATGCAATATGTATGCCTAGAATAGTAGCTAATGATAATACAGGTGTAACAGTGCAGAGAACAAACAAGATGTCACAATCGGAAAGGTCATACTCCTACACAGGCTAATATAACTGTGATATTTGGTTTGGGGTAAAGTGTGCCTGGAGACGTGTGGGGGATGTTACACAGATAGTGCTGTCTCATACTATGGGGGCACCACAGTATATTTTATGTTTGGCCCGGTTTCTCTTGTTCAGGAGACAAACTAGAATCAAAAGTAAGTAAAGTAATATTTTCTGCTAGGTTCAGTATAAGAAGCTTAGTCCAGGGCTACACTGACACTTTTGTACCGCTCCTAATTGATTTTTATTATTAAGCTCCGGCGGCAGTCTACATGAACGCATGAGCAGTACACATTGGGGCACATTTACTAATGGTCTGCGGACCGCATTTTCGTCAGGTTTCCCGACGATTTCCATTTTGCTCCACATTTAACAGGGGATTTTGGCCAACGCGATCGGATTTTGGCACATCGGCGCCAGCTTGCACCCAACACAAATCGGGGGCGAGCCGTCAGACAACCCAACAGATTCGGACTACGCGCGGGATTTAACATTTCGAATTGTGATGCAAAACACGCACTTACATACACCAGGAGGAAGAAGGTGAACTCCGGCAGACCTCGACTGGGAGGGTGACGGATGCACGAACTCGGGCGCACGAGCCTCGTGATTCGAGCTGGACTTCATCTTCGTTGGACCGTCCGGATCGGGGATCGCGACAGGACCAGGTAAGTAAATTTGCCCCATTCACTCTCACTTCTCTGGTAAAATCAATCATTAACACTGCAGAAAGATCAGAAAGATGCACTGTAGTCCTGGGCTTATTATATGCAGTAATAGACAATAGTGCTTACATAAAGAGTTGTGGTGTATTTTATATTCATGGTATCTGCTGTTTAGGCCAGGCATAAGAATGAACACCGCTGTGTATACAACACAGTATGAAGCTCCAAGCTCTGTGTATTGGTCAAGAACTGTAACTGAGGGCTTCAGCTCAGTCTGTGTTATGATGGGCCCATACAGCAGATCAGTTGGGAATAAAATACTGATGCCCCATCTTAAAGAAAAGTCACCAATATGAAATACTCTACGACCCCTTTACCTGGGTAACATCTGCCTGCCATGGTTCTTATAGGAAATCTACCATCAAAATCCGTCTTCATCCTCCTTCCTTCTCAAATCAACTTTTAACATTATGTTAAAAAGGGATGGGGGGGGGGGGAGTCAGAAAGGGGTGGGGGCTGTTACCATGGAGTCTGTAAGCTAAAGACTCCAACTGCGACTCTGACTGCTCAATTTCCCAAACTTTGACTCCAGCTCCAGCAAAATGGTCGCCAACTCTGACTCCACAGGCCTGTTTTCCTGGTCACTCTAAGGCCCCTTCCACACTTGCGTTGCAGATCACGTCAGAGTTTGATCAGGGTGCGATCAGGGTTTGGTCAGTTAAAAAACGCACATTTTGCATCAGAGTGCAATCAGTTTTCAGTCAGAGTTTCTTCAGTGTCTCAGTTTTTCACGCGCGTTTTCAATGCGTTTTTCACGCACAGATAATGCGCGTGAAAAGGACTCAGGACTGAGCTCTATCTTTTCTATGGCAATTGATGCTTGAAAAACGCATTGCACTTGCATTGGACTTGCGTGTGTCTCAGAGTGCAATGCGTTTTTGATGCGTCTCCATAGACTTGTATGGTGCATTTTTCACGCGTGTAAAAGTAGAGCATGTCGAGATTTAAACGCACGTTAAAAAAAACACGCGTGTGTGCGTGAAAAAAAATGCAGGTGTGAAAAAGCCCATTGATTACAATGGGTCAGAGTGCAATGCAAGGTCTGTGCGTCAAAAGCACGCGCAGAAAACGCGCATGAAAAACGCAAGTGTGAAAGGGGCCTAACAGTGCTTGAAATAAATACGGGCGTTTCTTCCCAGTGCCTTATTCCTCTAACCTATACTGTAGCAGAGATCCCACATTCATCTCAACTAAAAGGGGGATCGGGGAGCACAACCTGCCCGGACAAGCCTTATGCAGCTGGTCAAGCCATAAGTTTCAGGCCGCACCTGCTGACAGGCAGAGTCCAATGAGCAATTCCATAACTGATGTAACATAACTGACGGAAGAGTTCTTTGGTGCAGGAGGCCCAGTAGCAGTGAGTGCAGCTAAGAAGCTCTCACTGCTCCCGAGTCCTCTCCTGCAGCTATGGAGAGTACCAGCAGAGGTAAGTACTAGTCAGCTGTACTGCTGGATGCTCTCCTGCTGCCGGCACGGTACACAGATCCGAGCGGAACATGGAGGAGAGAAGCTGCTGCAGCAGAGGAGAAAAGGAACCAGGAAAAGGGATGATTTATTTTTTATTCTGCTATGGGGTCTCCAATCTTTGTTTCTTCTGGGGTCTCCAGTATTAGTAGTTTTATGGAGGGTCTCCAGCACCATATCTGCTCAGTGGTCTTCACTATTATTGTCTCTTCTGCAGTATTTGGTCGCTGGAGCAGCATTTATCATTTCTGGGTTGGCATTTTGTGCTGTACTGTGGTTGTTGGTGCATCAAGGGTACTGGTTACTGATGCGGCCCCTTAAAGTTTCAGGTGTATAACAGTTGGACCAATAAATCTGGCTCACCCCTGGCCTGAATCCTTAGATCCAAAATAGAACAGACATTTAAGGGAAATGTACATTTTTTTTATAATCCATTTTATCACGACTTTTCCAAATGAAAACATTCATCTTTGGGTGGAGTCTCATACAAACACACAATAATAATAATCTCTAGCAAAAAATTAGTCTTATATTAGTCATCAATGTTCCGTTAATTCAGATTCTGTTGCCCAGTTTGGATCTTTGATATTGGTCTATAATATAAGGCAGTGATGGTGAACCTTTTAGAGACCGAGTGCCCAAACTTCAACCAAAATCCACTTATTTACCGGGAAGTGTCAACATGCCATTTTAAGCAGTAACTTATTGCTACCTGTTATCCACATCTCTCAATCGTATCAGCAGCTGAGGCCACCAATACAGTTGAAAGAAGGAGGGCAAATTCAGACTCTCATTGTAGCTTCTCTCCAGGGTCTCTCTGTAGAGGAAGAATGAAGGGTCCAGCAGGATGAGCTTCAAAGATAATGCAGCCATGTCCACACCTTCTCACTTTTCCAACAGTTCCAAACAGCCAATGAAGTGTCGCCTTAAAATAGCGCTGAGAGCAGCATCTCTTAAGTTGCCTGGGACTGCAGGAAGATTTGGTGGATTTGCTCCTTTCTGGTGAGTGCCCACAGAAATGGCTCCGAGTGCCACCTCTGGCACCCGTGCCATAGGTTCGCCACCACTGATATAAGGTAATCAAAAGATATACTATACTGTAAGTAACAATTTATCATCTGCTTTATATATAAAACTTTCGAGTTTCAAGACATGTACACCCTGCATTCCACCATTTGTCGTAGGCCGCAGTTTGAACACAGCAAACTATTATTTCAAACCTATGTAGAAAAAAAAAAAAAAATCACTCCTTCAAAGATTTTCCAGAGGAGATGTAAAGAATAAACATTTGCATTAGTTATTTGTATTAAAATATGCAGACATTTGCACAGAGTCGAGCCAACTTATAAATTTTCATAACTTCTTCGAATTGCTAACATTTTTTTAACACACTGCGCTAGTTCAGCTTTGTGAGTCGCTCAATGGCAATCTTTCTGGTCTGCGAAGGGAAAAAAAAGGAGGAAGGCAAAGAGCATTATAATGAAGAATGCCGAATAAATAAAAAACAAAACAGTACAGGCCGTACATCTCATCAAACAATGGACACGTTCATGGTTAGCAACCAGCGATTAGAACAACACAATGTGCTGCATGTTGACTCGGATGGTGAAAAGAAATTCTCCACTTTTTAAAGATTTTCCTGGCCGAGAGTCAAGAAGACATTCTGACTTCTGTGCAATGTAAGTCATGCACATTTTAAGCTCCGATGAATAATATGTTCTTTATTCTGTGAACTGGTAACAGCTGCAGACACATTACAAATGGCTCAGAAAACATATCTTTTTGGTCAGTGCTTCAGACCACGTGCAATACCAAAGTTATTACTAAAGCTCAATCGGAGCAAAGTTAACACAAAGCTCGACTTACTGTATATTTATCGAAAAACTAAAAATGTTTGTTCCTTTAAATATCTCGCTTCATGTTTTGAGGCTGAAAAAATTGAAATGAGTTCAATTAAAAAAAAAAAAAAGAAGGGATTCGAGAAATTGTGCTACAAAGACCACCCACGTTCTCATTCTTGACAAGGAAGATTCTGTTGTTGTGACTGTAAATTTCCTACTCGTGATCATTTGGATGTGATAATTTGCAGTAAAGACTGTTGACATGAAAATATATTTATTGGGTTCTATACTGTTACTCCATCAGGTCTAGGAGGTGTGGTTGGAAAAAAAGACGACCACAGATAAGATATTTCTAAGAATTTGATCATTTTTAGGGCCCGGAAAGAAGAAAGGGAGTATGTGATTTTGGTTATTGAAAGGCTTAGGTCAGATGTGATCGCTGAGGTTTGTTCTTATTTTAGAAGCGTAAATATTATGAAACAGTTGTTTGCTCATGTATTATAATATACAGGCGGTCCCCTACTTAAGAACACCTGACTTACAGACGACCCCTAGTTACAAACAGACCTCTGGATGTTGGTTATTACTGTACTTTAGCCTTGGGCTACAATAATCAGCTGTAACAGTTATCAGTGATGTCTGTAATGAAGCTTTAGTGTTAATCCTGGTTCTTATGACAATCCAACATTTTTAAAATCCAATTGTCACAGAGACCAAAAAAATTTAGTCTAGGGCTACGATTATAAAATATACAGTTCCGACTTACATACAGATTCAACTTAAGAACAAACTTCCAGAACCTTGATATATACAGGGGACAGGATTTGTAAGTCTTGGTTAATATTTCAAATTGAATTAGTAATGCAATGGGTAACCAGTGGAGGAGAGGTAGAAGAGATGGATTACCTGCTGTTTCCATGTTTTTGGATGTGACCAGCACAAATTCTCCTTAAGGAGTTTAGTTTCTTCCCTGACCTGTGTCTATGGCATCTCTCCTTGTGACTACACTTTGTTGATGAGATGTAAAAAAATTGAAACAGCGCTGTATACAGTTGAGAGTCTGCTCCTTTTGGCTTTTATCCTGCATCATGTCATTAGACTTCTTGAAAGTCATGATTCATGTAAACTGGTCCTTCTTACAAGGTAGCTTGGAGTTAACGTTTTCCTAATTCCCACCCTGAGAAACATATTGGGGCACATTTACTAAGGGTCCGTTGGATGCATTTCCGTCGGGTTTCGCATTTCTTTCCAATTTGCCCTGAATTGCCCCAGGTTTTTGGCGCACGCGATCGGATTGTGGTGCATCGGCGCCGGCTTGCATGCGACACAAATGGGGGCGTGGACGTCGGACAACCCGACTGATTCGGACAAACCGCGGAATTTAAAAACCAAATTGTGTCGCAAGATCAGAACTTACATGAACGCGGGGAAGCGACACATGCAGGAAATTGGACGCACGATCTTAGTGAATCGCGATGGACCCAAATCCTCGTCGGACATTCCGGATTGGGGTCGTCAACGGGACGGGTAAGTAAATGTGCCCCATTGTGTATTTGTTCCCCATTGGTTTTATGGACTAAAAGGTAACAAGAGACAGTAAATGAATCATGAGGGTAAGAAATTAATTCAATTTATGTTCTAAATTTGTGCTTCTCAGAAGTTGCCAAGAGGTACCGGAATCCAGTGCTGATAGCGTCTTCATGTATACTCGTGACTCACTGAGATACAGGACACAGGGTGTAACTTATTGATTGCGGTTATTCTTTCACCGTTTAAAATAGAGTCTACATTTTTTAAATATGAACCAGACTTTCCATAAATTGCAATTTACACATGTAATCCATTAACAAAAAAAAAATTATATTATTCATCCGATTCTGATTTACCATTTTCATTGAAGTCCAGACCTGCGCTTACAATTCTGCAGGTTGCAGTGCTAAAGCTAAAGCTTAGGTAGTGAGTAGTCTACATAAGTATTTTAAAATAATCTGATGTAGGATAAAGTACGGTACAAGTTGACTACATGTATGGCATAATACAATTCAGTAGTAAGTATTGGGATTACAGCAACACTACAGTACCACTTACCCTCACCCTTCTCACTCCAGAGTGATGATAGATACTGTATTGTTGGCAGATTGGAAACCTTAGGAGTTAGAAGGCATCAGGGAAAGTGCATTTTAATAATAAACAGGCCTAAGCCTTCTAGGGGGTCCATGGCCACCCAAACCACTCACCACATTTTATACTGAGAAGGACCCTCATCCATGAAATCCACGTACATGTGTTCCTCCTCTCAATACACATGTACACAAGAACTATTTCAGGACCCTTGAAGGTCCTGCAGGCAGAAAGGGACGTATCCTCTATTCCCCAAGAAGCTTGATTCTAGTACTTTATGAATACCAGACTTGTAGGGGCTATAATATTCATACTGTCCAGGGCTCATGGCAGTCTTATTCCACTCCTGCACTTCTGCTGTATAAGCAGTTGGACTATCAGATTATTATCCCCTATCCGGTGAAAAGGGATAAAAATAATACTTGGTAGAACCCCCTTTAAGCACTGCAGTCCTTATTATATAGCTACCTACATTGTATTATATTGTTAGGATGATATATTGATAAAGTGAATGGTCCTGAAGTTCAGTGAAATATAGATCTTACAAAGTTATAGAGCAGTGGTGGCGAACTACAGGGGGCGGGCAGGCTATATACTACAGGGGGCTGGCAGGCTATATACTACAGGGGGCTGGCTGGCTATATACTAAAGGCAAGGGATTGGCCATATACAGGCAGTCCCGGGTTACGTACAGGATAGTTTCTGTAAGTTCGTTCTTTAGTTGAATTTGTATGTAAGTCAGAACTTTATATTTTATAATTGTAACTCCAGACAAATTTAATAACTGTTATAGTTGTTTATTGTAGCCTGGGACTAAGGCAGATGCTAGCTGTATACTGAGGACCGGCTGGCCATATACTGAGGCAGAGGCTGGATGTATACTGGGGGCTGACTGCCTATATATTGGGGGGCATATGTGGGCTTGCGGGTTATATACTGGGGGGCATAGGCTGGCTGGATACTGGGGGCTGGCTGGTATAAACTGGGGGGCATGGGAGGATGGCTGGCTATATACTGGGGGGCAGGAGGCTGGGTAGCTATATACTGGGGGGCATAAGGCAGGGTAGCTATATACTGGGAGGCTGGGAGCTGACTAGCTATATACTGGAGGGCAGGGGCTGACTAGCTATATACTGGAGGGCAGGGGCTGACTAGCTATATACTGGAGGGCAGGGGCTGACTAGCTATATACTGGAGGGCAGGGGCTGACTAGCTATATACTGGAGGGCAGGGGCTGTCTTGCTGTATGCTGAGGGTCATGGGCTGCCACCAATGTATTTTCCACCCTAGGCTTATACTTATGTAAATAGGTTTTTCCAGTTTTTTTTTTGTGCTAAAATTAGGTACCTCGGCTTATACTTGGGTTGGCTTATACTATGTACAGTAAGTGGGTTTTGGTTGTAGTTTGAGCTCTCTAAACAGTTTGCCACCTCTGCTATAGAGTATATATAGATATATGTAAGATACACTGTAGCAACACTGACAGTTCTATGCGGAGTTATAATGTTTAAATCTGTCGTCCTATTTCTATTGTCAGAAAAAGCCTATGGCCGCATGACTTCTTACTATCGCATCAAAGACAATGGCCTTCATTTAAAAGCCAGCAGTGCAGCACATTTTATGCAGTTTTGTCTATTTGCACAATCTCTGCCCTTTATGTTCTATGACACAAGTTGTAAAAAGTAGAAAAGTCAGCTGAAAAAATTAACTATGAATCTCATTCTTTCATAATGTGAACTTTTACATAACAATTGTCAATCAGTTTCTACTTCTGTTATATCTCGAGGGCTTGTATTTGTAGAACCATATAGAGGTTTATTATAATTTTATTATATCTTGGCTCCATGCCATCATTAGGCACATGCATGCAATGTCTGAAGTTGTGAATGATAGATCCTGCTTTCCCCATATTGATGGCCTATTCTTTGTACACGCCATCAATATCTGAACATGAAAGTTCAACGTTTGGCGTCCCTAAAGTGGCGACAGTTCTTGATCCCTCAATCTTATCAACCTGCAAATCATCAACTTAGTGGCTGCAATGTTTTATATTACAACTGTGTCCCATTCACATAAGCTACAGCATTCTCAAGGTATGTTAGGTTCACGGGCAGCACGGTGGCCTTGTCCCACCCAGGTCAACATCTGGGATCTGGGATCATACAAAGAGTTAGTATGTTCTCTCCGTGTTTGCGTGGGTTAATAATAATTCTTTATTTATATAGCATACACAGATTACGTAGCGCTGCACAAAGCATGGCAAATTGGTCCCGGTCCCCATGGGGCTCACAATCTAAACAACCTAACAGTATATTTTTGGAGTGTGGGAGGAAACCGGAGGACCCGGAGGAAACCCACGCAAACATGGAGAGAACATACAAACTCTTTGCAGATTTTGACCTGGGTGGGATTCGAACCCAGGACCCCAGCACTGCAAGGCAGAAGTGCTACTCGCTCAGTCACCGTGCCACCCGTTTCCTCCAGATCCTCCGCTTTCCTACCACACTCCAAAACATACTGTTAGGTTGATTAGATTGTGAGTCCCATGTGCAGCGCTGCGTAATCTGTAGGTGCTATATACATAAAGAATTATTATTATTATTTATAATGCATCAAATCAAATGGTAGATTTTTCTTTAATGTCAGGGTGACGAAAAAGAGAACGTGTACTTACCCTGCTCCGCATCTCGGTTCCAGTGTCTCCTCAGTCTTCTGCACTGATAGCTCAGCCAGTGGCTGCGTTCTGCTTAGGACAAGGAATAGCCAAAACCGATCCGATCAGTCACTGCCAAAGACTGGATGACCCACGGAACGCTAGATTGTGGGTCATTAGGGTAGACAAAGTCCCACTGAGTGGATCTCTAAAAGAGGGACAAGAGTTTGGATAAAGCAAAGCAAAGTAGAGTGGAGAGACCTGAGCTCCCTTTCCCGTTACCTGAACTGGACCAGTGGGTCAGTATCAAAGACTATATGACCCAAGAGATGCTAGAACTTAGTCCCTGCGTTTGGTAAATTATTGTTACTGTAAATTTGTCACCCTTGTCCTGGCTCCTGAGGGTTTTCCAGGAATCCTGTCAACCCCCTTTAAAGGAACTTGCAAAGTTGCTTACTTCATCCCTTTCCCTTTCCAAAATAAAGTGACATTTTTAAAGCAGGGATCCGGTTGTCAGCTGTAGGCAATTCCCTCGCTTCTACTTGCCCTGCGTAAAAATCTCTTCCACTTAATGGCAATGATTCCAATATGACTCTATTACAAGGAAAATATAGGTCTTTTCTAAATAAAACTGCAAAACAAAAGAATAGAAAATTGTTAAAATGACATTTCACAGTTGTTCAAAGCAAAGCGTCTCCACGGAATTTTTGGAAAACTGTGAACCTACAGGAAGAATTTACACATAAAATAGTTCCGAAATTTTCCTTCTTAAAATAACTCTGATTGCATCACCGGATGCTCAACCAAATTGAATGGAGTCGGCTCTTCCATGCCGGCCATGAAACAGCATGTGGATGGGCTCAGTGCTACAGCCGCGGCTAATAGGAAATAGTTAGCTTGGAAATTACACTATAAAGTGTAACCAGATACGTTCAGCTGTTCGTATACATGTCTAAGGATTAATTTTACCTTAGTAAGGGCCCATGAATAGACAGCAGGTTTAATGCAAGCTGTAATTGAAACTGGACCTCCCACAGACTGGGGGAAGTTCAAATGAAATCCTGACAGCGTGGACTATACTCTTCTTCAATGGAACACAACAAAGTATCCACCAACAAAACAAATAGGGATAAGAAAGAACAACTTGAGCCACTTTGTAGCTTGCCTTCATGTTAAGAATGAGATTTGGGATTAACTTTGCCTCCCACGTGCCCGGGGTTCGTTTAAACCACCAATTAAAGGCTTCTTTTAAGCAGCTCAGTCCTTATCAGTAGTGGAGGAAGCCGTACGGAGCTTAGTGTTCAACGTGAGATGTATGGCCAACATAGAAGGCTAACAAATTATTATCTCCATTGTAGAAGACAGAAAACATTGTTGCAGTGGACCTATTGTACATGTTTTATTGGATAACTCTGCAGATTGTATCTGAAGTTTTCAGTTGACTTAGGTCATTACTTAGAGCATGTTATTACTCAAAACTAGGTCATTTCATGACTGTAATCTGCTTTTTCAGGTTATCACACACACATAGAGCACTTGCTCACTCTTTTACCAGGCTTACTACTATAGTACTAGAACTACTGCTACTACTATAGTACTACTACAACTACTATTCAACTACTATAGTACTACTACTGCAACTACTATTCTACTACTATAGTACTACTACTACTACAACTACTATTCTACTACTATAGTACTACTACTACTACAACTACTATTCTACTACTATAGTACTACTACTGCAACTACTATTCTACTACTATAGTCCTACTACTACAACTACTATAGTACTACTACTTCAGCTACTATTCTACTACTATAGTAATACTACTACAACTACTATTCTACTACTATAGTACTACTACTGCAACTACTATTCTACTACTATAGTCCTACTACTACAACTACTATAGTACTACTACTTCAGCTACTATTCTACTACTATAGTACTACTATAACTACTATTCAACTACTATAGTACTACTACTACAACTACTATTCTACTACTATAGTACTACTACTACAACTACTATTCTACTACTATAGTACTACTACTGCAACTACTATTCTACTACTATAGTCCTACTACTACAACTACTATAGTACTACTACTGCAACTACTATTCTACTACTATAGTACTACTACTACAACTACTATTCTACTACTATAGTCCTACTACTACAACTACTATTCTACTACTATAGTCCTACTACTACAACTACTATAGTACTACTACTGCAACTACTATTCTACTACTATAGTACTACTACTACAACTACTATTCTACTACTATAGTACTACTACTGCAACTACTATTCTACTACTATAGTCCTACTACTACAACTACTATAGTACTACTACTTCAGCTACTATTCTACTACTATAGTACTACTACTACAACTTCTATTCTACTACTATAGTACTACTACTACTACAACTACTATTCTACTACTATAGTACTACTACTACTACTACTACTGTTTTTCTACTATAGTACAACTTCTACTACAACTACTGTTCTACTATAGTACTACTACTACAAGTACTATTCTACTACAACTACTATTCTACTACTATAGTACTACTACTACAACTACTATTCTACTGCTTTAGTACTACTACTATAACTACTATTCTACTACTATAGTACTACTACTACAACTACTATTCTACTACTATAGTACTACTACTACAGCTACTATACTACTACTACTACTACTACTACTGTTTTTCTACTATAGTACAACTTCTACTACAACTACTGTTCTACTATAGTACTACTACTACAAGTACTATTCTACTACAACTACTATTCTACTACTATAGTACTACTACTACAACTACTATTCTACTGCTTTAGTACTACTACTATAACTACTATTCTACTACTATAGTACTACTACTACAACTACTATTCTACTACTATAGTACTACTACTACAGCTACTATTCTACTACTATAGTACTACTACTACAACTACTGTTTTTTACTATAGTACAACTTCTACTACAATTACTGTTCTACTATAGTACTACTACTACAACTACTATTTGACTACTATAGTACTACTACTACTACAACTACTATTCTACTACTATAGTACTACTACTACTACTACAACTACTATTCTACTACTATAGTACCACTACTACAGCTACTATTCTACTGCTATAGTACTACTACTACAACTACTGTTTTTCTACTATAGTACTACTACTGCAACTACTATTCTACTATAGTACTACTACTACTACAACTACTGTTCTACTACTATAGTACAATTACAACAACTACTTTTCTTCTACTATAGTACTACTATTACAACTACTCTTGTACTACAATAGTACTACTACTATAACTAGTGTTCTACTAGTATGTTATTACTCAAAACTATGTCATTTCATAACTGCAATCTGTTTTTTAGGTTATCATACATACATAGAGCACTTGCTCACTCTTTTACCAGGCTTACTACTATAGTAATAGAACTACTTTTCCACTACTATAGTACTACTACTACAACTACTGTTCTTCTACTATAATACTACCCCTTCTACTATGGTTCTTCTACTATAGTACTACAACTTCTACTGCAACTTGTCACGGGCTGCCCCAGTGCCTCCCTCCGCTGCCCCAGTGCTGCTCCGGTGCACTCACCTCTCCTGGCTCCCGCTCCCGTCCGGACTGGGTCCGGACTGCGCCCTAGGGAGCGGGGCCGCGCGCGCGGCACTGCCTCAAGATTTAAAGGGCCAGCGCACAGGTGATTAGTATTGGTCATTTCCTGTTTTGTATATAACCCTTTGTTTCCCATCATTCCCTGCCGGATCTTTGTGCCTCTTAGCCTTAGAGAAAGCTTCCTAGCGAGTATTGCTGTGTTCCTGCGTATTCCTGTATTCCTGCGTTCCAGTGTATTCCTGTGTGTTCCCGTTCCTGAGTCCTGTGTTGCCGTGTTACCTGTGTTCCTCCCTGTTGCTGTGTGCCTGTGTTCCCGTTCCCTCCTGCCTGGACCTCCTGTTGCTGACCCCGGACTTGAACCTGACGTTGCATCTCTGCCGCCTGCCCTGACCCTGTGCCTGGACCCGACTACGAGTTTGTCATCCGTTAAGGTACCTCGACCTCGGCTGCCACCGTGGGCTAGTCACACCTGGGAACGACCTAGTGGTATCCTGCCGCAGCAAGTCCAACCCGCTTTGCGGCGGGCTCTGGTGAAAACCAGGTGCCGCTAGGCTCCGGTTCCGGGTGTTGGCTAGTTACATCTCCCGCGGTGGTCCAGAGGATCCACTGATCCTAACACAACTACTGTTCTACTACTGTAAAACTAGTACTGCAGCTACTGTTCTACTGCTATAGTACTACTACTTACTTCTCTACTACTATAGTACTACATTTACTGTTCTACTATAGAACTGCTACTACAACTACTATAGTAGACCAGGAAAAAGGAAGAATTCTATATTTCAATGGACTGCACTTTGGGGCACATTTACTAAGGGTCCGTTGGATGCATTTCAGTCGGGTTTCCCGACTATTTCTGATTTGCGCTGAATTGCCCGGGTTTTTTGTCGCACGCGATCGGATTGTGCCGCATCAGCGCCGGCTTTCATGCGACGAGGGGGGGGAGGCGTGGCCGTCGGACAACCCGACTGATTCGGACAAACCGCGGAAATTCAAATTGTGTCGCAAGATCAGCACTCACATACACTGGGACGAAGGTGAACTCCGGCGGACCTGAGCGTGGGAAAGCGACACATGCAGGAAATTGGACGCACGATCTTAGTGACTCGCGGCAGATCCGAATCCTCGTCAGACATTCCTGATCGGCGGCGTCAACGGGACTTGTAAGTAAATGTGCCCCTTTGTCTATTACCGTATATACTCGAGTATAAGCCGACCCAAGAATAAGCCGAGGCCTCTAATTTTACCCCAAAAACCTGGTAAAACCTATATTTTTTTTAACTCACGTATAAGTCGAGTTTGGGTTTTCAGCACATTTTTTGTGCTGAAAAACTAGGCTTATACTCGAGTATATATGATATATAAAATCACATCCCGGATGACATTAGTACTAAAAAAAAACAGTCGGATAACACCAGTATGGCTTTAGGACAGAAATCGGACCAAACTCAGATCAAAATCGTATGTTTTCACCAAGCCAACCTTATCCGAGGGTAATGCATAGAATTAAATCCTTTATCCTCAATTTCTCATGAGATATTGTTGCATATCCTTCTGGTATAGGAGACGATTAGTACACTGCACTCAATATACCCCGCGTGCAGGTCAAGCCTACAGCTCCACAAACACAGTATACAAATCAGATGTCTGGTCACAGCCACATTACCTGCAATTACACTGAGCGCAGAGCCTAAACACATTACAAACTTCACACCAAAATAGATTAGCCAGGCACTTTATTCAATTATGACAGCCGTCCCTGTGGTGACATAGGGTAAACGTCAGAATACTACGCTGGATAGACAAACATTAGTGCCAGGAGCGTGGCTGCAGACTGATAGCGCTACTACAGGTGCTATATACCATATATACTCGAGTATAAGCCTAGTTTTTCAGCACAAAAAATGTGCTGAAACCTCAAACTCGGCTTATACTCGAGTTAAAAAAATATAGGTTTTACCAGGTTTTTGTGGTAAAATTAGAGGCCTCGGCTTATACTTGGGTTGGATTATACTCGAGTATATATACGGTACATAGATCCTTAGTGATAATTAATGTAGGTTAAGTCGCTTTTGTATTGGTAAACTATAAAATTCCCCTTGTAAATACCAGAAAAGATTAGGCACTTTCTTTCCCATATTGCGGACATGTTAATGGGGCAGCAGATTTCTATTATTATCTGGATAAACAAGTGCCCTGACCTAGTTACTACTACGCTTCTTATGTATATCACCTTTTATACATTGTATTATTGTTCTAGTTTTCACTTCCTGCGTGGACTTTTCTTGTGGTACTGACTCATGTATATTTTTAAATAACTTTTTTTTTTTTTTTTCTATGTCATGGAACTAAATTGCCAAGCGGATCCAAAATTATGCAAATCATGCTGCCAACTCTCAGAGCTTTTATACTATAAGCCAGTATGAAGAACATATTTTACACTTCGTTCAATTACCAAGATGTTGGAGATTCTCTGCACAGCGCCTTAATTTTGCTCTCTGACCATTATTTTCCTGGTCTATTGTGCGCCAAAAAATGCCGACAAAATACAGATATATGTGACGGATAATGTGGAAAAGTTAGGCCACGCCCTCTTGAGACAAAAAAAAAAACCGGAGGAATCGGGATAGTCGGAAACATCTGTTCTTTCTGGCGCAAACTCATTATAAATGATCCGCAACAGTTCTGCGTAAAAAAAAAAGGTAAAATCACGCCAGATATGATAATACATCTGCGATAATACATTTCCGGAGTGCTGCTTCATCATTATAGGCTATTGGATTGTGGGGTCGATGTTGGATCCCTGAGAAGACCTGCACCCAAGTTTTTTCTATATACGTTTGCGCTCTACACACCCTTTTTGGATTGATTACCACCAGGATGAAAGACTGTATGCAAATGAGCCTGAGGGGCTCAAGGCTCCATAGGTGTTAATGGAGCCTGGAGCCCCTCAGACTCAATTGCATACAGTCTTTCATCCTGGTGGTAGATGTCCTTTAAGGCAGTGATTTTCAACCTGTGTGCCGCGGTGTCCATGTGTAGTGCTGCCGCCGCGCCCCTGTGTTTCAGCCCCCATACTTACCTACAAGCCCCGCGTCGGCGATCCGCCCATCTTCTGTAGCTCCTGCACCGCGCGGCCCATGTCATGTGACTGACGCGACCTGATGTCAGGTCGCATCAGTCACGTGACCAGAGGCGCGCGGTGCAGGAGCTACAGAAGGTGGGCGGAACGCCATTAGGAGTGAAGGTACGCGTAAGTATATAAGGTTATTATTTGTATAGGGAAGGCAACTAGGGTCTTTTTTTTTATTAGTAAAGAGAGGCTGGGGCTTTTTATTAGTAAAGGGAGGCCTCTAGGGCCTTTTAATTAGTAAAGGGAGGCCTCTAGGGCCTTTTAATTAATAAAGGGGGGCCTCTAGGGCCTTTTAATTAGTAAAGGGGGGCCTCTAGGGCCTTTTAATTAGTAAAGGGGGGCCTCTAGGGCCTTTTAATTAGTAAAGGGGGGCCTCTAGGGCAGTGGTTCTCAACCTTTCTCATGCTGTGACCCCACAATACAGTTCCTCATGTTGCGGTGACCCCAAACCATGTACAAGAATATTGTATTTGTGCCAAAAAATGCAATAAAATCGTGGCTCCGATGGCTTTAGGTGACCCCTGTGTTTTGGTCGTTCGACCCCCACCGGGGTCGCGACCCACAGGTTGAGAACCACTGCTCTAGGGTCTTTTAATTAGTAAAGGGGGGCCTCTAGGGCCTCTTAATTAGTAAAGGGGGGCCTCTAGGGCCTTTTAATTAGTAAAGGGAGGCCGCTAGGGTCTCTTAATTAGTAAAGGGAGGCCGCTAGGGGCTCTTAATTAGTAAAGGGAGGCCGCTAGGGGCTCTTAATTAGTAAAGGGAGGCCGCTAGGGGCTCTTAATTAGTAAAGGGAGGCCGCTAGGGGCTCTTAATTAGTAAAGAGAGGCCGCTAGGGGCTCTTAATTAGTAAAGGGAGGCCGCTAGGGGCTCTTAATTAGTAAAGGGAGGCCGCTAGGGGCTCTTAATTAGTAAAGGGAGGCCGCTAGGGGCTCTTAATTAGTAAAGGGAGGCCGCTAGGGTCTTTTAATTAGTAAAGGGGGGCCTCTAGGGCCTTTTAATTAGTAAAGGGGGGCCTCTAGGGTCTTTTAATTAGTAAAGGGGGGCCTCTAGGGCCTCTTAATTAGTAAAGGGGGGCCTCTAGGGCCTTTTAATTAAAGGGAGGCCGCTAGGGGCTCTTAATTAGTAAAGGGAGGCCGCTAGAGGTGTTTATTAGTAAAGGAAGGCCGCTATGGGCTCTTAATTAGTAAAGGGAGGCCGCTAGGGGCTCTTAATTAGTAAAGGGAGGCCGCTAGGGGCTCTTAATTAGTAAAGGGAGGCCGCTAGAGGTGTTTATTAGTAAAGGAAGGCCGCTAGGGGCTCTTAATTAGTAAAGGGAGGCCACTAGGGTCTTTTAATTATTAAAGGGAGGCTGCTAGGGGCTCTTTATTAGTAAAGGGAGGCCGCTAGGGGCTCTTAATTAGTAAAGGGAGGCCGCTAGAGGTTTTTATTAGTAAAGGGAGGCCGCTCTGGGTTTTTTATTAGTAAAGGGAGGCCGCTCGGGGTTTTTTATTAGTAAAGGGAGGCCGCTAGGGTTTTTTTTATTAGTAAAGGGAGGCCTTTTATGACTGTTTTAGTGTCATTTTGTGCTATTTTGGTTGGTGGTGTGCCCCAGGATTTTCTAAGTATAAAAAGTGTGCCGCGGCTCAAAAAAGGTTGAAAATCACTGCTTTAAGGAATGAAGTCCCGGGACCACTGTTCTTGTGATCATTGGGGGATCCTAGCAGTCAGACCCCTACTGATCAGATTGTTATCTGCTGTCCTGTGAATAGAGGAAAACAATTAAACTTCCCCCAGGGAGAAGCGACGGCGAAACGTGCGCCGGGGTGCTGTGGTGGTGGTCAACTCTCTCTCCTGCAATTTTGCATGATGTCACGCCCGGGTGGGTAATATGAATTTGCATAAATTTGGTCATGTCTATTAGGACACAATATTGGAGATGTATATACATTTATTTACTTTGGACCACCACCACATCCTTTTGTGTCTTTGTGGAACTTTTTATGTAGTTTTTATTATTTGTCTTGATTGCTATAACTTGTATTAATAAAGATTGATAATATTATTTTATTCCAAATAGTGTCATAGTTTTGGTCTGTGACTATTGGTTAAATTTTTGTCCTGTATACCTATATTGGTATTATTGTTGTTGTTTTGGTGATAGGATTCATACTGGAATAGGGTTTTCTGATTGGTATTCATCAACAATTAAACATGGTACAACCCCTTTAAGAAGGTTATCCAAACTTCCTTAGAATTGACCATCAATATCTGATCTGCTTTAAACTCATCCCGGACTATAGACTAATCAGGTGTTGATACCTGAAACAGTAGAGAGTCGGAAGAAGATAGCTCTGGACTCTGTGTAGTGCCCACATGACATAAATACAACCTTTTTATCCCTGACCATAGGATTTTTGTAATACTTTCAAATATGAATGGTAGTTTTTGAGATACTGGTCTAGTACTGACAATCACGTCTTGTCACTTTTCCTAATTCTTAGGTTTCAAACTGCAACAGATCCAAAAGAAATTTGCTCTCCGGGTTCTTGTGTGCAATATAAACTTTAATATAAGTTCCAATTTGTCTCTAAACTTTAAAAAATAGGGGGATACTTAGAAGTTATAGTTCAGTGATGTAAATGGCTACTGGAGAATTGCTCTGTGTGTGTATGATATCACTCCTTTAGGGAGTTTTTTCCTAATAAGGAAAGAAAAAGTGTCTGTCCCTACACCAGACCCTCATTACAAAACGCTATTAAGCTCTTGGGGCAATGATTTACGTAATAAAACTGTGCAGTTCCTTGGCCTCGAAAGCGAAAAAGAATTATCTATGCAATATAAATTTTTCACTAGGATAAATTTGTGCCCCCATTATTGTCTTTGAACAGAACACCATTTGTTTCTCTACAGTGTAATTTACATGATGTAAGCTGCATCCGAACATTCCCCCGTGACCTTTCACCTCCCACTACGCAGAAAGAATAAGCCTTTTCCCACCACTATCCGATGTCACAATTTCCTAATGCGTAAACATAGTTATTCTTTCTTTTCACCCCATTTGAAACAATTTTACTACTACAGCTGGAAAGATTTATCTGTAGATAACTACATTGTAAAATACAACGAGAAGCATTTAACATCACACAAATGCCACATTTGGGTAATTCAGTCGTGACAAACTGGTTGGTTTTATTTCTATAAAGTTCTGCAAGTAACTTATAGGCAATTTACTTTCACCTCTTAAAAGTTTATACATAAGTAATGGCATATAAACACTCTGGAGGAAGCAGCCTAGATATTGTTTATGTAGTGTAATGTGCGCAGTGAGCAACGGTTACATATAACGCAATTCTATTTTAAGTACGAATACATTGTATTCCATCTCTACTAAATATTTTGAATTCCCATCCAGCTATTTCCCAATCTCTCAATGCAACCTTAACAGTGATCTCTGTCCAGTACAACCAAGGTTTGTTATCAAGATTGAATTATTATACCAGTGGATCATGACCCCCAGCAATGTGGTTTGTCAAAGAAGCCTTAAGGGGGAGTCCACACTTTCAGTTTTTCAGGTGAAGTTTGAGGGCGCCTTCCCACTTGGCATTTTTTGTCGCGTTTTTAAACGCATCCAAAACGAAATTGGGAGGGCGGTCTGTCTGAAACATGCGTTTTGGCCAAAGCCCCTCCCACTTTCATTTTGGATGCGTTTAAAAAAATCGACGAAAACGCCACGTGGGAAGGCGCCCTTAGGAGCCAAAAGCAGGTGTGGATGATAATTGGTTGCGACAAATAATTTAAAGGTGCTTCTCCTCCTACTTTTACTCCATTTCTGGTTTGGGCATCAAAATTCTGAAAAACTGAGCATGTGGTCGCACCCTAAAGTTTTGTAATTTTTGGAACATTTTTTAAAATTCCTACATGATTAAGGGGGCTTCTATTTTCTAGTTAAAAGTTCCCATACACATTAGTTTCATAGTAGGTAATATTGGAAAAAGACGCAGGTCCATCAAATACAAACCTATTAGTCATGGTGGTCAGTTGTACCTTCTGAAATTGGTAGATTCAGCAAATTTTCATCTAATGGGTCTTTTGGCCAGTGATACAGACATTCAACAGATGTCTGTGAAAAAAAGGATTTAGCTGCAGAGTTATCAAATCCAAAAATTCTTTCATGTGTCACTCAACAATTGAAAAAAAAAAAAAAAAGCATAGTAAATAGAGATGAGCGAGCACTAAAATGCTCGAGTGCTCGTTATTCGAGACGAACTTTTCCAGATGCTCGAGTGCTCGTCTCGAATAACGAGCCCCATTGAAGTCAATGGGAGACTCGAGCATTTTTCAAAGGGACCATGGCTCGGGAATAAAATGTGTTATTTAATTGAAAAAGAATGTCTTCTGATAAGTTAGCAGATGTATGCAAACATCTGCAATCTATTCTTCACTGTTCCGCGCGTATATTATCTCCCGACAAGTTAGCAGATGTGAAGAACAGTGAAGAATAGAATAAAAACAGTGAACACAGGATCATTTAAGTGAAAAACACAGTGAAGAATAGATTACTGATGTTCGGCACATCTGCTTACTTGTCGGGAGATACGCTGTCCCGGGATCCCGCTGCTCTTCTTCCACTGAAGTCTCCCCGATGTCTCCGTGCCGCTCCCCGATGTCTCCGTGCCCCGATGTCTCCATGCACCGATGTCTCCGTGCCCCGATGTCTCCGTGCCGCTGCCCGATGTCTCCGTGCCGCTCCCCGATGTCTCCGTGCCGCTCCCTGATGTCTCCGTGCTGCTCCCCGATGTCTCCGTGCCCCGATGTCTCCGTGCCGCTCCCCGATGTCTCCGTGCCGCTGCCCGATGTCTCCGTGCCGCTGCCCGATGTCTCCGTGCTGCTCCCCGGTGTCTCTGTGCTGCTCCCAAGTGTCTCTGTGCTGCTCCCCGTTGTCTCTGTCCTGCTCACCGTGTTCTTCAGTGTGTTCTTCACACATATATATTGTTCTTCACATACTATTTTGTTCGCACTGTTCCGCGCGTATCTTCCGACAAGTAAGCAGATGTGCCGAACATCTGTAATCTATTCTTCACTGTGTTTTTGACTGTGTTTTTCACTTAAATGATCCTGTGTTCACTGTGTTCACTGTTTTTATTCTATTCTTCATTGTTCTTCACTGTGTTTTTTTAATTAAATGCTCGATCTCGAGCAGGGGAAATACTCGTCCGAGCAACGAGCCGTTTCGAGTACCTTAATACTCGAACGAGCATCAAGCTCGGACGAGTATACTCGCTCATCTCTAATAGTAAATTATCAAGATAAAAAACAAAAATTGGTGCTGCCAGATAAGGGCCAGTAAAATTTGCTTCCAATTATGTCCCTCACTGACCAGAATGGGGGACTTGCGCCGATCGCATATGCGTTTCAGGGGAAACAAGAACCACGTTTTTCTTTTTGTTTTGTTTTTTTTGCTGTGTTTACATGTAAAACACTTGGTACTGGTTACCGGTCGTATGCGTGTCCTCTGAAAAAGATGTGATCTCCACAAGCCACTCCCTATTCTGGTTTCACCACGTGTCAAAACGTACTACAAGCGGGACGTGTGCCCACACCCTGAATAATATTCCTCTAGTAAACAAGAACTGGTAACAACCAGCTGTGAACGGACAATCCTAAGGCTGCAGTCACACGTACCGCTAGGCGTCCGTTCATAACGTGAAGCTAGCGCACAGGGCGGTCCTCGGCCCAAACGCACATGCATTTCCAGAGAAACGCATGCGATCGGCTTATCAATCGCATGCGTTTACCTGGAAACGCATGTGCGTTCGGGCCGAGGACCACCCCCTGTGCGCTAGCGTCGCGTTATGACCGGACACCTAGCCGTACGTGTGACCGCGGTCTAAACCATGACCATGATATTCTCTTTGTTGTCATGACAGGTCTGCTGAGAAATTAAACCCAGTATAGGATATGGCCTTCTGGTCATATTGTCAACCATACACCTGTCATCAGATGGAAATGACTCGCTTCTGAAGATTGCTTGCCAGCTGCTTATCTCCCAAGAACAAAAGGAACATGTAGCTGTATCCCATATCTCTCCCAATATCTGCCATTGTAGGGGAGTCAGGAGGCCCTTAAAGACATTTGGCAAAACTTAACAGTTTAACGCAAAAAAAGTGGCATAAACAACAAAAGAAATAAGGTAGACCCAAAAAATGCCATTTATATTTTCAAAGTAAAGCTCTATGCATCCTTGAATGATAGATGAAACGCGGCACATCCTTAAAACTTGAAACTTTATTTAGAAGTAGATTAAAAACATGGCAGTTACACTGCCATGTTTTTAATCTACTTCTAAATAAAGTTTCAAGTTTTAAGGATGTGCCGCGTTTCATCTATCATTCAAGTCTACGTACCATACCTGCGGTCCTAGCAGGCAACGCGACTGCTCTCCCACCGTGTTGGATTCACGGGGATCTTCTTCTCCTCAAAGTATCTGAATATTCAAGACCTTGGAAAGGGTGATCTACATGCCACTGTTTTGTGTTTTCGACAATGATGCATCCTTACTGGGCTATAAATGTTATTGTAATGTCTGTAGTGGGAGCGTGCTGTCCACACCACCAACTCTCTATACACCAGAAGCCATCGGTGACAGGAGATGCAGTGCTAGATTGGAGGTAAGAACCGAGGCAAATATAACTATACGATTTATTACACCACCTTGGGCAAGTACTGAATAAAATTAGCATTTTGGACAACTCTTTTAGGGTGCAGTCATTTCAAAGCTGAAGAGAGCAATGAAGAGAGAGCTGAAGCTGCGCTGGACTCCATGCGACACACATTAGAGGGCGTGTCGTCTGATTCGGACCAAGCGCCGTATTTAACTTGCAAATTGTATTGCACTCCATATGTTAAAGGTGCACCACAAAAAAGATGGTGAACTCTGACGGGCCGGTGCGGGGAAGCGACACGTTCATGATTGCTGGCGCACGTTCTTAGCAGCATTATACACGGAAATAGCACTTTTAGTGCAGTTTCCGACTTTCGAAGTATTTAAAACAATGCAAGACACTGGGTTCTGGTTACTGATCGCTTGCACTTCCATAAAAAACCCATATACGATCGGGCCAAGGCCAGCCAGCATATTTTTTACACTGTGTTGCACCTCCGCATGTAAATGCAGCCTAACGATCTATTACTGGAGGCAGTTAGAATAAGATCACTATTGGGGGCCATTCACATATTGCGTTTGTAAAACCGTAGTTGGTTGGTGCTACTTCCGCACAGATACACGTAGATGTCAACGCTTCAGTTTGGAAACTAGCAATGTGTATCTTGCCAGGAAACAATGCAGTTCCTAGTTCTTGAATTTCAGCCTTTAAGTCTAAACATAATGTAAGAGTAATGTGTGAACGCGGTCATAACAAAGCCTGTGCTAATCATATTTCTAAATCAGGAAAACTAAGAAGTACTGAAAGCAAATCAAACTCCACCTTTCATTTTCACCCCAACGTATTGTGAATGAAAGCTGCAATCTGATTGGTTTCTTTGCTCCACTTGCGTGAGGGCTCTCCAGCGGCCGTAAAGTGTATAACTATGACTGCTGCAATGTGTGTATTCCCCAGCTGCTGCTTTCCTCGCATTCATACTGGATGATGTGTGAGGAGAGGCATGCAGCAGCGAACCGGACGACATATGTTTCGTGCCAAGATGGTAAACTATATCTGTCCAGCCTATAGAACATGACACAGCGCAGCCTCGCAATGTCAAAGTCAATGGACTCCGGCACAAATCATTGACAGCGGACCCTCCCCGCGTGACCTGTCACACAGCCGCCCGCACGTAATCCCCCGCCGCCAGGCATTGTGGGAGTTGTAGTCTTAGAAGGAGCCTCCAGTTATTTGTTATCCACACACGAAGCCCCTGGGGACCCCCAGCACCTCAGCCAGCTGTATACACGGAAGTGTCTCTCCGCAGAGCACAGCCTAACCCCCTTGTCACATGAGACAGGGAGTAAAATAACAGGAAGGAGGCCGGGCCAGGACTACAAGCCCCATAATCCCTAGCGGCGGTGTATGTGAGCGCTGCGGCCGGAGGAGACGTGTGGCCGCTATTTGCATGAATGGGTGGCGGATCGACATGAGGGAGAAGAGCGGGGCGTGAGGAGGTCAGCAGACGCCGCTATTACCGGGGGATGCGGTGAGGAGGCGGAGGAGGGAGATGCCGAGGGACGAGATGAACTCCCTGATCCAGAAGATCGCCCGCCAGGCCCGCCTCACCTTCCGCGGGGCCGGCAGCAGCGGCAGCGGGGGTGATGGGAAAGGCTTTGCGGACAACGTGACGCAGCTGAGGAAACTGGTGAGCGAGATCCGCGCCGAGGACCTGAAGATCCGGCCGCGGAAGAGCGCGCAGGCCCCGGTGTCGGTGCCGCACAACCCGCCCGTCACCTACATGCACATCTGTGAGACGGACGGCTTCAGCATGGGGGTGTTCCTCCTGAAGGGCGGCTCCAGCATCCCCCTGCACGACCACCCGGGGATGCACGGCATGCTCAAGGTGCTCTACGGGAAAGTGCGCATCAGCGGCTTCGACAAAATGGAGCCGCAACCTCCCGGGAATAGCGGCGCCGTGCTGCGGGCCGTGCTGCGCTCCACCGGGGAGTACAGTGACAGCAGCCCGCCCTGCCTGCTCAGCCCGCACCGGGACAACCTGCACCAGATCAGCGCCGTGGACGGGCCCGCCGCCTTCCTGGACATCCTGGCGCCCCCCTATGACCCGGAGGACGGACGGGACTGTCACTACTACAAGCTGCTGCCGCCGACTACACCGGCGCCGACTACAGCCTCCTCCGAGCAGAGCGGAGACGTCGCCGCCGAGGCCTCCGGTGTGAACCCCCGGGAGGTGTGGCTGCTGGAAATCCCCCAACCGGATGACTTCTGGTGCGGGGGGGAGCCCTACCCGGGGCCTAAAGTGTCTGTCTGAGCCTTCTACCTCTACAGGACCCCCACCACCTCCTCCAGTCACTCACAGGGGCCCCAGCAGCCATGGGGGGCCCCACTACAACACACCCCGCAGTAAGGGATAGAGGGCCAGGCCTCTTCACTGCCACCTCTGATGCATGATTACTACTGGAAGACTATGTCTGGGATGCAGCTGCTGCAGAACCTCCTTTGGCAGTTGCACCCATCAAGCTTTAAAAGACAGCTAGATATTCTATGGCTCCATATACACACATCCATGAAGGTCGTGGGCCCGAGGACTGTGAAAATGGTGGCTGACCCCAGGCGGCGATGTAAAGCCCATGCGCATGGATACACCAGCGCGTCCCCCCGTAAAGCCCCTGCCACTCTTAGCTGTAACCCCTTCATTACCCAGACTGTGATCTATCAGATATTTATTGAACGTGTGTATAGTTTACATCTGTTCCAGGTCTAATATGGCTGTACATAGCGGGGGAGGATATGGTGGGCTTCAGTGTCTTCTTGCTTATAGGTTGGTGTTCTGAACCTTTCAGCTGTTGTCATGGTCTTTTCTAAGTTATATGGGGGGCGCCAAACCCCAATATAGCTGCCAGGAGGTGCCTGCCCACTGCCATTCACATACAGCAAGCATTGCATTGAGTCGGACGCTTTAAGCTAACCTTTCCTGTTTTCCATAGAAAATACCCTATTTATGCAAATTGTCTTCGGTGCACTGGGGGCGGGGTTGTGACTGCTGGCACTCCTCCTTTACTGCCCAGCACCACCCCATTACATAATAACGGACTTCTCAGCAGGGATAACACCACCTCCAGTGCACTGGGAGCCTCATTTATGGGGGGGGGGAATGCAATTTTTCTCTGTAAAATAACAGAATGATGAAAATAGGTGCTCTGTTCACTGCTGGGAGTTGTAGTTCCACCACAGCTAGTTGGATAATTTTTTTTTTTTTTAAGCAAAATGTACACAAGGGAGGAAGGAAGTCGTAGTGACAGCTCGTACATGCTGGTAGTTGTAGTCCCACCCCAGCTAGTTTTGTTATTTTACGAAATGCACAGCTGTTCAAGGGGGTTTTCCCACTAAGCAAGTTAGACCCTAATACCTTGCTGATCGGGAGGGTCTCCGTCAGCTCCATAGAGATGAACATGCACATCCTGCTGTTCTGCTCATCTCGGGGATCGATGAGGGGTCCGATTGGGGTACATCAGACCCCTCATTCTAGTGATCACTGAGACCCCCACAATCAGCAACTTGGGCCCCATCTACAGGATAGGGCTTAACTTGTTTCGTGGTTAAACCCCTTTAAGCCTGCTGCGAGTTGTAGTATCAACAGCCGGATTATGCTGGGAGTTGTAGTGCCCCACAGATAGACGTCGCAGCCTCTTTGTTTACTTAGTCCGGGGACGTGTGGCGCTGATGCAGATTTCACTACCAGACCCCCCTGCCGCTTGTTAATTATAGATCTGTGATGTACGGACCGCACTATAAATAGACGCACGGCCATGGCTTTTTCTTTCCCTATAACGTGCAGTATCTCACTTCCTGGACTTCTTCCTGTCAAAGGGGGATAAAAAACAAAATCAGTTAATTTCTCAATCTGCATCGTCTCAGGATGAATTTTCTTTTTGGAGCTGAGATTTTTAACTCTAAAGATCCATTGACTGACAGTATCCTTTTTAAGAAGCAACATTCCTCCTAAGTTTCCTTTGTATTGTCCTTCCTCGCGTCCACTGTTTATGATCTGGAAGGCGTGTAATGGATGGCGTACGTGTAACGCATGTGTTACCATCAAGTCTGCCGCCATCCTCGACCACTACCACACGTGTATGACTTCTTACTGCCTCTGTCCTCCTTCCTTTCTAATGTATAGTATTTATAAGTCTTAGGGTAACATACATTAAGAAAAGGAATCTGTATTGAACTGTCCACCTTGTTACTGGGCCTTAAAGCCGACTAGTGATTCGTTTGCTTCCTGACTCGTGCGTGGCACTATTACACCCTGTATGATTCGTGTGGAAGTCTTAAATTTTTTTTTTATTATTATTTTGTAAGAATTCTAGTTGTATCCTGCCATGTTTAATTGTAATTGACACATGTTAAGATCTCTTCTGTTAACTACATTTCACAAATTATATAAATATAATATAAATGTATTTTTCTTGAAAAAGAAAACGACTTGTTCTCCTGGTGGTTGAAAACTTTTGATGTTTGGGTGAAAGGTGACATATAACTAATCTGGAAATGATCAGAGGGAACATTCGGTGGTCTGTCTTTGGCTGCGGTCACACGTTGCGTTTTGTTTGCGTTTAACGCACGCATTTTCAAACCGCTCAAGAGAGCTCCCTAATCACATTGTTGTCAACATTGTGTTTACAAAACATTGAATTTTGTAAACGCAATTTTGACGACCCTGTGATTAGGCAAAACTCTTCAGCTGTTGGAAAACACAAACAAAACGCAACGTGTGACCGCAGCCTAAGGCTGCATTCACAGTACCTCATGGGTGGGGGCGTATATACGTCCCCCATAGACTGCAATGGGCGCACGGCGCCTTACGGGAGTGGTAGGGAGCAGCACACGTGCGACACCGTAGTGCTCCGTACCCCGGAAAGAGATAGGACATGTCCTATCTTATCCCGTATTTCGGCGCTGTGTGCCATACATCCCTATGGAGAGGGGCGGGGGTGAGCGGCGCTCACCTACTCTCCCCGCACACTGCCGTGTGTCCGCCGTGCTACGGTACAGCGGGCAATGGGAGTGTGAATCCAGTCTTAGGCTGGTGCCCCAAGGTTTAGATCATTCCAGAAAGCTTTCATCGGACTCTCCAGATCATACCCAGAACAAGTGAAATGAAACAGAGTTTATGTTCAGCAGTTCTAGGTTCTGTCTGGTTAATTCTGCATGTGCGTGGATCAAGTCTGCCATTCAGAAATGGATGGGAAAGCGCCATGCACCCAGTTTTATCTGCTGCATATTCGGAGGCTTTAGTAATTTTCCGTAAAATGCTAAGTGATCGGTGAGGGTCTGACTACTTGGGTCCCGGTTTTACCAATTATTAGCTGAAGGTCGAGAGTGTCTCCTGCTGCTCCATTCTGCACTAAGGATGCGTCAGAAATGGTTGAGCATGTCGCTTCAGTATCTCCATCACTCCTATTTACTGTCAGTGAATCTCTGCAATTTCTGAAGCTCCCATCAATTAGTGAGAATGAGCCTCCTGTCCTGATTGGTCAAAACCCTCACCATTCAGATTATCCCCTATTGTGTTGTGATGGGGTGGGGGGAGAGAGTCTAACTTGGGTAGTGTTTGGTCCTGAAAATATGATCCATATTTTACCAACTAATACACCTGAAAGATCTGTCTTGGAAAATGCAGTTCTTTTCTTTATGAGAATTACCTTCTCATTGTCCTAGGGAGGTGTCCACGCTTTCACACAGCCACGTGGGGGTGTATCCTGCGGCCGGATGTACGACATCATAAAGGGCTGTAGTGGCAGTGTACTGTGCTCAGTGAAAAGATGGAGCATGCTCTCTTTCCCCATATGTATGGCATGTATCCCTATGGAGAGGATTTACAAGGATTGTACCTGGACTTGGAGCACTGGTATGTGAGATCTCTTCAGAGAACACAGCATGTTACCCCCCACGTCATGAGAGAAGAGACATAACACAGCAGTGTGAGGACACTCCCCCAGTGCTCCAAACCCATTTGAAAGCAGACTCGGGTACAAGTCCAGCTACAAGCCTTGTAAATTAATTTTTCACCATCCTGCTGCTTCTAACAATACAGGTATGGTGACAGAGATGGTTAGGGACAACAGCTAGCATGGCCACAGCTACTGACAGGTTCCCTTTCACCGTATTTTTCAGTCACACAGGAGCATGGGAAATAATTTCGGTTCTCTTGTATGAGCAATCTGTTGATGAATGTAAATCATTCATTGGTTATTTTGCATATGTACATAGAGCAATTATTCTCACACGGAGTCATTAAGATCTAAGCAATAATTGCTTTCTATAAATGAACCTTAACAATAATGGATTGCTCCCCCCATTAGTAGCAGATAGTGATGGAGGAAATGCCATGGGAACCCAGCCCGTATCCAAGAAGTAGGAGATCCATTGGCTATAAAACATGTAGATTTATTCCCGCCCCTTACACCTGAATCTGTAATCTTCATTCCTGCAGCTTTATTATTCACATGAAACGGAACAATGTCACATGTGATCCTCCACTTCTGTACGTAGAAAGCGACGCCTTGCGAGGGCGATCTGGTATCCAGAACTACTGCCATTTCCCTGTAGTCAGGTGAGATGCACATAATGGGGGAGATTTATTATTAGTCCTAACTAGCTTCTTGGCGTATAATTGTGGCAAATTTTTGCGCAAGCATAGTTTTTGGGTTTTTTTTTTTTGTGAGAAAAGAATGCAACTCTAACTTTACGCAATGGCGGAAACAATACACCACAGAGTGTGCAGCACCACATTTATCACCTGAGAATTTTCCAAAGAACGCAAATTTAAAGGGGTAGTCCAATTTCGGTAAATTAATGTTATTGTTAATATGATGAAAAGTTTTACAGTTTTTCAATATACTTTCTGTATCAATTCCTCACGGTTTTCTAGATAAACAACTAATCTTTCTATAGATTTCTATTTCCAGTGGACAGAAATCTGTCCCTGGTCACACAGGTGCACGGCTCGGTATATCACACAGCTCTGATTACTCACTGTGATATAACGAGCCGTGCACCTGTGTGACCAGGGACAGATTTCTCCCCAACGGAAGAAAACAATTTAGATTTCTATAGAAGGACAGCAAGCAGAGTTCTAGAAAACCTTGAGGAATTGATACAGAAAGAATATTTGAAAAATGTAATAACTTTTCATTATACAAATAATATCATTTATTTGTTGAAATGGGAATAACCCTTTAATGGCAAAACTCCACCACATAGGAGGTGGTATATATGGGTCCAATGCTACTACAGGGGGAAGTTTTAATGTTTGAGGTATCAGAGAATTTCCTGTGCAAAAACATCGCAAAAAGGCAGAAATTGAGCAGATGTTACACATACGTGCGACTGGTGCAGCCTATTCGCATAGAGCGCACACAGCAGTCACATCAGAAGGCATTTACCACTGCACATACACCGCACTATAAATCCAACTGTAGGAAACCTGCCAGTCTTAGGCTACATTCACACTACTGTATGGAGAACGTATATACGGCCGATATACGTCCTCCATAGACAGCAATGGGCGCACGGCGCCCTACGGGAGCGGTATGGTGCAGCACGGTACCGGCGGGCAACGGCAGTGCACGGGGAGAGGAGGAGGAGGTGAGCGCTGCTCACCCCCGCCCCTCTCCATAGAGATACATGGCGCACGGCGCCGTATTACAGGAAAAGATAGGACATGTCCTATCTTTTTCCCGGGTACAGTGCCGCACGTGTGCTGCACCGTACTGCTCCCGTAGGGTGCCGTGCGCCCATTGCTGTCTATGGAGGGTGTATATCGGCCGTATATACGTCCTCCATACAGTAGTGTGAATGTAGCCTAAGGATGATGACACACATAGCGCTTTGTCTGCATTTGAAAACGCAGACAAAGCTGCGCCCACGGGCCGATCGCATCGGCGTTTCTATGGAAACGCCTGCGATCGGGAACAAGCCGCCGGTGTTTTGCGTTAATTTAATGCAAAACACTGGCGGCTCGCTCCCGATCGCAGGCTTTTCAATAGAAACGCTGATGCGACCGGGCCGAGGCCCGGCCTGGTGGGCGCGGCTTTGTTTGCGTTTTCAAACGCAGACAAAGCGCTACATGTGGCACCAGCCTAAGGGTGATGTCACACATGGCGTTTTTGGGCCGTTTTTAGTTTGTAAAAAATGCATGCTTTTTTGTCCGTTTTTAATGGCACAAATTTGGAAAACCGGACAAAAACGCATGGGTTTTTTACGATCTGAAAAAGCACTAACTAAAAACGCCATGTGTGACATCACCCTAAGGCCCCTTCTACACTCGTGATGAACTCGCATCACACTCGCAACGCATGCTGCTTGGATCACACGGCCTCAACGCGCACACCGGGAGTGAACTCAGCATGTCAGTTCTGTCCCGGTGTGCAGCGTTCGGGCCGTGCGATCCAAGCAGCATGCGTTGCGAGTGTAGAAGGGGTCTAACACATAGACAACTGCTCCAAGTCCTTCCCAATGATAAATCTCCCCCAATGTATTGGTGATTATAAAGGTGCCATATTCCAGAGCAGACTTTCTGCATGTTATTTAGTACTGCATTTGTGCCTTGTGAAGGGACCCCTAGGTGATCAATCTGCAGCAAATTAATATCCTGCATCTGATTCTGGGCGTGAAATTCAACCTTTACAATGGAAAAATGTAACCTCCCCTTCTTTCCTGCAAAAGGTTTAGAACTGCTCAGATGGTTTCTGCCATGGTGTAAATTATCCTGTCGTTCCTGACCGTGTATATTTAGCCTTTAAAGGAAACCTACCATTTCAAATGGTAGGTGTAAGCTGTAAACACCGAGCACCAGCTCAGGGTGAGCTGGTGCCGGTGCTTAGTTTCGTTAGTGTTAAAACCGCGGTATCGCGGTTTAACACTTTTTAAACTTTATAGCAGAAACTGCTTCGGCGCTGCGTGCGCACGATCGTGCGCGCGCCTACATAGGAAATGCCACAGGCGCTGCGTGCGCAGGGTCGCGCGCAGCGCCGAAGCAGCTTTTGCTATAAAGTTTAAAAAGTGTTAAAACCGCGATACCGCGGTTTTAACACTAACGAAACTAAGCACCGGCACCAGCTCACCCTGAGCTGGTGCTCGGTGTTTACAGCTTACACCGACCATTTGAAATGGTAGGTTTCCTTTAAGGGGACAACAAAGTGATCGTGAGTGTGTGTGAGTGTGTGTGAGTGTGTGTGAGTGTGTGTGAGTGTGTGTGAGTGTGTGTGAGTGTGTGTGAGTGTGTGTGAGTGTGTGTGTGTGTGTGTGAGTGTGTGTGTGTGAGAGTGTGTGTGTGTGTGAGAGTGTGTGTGTGTGTGAGAGTGTGTGTGTGTGTGTGAGAGTGTGTGTGTGTGTGTGAGAGTGTGTGTGTGTGTGTGAGAGTGTGTGTGTGTGTGAGAGTGTGTGTGTGTGTGAGAGTGTGTGGTGGGGGGGGGGGGTAACAAAGTGGAAACAAAAGACTATGCAAATGAGCCTGAGGGGCTCCAGGCTCCATTTACACCTATGCAGCCTAGAGCCCCTCAGGCTCATTTGCATACAGTCCTTCATCCTGGTGGTAGATGCCCTTTAAGCAGTACTGGCACTGATTCCTGGTATTAATGGCAGATGTGTGCAGTCACCATCCCTGTATGTACAAACTATTTAAATCTACCAACAAAATCCATCATGATAAACCAGGGACACTTACTCATAGATCCAGGCACCGTTACAGTGGTAATCTTCTTACGTGTGCCCCAATGAATAACAAATATATCATCTGTTCTTTGGGACTTTCCTTGGCTTTTATGCTTTTCAGGTGTACTTTAGTGGGGGGTTTTTTGTGGTTTTTCCTTATAGGTACATGTGGCGTTCAGTCTTTAGTGAATTTGCAAAGATAATTTCTACGCCTGGTCAGGGGCAGCCTTAGATTTGCACCCAAATTTGCAACTTTTTAAAAAAAATTGCTAATTTTGCATTTGGATTCAGGTGATGACTAGGAACACTGTAGAAATCTAGAAAAGAGAACTTAGAAAGGAGGCAGTTTTAAGCACAAAAAAGTCGCAAATGAACATGGACCACATGAAAAGTCTAAAAATTAAAGAGCCCCTCATTGCTGTAGCTTCATAGGGTGTTATAATGAGCAGAGCAGGTCTCCACTCCCCCTGTACTTCCCGCTGCTGCTAGGTTACACTGCCAGAGAGAGGAGGGAGAGAGCAGGGGGTTGGGTAAGACACGTACTGCTCCTTGTACCAGTCTGTCAATCTGCAGCCCTTCAGACCTGTAAGCATAATTATAAAAGTTGATTTTAAAAGGAAGGAGGCCATGGATAACAAACATAAGAAGATTTCCACAGTCACAGTGCCCGGATCTATGAGTAAGTGTCCCTGGTTTATCATGCTTTATTTTGATGGCAGATTTTCATTCAGTTATCCCCTATCCACAGGTAATGTGATCAGTGAGGGGCTGACTGCTGGGACCCCAACTGATCCTGAGAACTGGGATCAGAATGGATGGAGCAGCAGGTCAAGCATGTGTCATTCAATTGTCCAGTAGTGCTGGGCACAATGCTCAGATATTTTTAGCATTCCTATTTACTGTCTATTTAAGTGCCGTAAATTCTGTTCTCGACAATTTCTGTCCAATGAATGGAGCAAGATGCATGTTCATCCTGCTGTGCTACCGATTATTGAGAATGAGACCCCTGTTCTCTAGATTGCTGGGGGTTGTAGCAGCCAGACCCTCACTGATGAGGTTATTATCACTTAAAGAGAACCTGTCAGGCAAATTAACCCCCTAAATTAAATATATTTTCATAAACTGCCATTAGATGTCCAATGAGTCATTATCATATTCAAGCTGTCCAGCTTATTCATGAGTGAATAGTGCTTGACTGACAGCCTGTATAATGGTGTAATGGCTCCTCCATGTGCTCCCCGGATGCTAACGCCCCCTGCAGCCTGTGTGTATAGGAGAGATACAACAGCTCCAGGCTGCAGCCATGTTATAGCAGAACATGTCAGGTACTTGTGCAGCTGATATCTGTGTCACACATGTGTATAGTAGAACACAGCATGTCAGCAGATAAAGCACAGACACCAGCAATGCTTTACTATACATTACACATAGACATGAGCAGGGGGAGGAGAGGGGAGGGGTAACAGGAGTGACATCACAGCCTCTGACCATGTGACCAGCCTAATTTGCATAATAAAGAAAAGATGCTTTTGCAATGATTAATGAACGAATTGACTATATAAAGGCTGGGATGGATCCTTGTGAGCTGTTCCTGCAGGTAGTAGTGACAGAAATAGTGACAGGTGTCCTTTAAATAGTTAGTACAACCCCTTTAATTACACTGCTAGTGCAGGGGGTTGAGCATGACTAAAGTTTTAAGTATTCTCTTATTCTTTTGAATCATGCTCCTTCCCCTTGGCCATGCAGTGTCCCTTGCATAATCTATTAAGTCCCACAATCACGTCCCATGAAACATGTCCAAATCTGCAGATTTTGGCGGGTTTGGCCGACCATTCAATCAATATGGGGCCTCTCCAGTGTGAAATATTGGACAAATGTAGCTGGCTTGTGTCCGCTTCTTGGTCTTAGGTAGTGGAAGGGTCCCTTACCCAAATAGAAATCAAGTATGGGAAGCTCTCTCTTTGGCCTTAATAATAATAATTCTTTATATAGCGCACACAGATTACGCAGCGCTGCACAAGGCATGGTAAATCAGTCCTTGTCCCCATGGGGCTCACAATCTAATCATCCTACCAGTATGTTTTGGAGTGTGGGAGGAAACCGGAGGACCCGGAGGAAACCCATGCAAACACGGAGAGAACATACAAACTCTTTACAGATGTTGACCTGGGAGGGATTCAAACCCATGACCCCAGCCCTTACAGATTTTAAGGTTTTTTGCCGTTCCTGCAAATCTATGAAACAGATGGATGGATTTTGGAAGAAAAACAGTCACCAAATCAATCTGCAAATCAAAAGAAGCCAATCCAAATGTTCTATTTGGAGAATGGGGCTGCAATACCAGACCCTGCCTCTGCACAACATTGATGCTGTTTGTGTTTCATTTATCTTAGATAATCTCTTGGTATTTGTAGGGATGTAAACAAGGATACAATTAGCAAGAACCATTGTTCTTAAATAGAAAACAGTTGTAACAATTCACTCTTCTCTCTCTTAAGAGGATTCATGTAGCCTTGAAAATTAGAATCAGAATAGCATCTCATTAAATCAGTCAGTCGTCTGCTTTGTGCAGGTATTCTCAGAATATCTCGTATTATTTCCATTAGTAGAAGAGAAACATTACTTTCATAAATAACACTATTATTTTTTGTGTTCTGCAAGACTTTGGTAGCACTTACAGAAGTGTAGGCAGCCGCCATTAACCATTACTTGCCGGGCTGCACCTGGACACACGGGGACCATTGTTTCCAGCTACACGGCCCGATATGTAGAAGTAAATCACGAGCAACATCAACAGCTGCCAAGTCTCCTATAAGGGCACCCTGCGGGCATCTCATACTTATACCATATTTTTCGGACTATAAGGCGCACAAAAAATCTTTTGATTTTCTCAGAAATCAAAGGTGTTCCTTATAGTCCAGTGCGCCTTATATATGAACAGCTGCCTTGACCTGTGCACAGGTTTGCCACCTGCTGGTCATTCATCCTTATAATAAGGTGCGCCTTATATATGAACCGTACTTAGACAACAGCTGCCTTGAACTGTGCACAGGTCTGCCACCTGCTGGTCATTCAGTCTTATAATCAGGTGCACCTTATAATCTAGTGTGCCTTATATATGAACTTAGACATTTTAGCAGGCATTTATTGATGGTGCGCCTTATACTCCGGTGCGCCTTATGGTCCCGAAAATATTGTATTATTGCTAATCGAAAAAGAGTCTAGATCACCTCCCAACGCCTCTAATATCAACAGAGAATTACTGATAATTATATTGTCGGGTTAGGAAAGGTGAGACTTTTGATTTTGAGAATATTCACGGTTCTTAAACAAAAGGTTCACAAAAAAAAATCCTAATTTCTAAATGAAAGTTTGTGGTATTAAAGATGTTTTATCTCCATGTTAATTATAGGATTTTACATTAGGTGTTCCCTCTAAGACCACAGCTTGTTCCGGACCATTCTCTGGCTGACCCACTACTAGTGCTTCTACCATCTATACCCGGAGCATTCTAAGAGAAATTGTAAAGTTGCACCTATAAAAGGGAACAAATAGTTAGCGGTGATTGCTAAAGGTACATGACATCTCCCGGTTAGTTAAAGAACTTTACGTTCAGTGTTCCTTCTCAGACCTCGGCTTGTTAGTGACCTTCTTCTGGCTGACACACTGGTGCTTCTGCCACCTATTCCAGGAATTATCTGAGAGCTATTGTAATACAGAAGTTAACGTTGTGCTATGTCAGTAGTGCATCGTAATACAGGCGGTCCCCTACTTAAGGACACCTAACTTACAGACGACCCCTAGTTACAGACGGACCCCTCTGCCCACTGTGACCTCTGGTGAAGCTCTGTTTGGATGCTTTACTTTACTCCCAGACTGCAATGATCAGCTGTAAGTTGTCTGTAATGAAGCTTTATTGATAATCCTTGGTCTCATTACAGCAAAACATTTTGAAAATCCAATTGTCACTGGGACAAAAATAAATTTTGTCTGGATCTACAATTATAAAATATACAGTTCCGACTTACATACAAATTCAACTTAAGTACAAACTCAAGGAACCTATCTTGTACGTAACCCGGGGACTGCCTGTATAGGTGGTTTGGGCGGTAGCCTGGGGCCCAAGGCTTCTAGTAGGCCCATGGCAACCAAAACCACCTACCAAATTTTATACTGAGAAGGACCTTCACCCATGAATTCCTCATACATCATGCTCTTAATATACATGTACACATAAGCTATTTAAGGAACTTTGAAGGTCCAACAATACTGAACCTGCAGATTGAAAGTAGGCAGAAGGGACGCCTCCTCCATTCCCTAAGAAGCTTGATTCCAGTACCATACGTAGGAAGAGAATTCCTGATTTGTAGGGGCTGTAATATTCATACAGCCCAGGGCCCATGACAGTCCTTATCTGCCCCTGCTAAAGGTAGATGATATCTCCATGTTGGCAATAGAACTTCATATGTAATGTTCCTTCTCTGACCTTGGCTTGTTCCAGACCTTTCTCTGGCTCACACACTGGTGCTTCTGCCACTTACACCAGGACCCTTCTGAGAGATATTGTAACACAGCACCTATAATAGGTGGCAAAGAGTTGGAGTGGGTGGTGATTGCTAAAGGTAGATGACATCTCCATGTTGGCAATAGAACTTCATATGTAATGTTCCTTCTCTGACCTTGGTTTGTTCCTGACCTTTCTCTGGCTGACACACCGGTGTTTCTACCACTTATACTGGGACCAAAAGAAATTGTATGGCAGCACCTATAAATGGGGGCAAAGAGTTAGAGTTGGTGGTGACAGCTCAAATAACTGACCCTAGGCTCTAAATTCTGGTGTTGCGCATTCATGTGGACAATGGACAGGAATGACCTTAACCACAGGCCAAACGAAATTGTGAGTATTGCCGAAATCCAGAATGCTCCTGGTTCTGCTGCCAAATAGATTGTGCATAGAAAACCAGATGTAAATCACGAATTATCTTTAGTCCATGCATATCTTAAAAATAACCTTCTACCTCCAGCAAGTCCAATTCTTTGCCTCATTTAATAGTTATCACTGAGCTGATTCTGTACTTTTCAATAGGGTTATATTTCAATATTGCCCCTCTACTCAGTTTATGATTTTTTACAAAAGTTTAAAATATATAATGCATTTCGTTCCACATTACAATTGTGTCCCGCTGGTTGTTGATTCTTCACCCAAAAAAATTTCAATTTTAAATCTTTATGTTTGAATCCTGAAATGTGGCAAAAGGTAGAAAGGTTCAAGGGGGCCAAAGGCACTGTATATAGATACGTGTACAATATCAAAGCCCCCATTCAGCTCTATGGCACCCAATTATGTTGCAATGAGCACATTGGGGCTCATTTACTAAGGGTCCGAACGCCGCACTTTCGTCAGGTTTCCCGAATATTTCCATTTTGCGCCGAATTGCCCCGGGATTTTGGCACACGCGATCGGATTTTGGTGCATCGGCGCCGTCTTGTACGCAACAGAAATCGGGGGGCGTGCCGTCGGACAAACCGCAGAATTTAAAAAAGGATTTGTGTCGCAAGATCAAGCACTCACATGCACCAGGAAGAAGCAGGTGAACTCCGGCGGACCTTGGCGCAGCAGGAACTCGGATGCACGATGTTAGTGAATCGCACCGAACCCGAATCCTCGTCGGACAACGCAATGCAGGATCGCGACGGAACGGATAAGTAAATCTGCCCCATAGTGTTATGTACAGCATAATTTATATATAACAGCACACATATTCCATGCGTTAGTGTGACAAGCTAGATGCCAGGGCCCCCTGACACTGTGGGCCCCATAGCAGCTGCTATGGCTGCTACCCCTGTAGTTACGCCTCTGATCTCGGACATGTTGTGGTGAGACAAGGTGCAAGTACCACTGCATAATGCACATGCCCTGAGATAGCTGCCATTTTTTTGGACAACTTACAGCCACCATTTGCAGACGTGTGAATGGAGCTTTAGATACAAAATATTTCGATTTTACAATAATTATATTTTAGTGCTAGAATATCCTCGTTGGGTCAAACTCTGCTACCAAACTGTCTGAGAGTCTTAAAATATACCGTCTGAGAGAACTGTTTTTACCGTACAATATCATTTAGGAAGACGTTGCTTTATCGTTCAGTGGCGAGACGTGCCAAAAATGTTCTACCCAGCTGTAAAGGAATGTCTGTAGGAGAGACGTGGCGTTGCTTTACAGGGGAATCCCAGTCTGATTTTATGACATAAGACACATTTTTGGAGTAGCATAACTTACTGGAGCTTAAAATGACTCATATTTTTATCAGGATTAATCTAGAGTGCAACAAATTTTCACAGGCTTTTGGTTTAGACTTTTTCCGGTCTGTAGTTTATTGTACAGTAATATATTATGTACGTGCTTTTGGCAGAAACATGTTTTTTTCCCACTTATATTGTCATTGTAGCAATTCTGCAAACAGCTGGATTTTTAAAAAAATGTTCATAAAAGCAGAAATGTAGTTACGTCCCTTTCTCATAAGTGGTAAAGGTCCCAATGGACAAACTATCTAGTAAACAGAGGATAACTTGTATTTACTGGAATACCCCATTAAAGGAAATCTACCATTTGTTTTTATGCTCTGTGAACCAAACATATCTTGAGAATGTTGTAGCTACACTGATGCAGAAACATATCTTGTATAGTCCCTGAAATGAGTGGTTTTGCTCAAAAAACAATTATGCAATTCAGGACCTTGAGAAAGCTGGGTGCAGGCTGGCTGCCATGCATAAACACATTACTTTCACATACACCAGCTGCTTGAACTGTCCAGACAGGACTAATCAACCTGAGCTGGATGACTCATACACAGCAGCTGGGGGATGGTGCAGAGATTGATTACTTCTGCCTGTCAGGGACAACACAGTGATGACTATTCTCGGCTTATGTTGGGCAGGACAAGGTTGGAACAGTACATAATTAGGGTAAGAGGAGAAGCGCCGGGGCAGCCACAGGAGTGACAGAGCCTCATTAGTACAGTTCAGGGATTAAATAAGATATGTTTCTGCATCAGTGTAGCTACAGCATTCTCAAGTTGTATTTGGTTCATAATGCATAAAAGCGAATGATAGATTTCCTTTAAATGATCCTACTGATCAGAAGACAACTCCGAGTGAGTTACATGGAGAGTACAATGATTTCAACCTTGAAATGGAGAATAGTACGATCAATCAACTTTGTATTCTTTTTTGTAAACTGTTTTTTTTTTTTTTTTAAATTTGCATAACACTTAACATCGCTGCCTATCATAGTATGGTTACTAGTCTCAGAATCTTACACTGGGGCCAATTTGGTAGGAAGCAAAGGCGTAACCACCACTTTAGCAGCCATCCCGGTGTTAGGGGGCCCTGAAATAGACTAGTTATTTTACACAAATAACGCATTAGGCCCATTTCACACTATTCCGTGATCACGGGCGTGACAAGTTGTGTGCCACGGACTGATCATTCTCCTGGGGATTGAACTCTATGCATTATATGATGCACAGAGTTTCTTATTTCCCCGAAATGTAGCAGAGCTACTTGAGGGAGAAACGTGAATTATCACTGATTGTAGGGATATTGTATAAACACCAAGTACAATGTATCATGTAATGCTACTTACGGTAGTTTAAATCGCCAGTCTTAATGCATTCCCCCCAAAGTGTAGGGGAAGCCTTAGGTCGCAGGCAGGCTAAAAAATGTATTTAAGCTGATGAAGTTCATGCTTAAAGGGGTTGTTTGCAATTTGCAAGTCCAAAGGTCAGTGAATAAGAAGCTGATTGGTGAGGATTCACCTGATCGCTGGGACCCGCAGCAATCACAGCAAAGCAATCCAGAGTATGGGGGCCCTGTTCTCTCTTCAAGGAAAACAACCCCTTGAAAATGGGGGTTGTTCTCCAAGGTCACATACAAGAAGCTTGATCTGCCGTGATGATGAATTAAAAAAGTAAATGTTGATTTAAAAAGAGGCTGATCATAGCCTGGAGCGACAGAAAAGCTCTGCACTTCCTCATTACATAATTATGCATGTGCTGGCTCTCATATGGGGAATGAGAGGGAGGAGGAGGAAAGAAGTGCCTCCTTGCATTCGCTCCATCCCTCCTCCTCGCTTCCATTGCAATGTGGAATATATGTGCATAATTATGTAATGAGGGAGCTCCAGAGCTTTAAAGTAAATCTACCATTTGCTTTTATGAATAATGAACCAAACATAACTTGAGAATGCTGTAGCTGCACTGATGCAGAAACATATCTTATTAAATCCCTGAATTGATTGGTTTTGCTGAAAAAGCAATTATAAAATCATGATAATGAGGTTCTGCCGCTCCTGTGGCTGTGCTGGCGCTTCTCCTCTTACCCTAATTATGCACAGCTTCAGCCTTGTCCTGCCCAGCATAAGCCGAGAATACGTCATCACTGTGTTGTCCCTGACAGGCAGAAGTAATCAATGGCTGCACCATCCACCAGCTGCTGTGTATGAGTCATCCAGCTCAGGTTGATTAGCCCTGTCTGGATGTTTCTGCATCAGTGTAGCTACAGCATTCTTAAGGTATGTTTAGTTCACAATGCATAAAAACAAATGGTAGATTTCCTTTAAAACCGTGTGTTTATTGCTACAACTCAGTCCTTCTGAGACTCCTCAAGACCACTTTTCAAGTGATTGTTTTCTTTTAAGGGTGGAGCATCAGGTATTATGGGAGTGTGAGAAGTTGCTGCTGTCCTGCACTCTCACACACAAGTAAGTAGAGCAGCAGGACACATGTTCAGACTGCCATCCACTAATTAATGAGAATGGGACTTCCCATTCCCTGGATTGCTGGACATCCCATTCTTGTGATCAATGCAGTTCCCAGCAGCCAGACCCTCACTGATAACTTCCCAACTTGCTACAACCCCTTTAAGTGGAGGGTGGCCCAATGACAACTTTGCTATGGGGCAAATTTGTAACTGGAGTGTGAATAGATCCCATGTTGAGAACATACAGCCAGTGCGAATAGACCATCAATCATAATTACCAGTCAACCCCTTTAAACAAAGTATAATCACTGTATTGATGATTATGTGATTGATGTATAATATACGAGCATTGCATAAAATGCATCTGGGCTGTACAATAGGCCTTTGTCCGATACCTTCATTTATAAATGGTGTCTCACACTGGACTGGTACAAAGGTCAGGTCTTTGGTGGAGCATGTTAGAAGAAAAGTTGTCATGAAATGACATCTACATGAAATTACTTTCAAGCTTTCATATCTGAATCGATGGTCTCCGGCCAATACTAGATTCTAGTTGGAAGCGGCAGAATGGGTCTTTTCAGTGACGTTGCTTCCTATCCTAAATCTGCTGAGTGACCCATCGTCTTCTCACAGTGAAGTCCTCACTGAATGACTCTCATTAAAGCTATAGGTTAAGTTGAGTTTGCCCCGTTCTGTAGTTCCAGTTGTGAAGAATTTTTTTGTTAAAAAGTGATTTACGTGGAAAATGACATCTGCCAATGCCTTTTGCCATTCAGCATAGCGGCATTATGCTAATGGAGCTCAGTGCTCTGACGTCAATGCCATGCATATTTCTATAAAGATTTCATTGTGCTTGGGGTCCCTTGTCCATTCAGTCAAATTTTTAGTAACTTTGCATTTCGAGGATTAAAGTCACCATAGCGGTTCTTTTATTCAATTATATATTGCTACTTTATTGTGTCCTTTAAGTGCCCATCCCTTTGAACATGAAAAATACATAGTAACTTGTGGTCATTTCAATATTTTACAAAAGTCATAACCATTCAAATTCCAGCCTAGGAATCTGTAGTGTTAGAAGACTCTCTTAGATACTACATATGCTTTTTAGGAACAGAAACAAGATCCTTACACAGATGTATATAGTAAACGCAAGCAAATAATTCAGAGTTATGTACAGAAATAATTATATTTTATCATGATGTTAGTGTCAGGATTCGGGATGTGTGGATCCAATGGAGCACAGCGGGAGGTGGTACTAGCCAACACCTGGGACCGGAGTCTAGGTGGCACCTGGTCTTCTCCAGAGCCCGCCGCAAAGCGGGATGGACTTGCTGCGGCGGGGAACCACCAGGTCGTTCCACAGGTGAGACTAGGCCCGCGGTGGCAGCCGAGGTCGAGGTACCTTACCAGGAGACAGTCTCGGGGTCAGGTCCAGGCACATGGTCAGGGCAGGTGGTGGAGATGCAAGGTCAAGTCCAATCCGGGGTCAGCAGCGGGAGGTCCAGGCACATTGGAACAGGACACACAGGAACACTGGACACGGAAACTCAGGAGCAGAAACACACAGGAGCAGGAACGCAGGATACACGGGAACACACAGAAACGCAGGAGACCCAGGAATGCAGGAATATCGCTAGGGAGCTTTCTCTCAGGCTGTGACGCACAAAGATCCGCCAGGGAGTGCAGGAAGAGGAAGGCTTAAATAAATTTGCTGAAAATGGCCAGCACCAATTAATGGTGCGCTGGCCCTTTAAATTTACTGAAGGCGGCACGCATGCACCCTGCGAGGTGAGTTGGCGTGGGATCGTGGCGAGGTGAGTGACTTGCCGGGGGACCGAGCAGCAGCGGAGAGGGGTACGGGTGCTCCCGCGACAGTCTCCCGTGACAGTTATATTTTTATCAAGGTCATTCATACCTATAGCAGCAATAATAAAAGAAAGGTTTGACGCTCATTGCTCCTTATTGCACACGTAATTTCCCAGTCGTGTCCTTGGATGTTTTTCTGCGGACCCACGTGTCAAATGCAATAGAAAGAGAGTTCCTTTATACATCACCAACCATGGAACTTCCAATATAAACAATTTTATTTAATTCTCTTCTTACAACACACAACTTCTCAACACCAACATAGTGTAGGTCGGAATGAACTGTGTAAAAAACTAGCGCGTTTCGTGCGGCTATATGGTTTCATGAGTAAGTGTGCCAGATAGCGGCACGAAACGCGTTGGTTTATTACCCTGTTCATTCAGACCTACATTATGTTGATGTTGAGAAGGTTTATGCTGTAAGAGAATGAAATAAAATTGTGTATATTGGAAGTTTCATGATCAGTGCTGGATTAAAGGAACTTTCTTTGTATTGTGTTCATGCCTATCTCATACACAATGCAGAATGAATTATCAAGCCCGGCACTACAAAATTGTGGCATCTTTGTATGGATTTATTTGTAACATTTAGTAATTTTCCACCACTTTTTTTCAAACCTAAGAAAAAGTGGTTGGTAAAGTAGGCAAGTACAAGTTCACCAAACTGATGTACCCGAAAATATCCTGCATGCACTCACTTATATCAGTTGCATCACTTGTTTTATCCTGAAATCAACATTAGTTTCACCATTAGATGCAACTGATATTGTTGAACATTGTTTATTAACCGCAGCATCTAAGGGGTTCCTACTGATTGTAATTCCTTTACCATCTCTCTTAGACGCAATCAGAGGGCGCTGATGTGTTGGAAAGGCACTTTGTGGCTGTCTATTATATCTATATTTTATTATCTCCCAAAATTCCATAGGAAATGTTCTGCAGCCTACTCCCCTTTTTCCATCTCCTCCCCCTCTTTTTTTCTTTATCTCTTCTCTTTATGCATGGTTTGTGTAGTTCATTTATCCGCACACTTTGGAACACAGGTGCATTCACCTTTGTGTGGGAAATCTGGAGAACCCTGTGGGGTCGCTGAAGGGCTGCCAAATAAATGAAAGTGTTTTTGCACTGCTATGGCTTTTGGTGCCCACATTGCTCCAGTACTTCCAGTTCACCTATGACTTGGGCTCTATTATACCTAGACACATGCTTCTGGTATGATATTACAGATAAGGAAATACAGGCAGTTAAAGACATACAGTAGTTAAGAATTTGAACTGCTGATAAAAATTCTGTTCTGTTTTTTTCCGGTTCTGTAGCTCAAGGAACCTCAAGCCTGACTCGATTTAAAGGTTGGGTTTTTATCTTTAATCTAAATTGATTCCAGGTATTATATAGCCTATTGTATGGCATCTGAAGTGACGCTCCCTCTTTTGTTGCTAAAAGTCAGGGCCAGCGACAGCAGCAGGCATACCTGGGCAAGTGCTAGGGCCCATAGCTACTGGGGGGCCGACACAGTCAGTTCTCAGTCTTGTGAGGGGGTTGTATATAATTGTCAGGCTAGGGAGGAAGTGGATTCTCTGAACCACTGCGGACGATGACACAAGCCACTACCTGGGACCAGAGTCTAAGTGGCACCCAGTTTCCACCATAGCCCGCCGCTGCAGCGTGGTACCACCAGGTTCCACAGGCGTGACTTGTCCGCAGTGGCAGCCAAGGTTGTGGTGCAGGAACGGCAGGCAGTCTCGTGGTCGGGGACAGGCAGGAGGTCAGGACGGGCAGCACAGGATCGGAGTCAGAGACGTAGCAACAGGTCAGGGCAGGAAGGGGAGGAGCATAGTCAGAAACGGAACCCGGTTCACAACGGGAATTTTCATAAACAGCACAAGGCATCAATACAGCTTTCTCTAGGGCTCAAGGCACAAAGATCCGGGAAGGGAGGTGCCGGATTTATAAAGGTGGAGGTGTTCAGCCAGTGCACCAATCGGTGGTGCTCTGGCCCTTTAAATTTCCTAAAGCTGGGCCGCGCGCCCTAGGAGACCGGGACGCATGCACGGACCTCTGCCATGGATCCGGAACAGGGAGAGGTGAGTTGCGCTGGCGCCGTGCTTGCAGACACAGAGAGGCACGGGTGAGCCCGCGACCCACGATATGGGTCGCGGGACCACCCGTGATAATAATGAATCCATAGTCGACTGTATCTAGTTACACTGTGAAGGGCTGTATATAAAATAACATTGACAGGGATGTTTAGGAATGATAAACTGGGGAATACTTTTTTTAGTTTCTTAATGCTGCTACATGCGTAGGCCCAGGAGGGCCTTCCTGAGGGGGCTGGTTGTTTAGCAAGGCAAAATCGTTTGAGATCCCAGTTGCTGGACCACCATTTGTCAGAAAACTCTATAGACATTAGATTGACTCCTGATTCTCTCTATGGAGTGATATACTCTCCTGTGTTATTCTGTAAGGTTGAGCTGCCAGGAGATTGTGAATGGAAGGCTTTATCATTCATGATCTCCTCTATATACATATACACAGTGTAAACCATATTGTTAGGGTTGGGTAACACAGAAGACAGGGGATAGTGTGCCCTGAGCTTGTCCCAACCTCTGTCCCTTCCTATAGCCCCCCCCCTCCCCCCCCCACGCTAAAGTGGGGCGACTACTTGAAGACTCGGAATACACTGGATATGTGTGGGAACACAGACAGACTGACAAACATAAAACACAAAAGAATAGTAAACTAGCCGGAGTCACAACGAGAGGGTACGTCAATAGTAAAATCAGTAAGCAAAGAGTCAATGTCAAAAACTTGCCGCGGTCGGATACAAATACAGAGTAAATCAACCTAATGCAGCGAGCGAGTGATGAAGGGAATTCAAGCACTGGCACAGGTGACTAGTGAAGTTGCAATTTATGCAGCCAGAACTCCACCTCCAGAATCTGATAGGAGCTGGACAACTTCTGGGAATTAACCCCTCATGGTGCAGAATAACCAGGCAGCATGCAGAGGTACCAGCAGTTCCGAACACAACTCCTAGACAGCGCGAGATCTTAGCAGCCGCTGCCCGGGAAGGGAGGTGGAAATTGCGCGGATACGCGCTGGGGGTCGGAGAACGCTGCTGGCACCACCAGAAGAACCAGAAGTCTCAGCATTCTCCCTAGCGACCCTGACACATATTCATTAATAATCGCATTATAGCAAAAGATCCATAGTACAATAACAGGTCTGTCTACATCACTGCTGTGTCGTGCAGTCAGTCTTCGTTGACTCTGTCTGATAGGATGTGGAAGCCCTTAAAGGGGTTTTCCCATCTGGGCATTCACATTTAATTAAATTCATTTGCAATATGTAAACATTTCTTCAATTGGATGTCATTAAAAAAATGTTCCTTTGTGAAGATAATTTCTCATAAATGTAGTCATATCATCCCTTAGAAACAAGATGGCTTTCTCTGATACGACCACCTCACATTTTGGCAGCAGTGGCCAGACATGCGCTATTGAGCCCTACCTGACCACCTGGATTCAGCGATCATTACCACAGGACGGCTGTAGGACATGCAGTAACTCCTGGACATTTCATATACAAAAACTTTTTGTGTCTTTCTGCAATCCCTCCAGCAGAGGTGGTCGTATCCAAGGACACAGTCTTGTTTCTAAGGGACCAAATGACTACATATATGAGAAATTATCTTCACACAGGAACATTTTTTTAATAACATCTAATTGAAGAAATGTTTATATATGGCAGATTAACTATTTCATATATACTAAAGACATGGGGTATAAAACAAAAATATAATGCTTAGAGATGAGCGAGCACTAAAATGCTCGGGTGCTCGTTATTCGAGACGAACTTTTCCAGATGCTCGAGTGCTCGTCTCGAATAACGAGCCCCATTGAAGTCAATGGGAGACCCGAGCATTTTTCAAAGGGACCATGGTTCAGGAATAAAATGTGTTATTTAATTGAAAAAGAATGTCTTCTGATAAGTTAGCAGATGTATGCAAACATCTGCAATCTATTCTTCACTGTTCCGCGCGTATATTATCTCCCGACAAGTTAGCAGATGTGAAGAACAGTGAAGAATAGAATAAAAACAGTGAACACAGGATCTTTTAAGTGAAAAACGCAGTGAAAAACACAGTGAAGAATAGATTACAGATGTTCGGCACATCTGCTTACTTGTCGGGGTGATACGCTGTCCCGGGATCGCTCCTCTTCTTCCACTGAAGTCTCCCCGTGCTGCCCGATGTCTCCCCCGTGCTGCCCGATGTCTCCCCCGTGCTGCCCGATGTCTCCCCCGTGCTGCCCGATGTCTCCCCCGTGCTGCCCGATGTCTCCCCGTGCTGCCCGATGTCTCCCCGTGCTGCCCGATGTCTCCCCGTGCTGCCCGATGTCTCCCCCATGCTGCCCGATGTCTCCCCCGTGCTGCCCGATGTCTCCCCCGTGCTGCCCGATGTCTCCCCCGTGCTGCCCGATGTCTCCCCCGTGCTGCCCGATGTCTCCCCCGTGCTGCCCGATGTCTCCCCCGTGCTGCCCGATGTCTCCCCCGTGCTGCTTGATGTCTCCTCGTGCTGCCCGATGTCTCCCCCGTGCTGCCCGATGTCTCCCCCGTGCTGCCCGATGTCTCCCCGTGCTGCTTGATGTCTCCCCGCGCTGCCCGATGTCTCCCCCGTGCTGCCCGATGTCTCCCCCGTGCTGCCCGATGTCTCCCCCGTGCTGCCCGATGTCTCCCCCGTGCTGCCCGATGTCTCCCAGCGCTGCCCGATGTCTCCCCCGTGCTGCCCGATGTCTCCCCCGTGCTGCCCGATGTCTCCCCCGTGCTGCCCGATGTCTCCCCCGTGCTGCCCGATGTCTCCCCCGTGCTGCCCGATGTCTCCCCCGTGCTGCCCGATGTCTCCCCCGTGCTGCCCGATGTCTCCCCGTGCTGCTTGATGTCTCCCCGCGCTGCCCGATGTCTCCCCCGTGCTGCCCGATGTCTCCCCCGTGCTGCCCGATGTCTCCCCCGTGCTGCCCGATGTCTCCCCCGTGCTGCCCGATGTCTCCCAGCGCTGCCCGATGTCTCCCCCGTGCTGCCCGATGTCTCCCCCGTGCTGCCCGATGTCTCCCCGTGCTGCCCGATGTCTCCCCCGTGCTGCCCGATGTCTCCCCCGTGCTGCCCGATGTCTCCCCGTGCTGCTTGATGTCTCCCCGCGCTGCCCGATGTCTCCCCCGTGCTGCCCGATGTCTCCCCCGTGCTGCCCGATGTCTCCCCCGTGCTGCCCGATGTCTCCCCCGTGCTGCCCGATGTCTCCCCGCGCTGCCCGATGTCTCCCCCGTGCTGCCCGATGTCTCCCCCGTGCTGCCCGATGTCTCCCCCGTGCTGCCCGATGTCTCCCCCGTGCTGCCCGATGTCTCCCCCTTGCTGCCTGATGTCTCCCCTCTGCCCGATGTCTCCCCTCTGCCCAATGTCTCCCCCGTGCTGCTTGATGTCTCCCCGTGCTGCTTGATGTCTCCCCTCTGCCCGATGTCTCCTCCGTGCTGCCCGATGTCTCCCCGTGCTGCTTGATGTCTCCCTGCTGCTTGATGTCTCCCTGCTGCCGTTCCGCGCGTATCTTCCGACAAGTAAGCAGATGTGCCGAACATCTGTAATCTATTCTTCACTGTGTTCTTCACTGTGTTTTTCACTTAAATGATCCTGTGGTCACTGTGTTCACTGTTTTTATTCTATTCTTCATTGTTCTTCACTGTGTTTTTTTAATTAAATGCTCGATCTCGAGCAGGGGAAATACTCGTCCTAGCAACGAGCCGTTTCGAGTACCTTAATACTCGAACGAGCATCAAGCTCGGACGAGTATACTCGCTCATCTCTAATAATGCTACATCTGTAGTTTAGTCACTGCAATTTGAAGAAAAAGAACAGATGTCATTTGCTAGGTTGAATATAAATTTTATTAAGGTTAACAATACATGATAAAAACATTTAAAATACCCTAAAAACGGGTAAGAGCTCAGTTCCCCCAGGTGTATACTCAGGTATCACCAAAATTCATAAATTTACAACAAATAGTTTAACATGACAAGAGAATTCTTGTACATAAAAGTACATCAAATCACACAAGATATTGCATGGTAGCTAAAGTGCAGAGTGTGTCATCTAAGCAGCTAAAGTGCAAAATAAACAATAAAGTGCATTAGTTAGAGATACCAATGATCTGGGTCCTGGGGGAGAAGAGGTAGGATTGCCCCACGCGTATCGCCCAAGTCATGTTAAACTACTTGTTGTAAAATTATGGTGATACCTGAGTATACACCTGGGGGACCTGAACTCTTACCCGTTTTTAGGGTATTTTAAATGTTTTTATCATGTATTGTTAACCTTAATAAAATTTATATTCAACCTTGCAAATGACATCTGTTCTTTTTCTTCAAATTGCAGAGATTAAATATTGCAGCAAGCCATAAATTGAGAAAGGGTCGTCTCTGCACCGTGTCATCATTTAACCTTCCTTATAATTATACTGTAGATAAATTCTACTGTGTAATTTCCCATTATATGTTGTTCAGGGACAAGTGCCATGTTTTATCCTAGTGTTAGTTTTTTACAGAAACACAGCCTAAGCAATTTTCTATAAATAATATTGTCCTTCTCCTGGTCCTTATAACCACTTCAGTTTAGGAACAAGAACAGATAAAGATGCTCGACGGGTTCTTATGGCTTCCTTTCTCTGGTACTCAGACTTGGCTTGAGCGAGGCTGGAAGAAAAGTGGATACAGTTCTGTGCTTGAACCATTACACTAATTTAGGGTTCTGAAAAAAGAACCTTTAAGAAGGAAATATCCAAAATATATATAACTCATATAGGTGGTCTCCTGCTTAGAGGACATCTACCACCAGGATAAAGGATTGTAAACCAAGCACACTGACATACTGGTGTGTGTCCCCGCTGGCAGGATCTGCTGTATTTTAAGCTTCTTTTTAAGAAAAAACAGGCATTACAAATTCTGCAGATGAGCCTGAAGGGCTCCGGGCTCCGCTAAGCCCTATACAGCCTTGATCCCCTAAGCCTCATTTGCATAAGTCTTAAAGCCCTTTTTGTTAAAAAAAAAAAAAAACATGGCATAAGTATAAGAGCAGATCCTGGCAGAGGGGCCACACACCAGTATGTCAGTGCGCTTGGTTTGCAATGATTCATCCTGGTGGTAGCTGTCCTTTAAGACCTCCCTCTGTAGGTGAATATGATACTGTATACAGATATGCAGAATAGAGGATAGCCCATATTTTTGCCATTCTTGTCAAATTTTATGTAAGAAAATAAATTGTTATAGAAAAGGGGATTTCACACATGTTTATCATATTAAAGGAAATCTACCGAGTAGATTTAACTTACTCAGGTAACTCCAGTGGTAGATTCTTGAGACCACCCTAATGCAGTATCTGTCCAGCAAATACACTTTTAAGTTCTCCTTTTAGTTACAAAAATTAGTTTTCGAGATGTACAAAATAAACTGCAAGTGCTCTGGGAGGTGTCACCAGAGCCCTTCAGATTGGTGACAGAATGGAGTGGTGACAGGTGATCCTTAAAGGGGTATTCCCATTTCAACAAGTAATTGATATTGTTTGAATAATGAAAAGTTATACAAATTTCTAATATGCTTTCTGTATCAATTCCTCATGGTTTTCTAGATCTCTGCTTGCTGTCATTCTATAGAAAACTTCTATGTTTACTTCCAGTGGATGTAAATCTGACCATGGTCACACAGGTGCACGGCTCATTATATGACACAGCTCTGATTACTCTCTGTGATACTAACGAGCCGTGCACCTGTGTGACCATGGTCAGATTTCTATTCACTGGAAGTAAACATTTAAGCTTTCTTTAGAATGACAGCAAGCAGAGATCTAGAAAACCGCGAGGAATTTATACAGAAAGTATATTGGAAAGTTGTTTAATTTTTCTTTAGAGAAACAATAACATTAATTTGCAGAAGTGGGAATACCCCTGGCCTCTTTTAGTAAACTTGAAAAGGGTAGGTATAAGACCCTAATAGGGTCGCCTTTATTATAATTACCCTGATAAATTTTGTTGAGAGCCGTGGGTTATGTGACCACCAGGCAGCAGGACCACCAGGCAGCAGGACTATCTGTGACCCCATATCCTGTTGGTTTTTTTGTCATATCCACTCCCACTCTCAGTGAGTTGAGGGTGTGCCAAATACATCGACCTACCCCTCCATCTACTGATATGTGAGTGGCTGTGACATAGGATGTGTGCAGACACTTATGACTGTATGGCCTCTTCCATCCACCAGAAGCCAAAAGGACACAGGACATCACAGGAAGCCCGAAGTCCTGCTGCAAACCGGGCACATGAGCCACAGCTCCCAGCAGCAAACACCAAACTTTAACAGGGGACAGGGGCGTAACTTTAGGTGGTGCAGAGGCTGCGGTCACGCCCGGGCCCAAGAGGTTTAGGGGGCCCTTATGGTGTCACTTTCCCATATGAGAAGACTATTACTATAAACCATACATTATAGTCGGGGGCCTGGCACAGACTTTACACTGGGGCCCATCAGCTTCTAGTTACCCCACTGAATGGGGAAGTATAAAATGGGTGGCCAACCCCTTTAAAGACCTATCAACCCTTGATAACTGAGAACAAACTGTGACTTGGGCCTTCCAGGATTGTTAGCAGATAAGGCGCGTCCGCTTGTTAAGTATCGGAGATTAAAGGGGGATTATCAGTAATTATTTTTTACAAGAGTCTCTAGAGCTCCGGAGCCGTCAGATTTTCCCTATTAATTCTATGATTAACCTAACAAATTAAAACCCATCACAAAGTTACCCATATTACCATATTATAAAAGTAAAAAAATTTGCAATGTTTGTTTTTTGATTTTTTTTTTTTTGCAAAAGGCAAATCAATTCTATTTAACAAGCAAAGGGCGTGTGGGCGTGCAAATTAGAAAGTTGTGTTACACAGACCCCCCCCCCCCCCCCCTTGTGCTATCACATTTCCATGGCTTTTTGCACACAATGAGCTTTCTATGTGTCCAAGGGTAAATGTTTGCGGTAATAACCACATTTTTTTTTTTTCGCCTCTTGCAAATTCTTTGCTTATTTTACACCCCCCCCAAAAAAAAATCTTGTTGGTGAACCACATTTGTATTGTTCAAGTAGGTGCAATCATATGTACTGAAAGATTTCCTCCCCATGATATCATCTGCAAAAAAAATAATCCTAATTTGCCTTGGACGTACATGTATTTATACCTCACTTTCCATAATGCTATTGTGTTTAACAGCCTAATTACAGCTAATTTGGAGCCGGTATGAAGTCACAAAACTCTCCTACCGGCTCTATGATTTTTTTTTCGCTCCTGAAAATAAAGAAAGTATATCATTACAGTTCCTTTTTTCCTAATGCAAAAGGGAAGTTAATTGCTTTCATCCCCGCTATGCATTTTTGTGCATATAAAAAAAAAAAAAAAAAGTGTTCTAATGAAAGCCTTGAATGTGGCAGGTTTACTTTGTAGTGTTTGTTTTATTATGTATGGAAAGCGCCTCTAAAGTGAATTCATCTCTGCAAGATCCCACTAATAACTTCTGTAATAAATGAGCAATAAATCTTTTGGCAATATCTGATTTACCGTACACTTTGACATGGTTTTTCGTGTTTTTCTTTGCTTTTTGTAGGGTTCTCCGTCGAGAGGCAATCAATTTAGTTGATGACATTATGTAACTATTCTTCTTATTGAAGACGTAATTTGAAGACGGGTCTACGAGCTTTCCGATACGTGCCTTTGTTTTGAATAAAATGTATTAATTTGTTTTTGTTGTCTCAATATTTTGAAATGAATGCGAAAGGTTTAATTTTATGATGTGTTGCTTTTGTCTTTTTATTGCACAATTTTTTGGCGCCACCTTTGGTTTATTTATTTATGATGCGCCGCCCATCTCCAACTTTGTTGTTGGGTTCTTGTACAGGGGTCTGAGAACAGACAAAGACAGTAGACCCTGAGACTAAACCATCTTTCTAGTTCTCCCTGCCTATTTGCCCCATCTACCCTAAGCAATAGGAGACAGCTGGTCGATGTTCCCATCCGGTGCCAAAATGGCAAACACGGAGACAAAGATTAGACAATATAAATAGAGGGGGATGGTTGCCAACTATGGATCATAGGACGATGCAGTTCAATGCAGATTGTCGGAAATACAGGCAAAAGGGTTAATGATACCAGAAAACATTAAGAGAATAAACACACCTAGCCTAGTACAAGACCATAACAGGCAAAAAGCACAAGTCCAGAAAACCGTAAATTATAAGCCAGATCGCCGATCTTGCAAAGCAATTGTATGAGTTTTCTGACATCATGCAGGGCAGCAATGAGATAAGGGAGAGATTCTGTCCTTCACAGCAGATTAACTGTTGATGACCCAGAGCAGAGTTTGCAGGAGACAGGTGGGTGTGGTGGAAATAAATCAAGGCTGCTAGGTAAGAAAATATGCCAGTGTTCAGCAGGCTAATCAGATATAAGAAGCTTCAATCACCGATAGATTCCAATGAAATTTTATTTTCTTAGAGGACAGCAGCCACGATTCATGCAATGGGCGGTTTCGAGCTGCAGCGAGCTTTTTCTAGCTACTGAAAGACTTGAAAGAAACTGACACTGAAACATGAAGTAAATGGTGGCATTGTTCTGGAGACTGGACTCCAAGCATCAATCATGGTCTCAGTACGGCGCTATTGTTACGCAGGGACTCCTTGCATCATATATAAATATGATGCTTGGAGTCCCATCTCTAGAACAGCATGAAATACGGCCACTGTTTCATGAATGAAGACTCTATGCTGGACTCCTGGCCAAAGGGGAGAGGTAAGTATGCATATATTATTATATACTTAGCAAATATAATAGGAAACATGCTCCATATATTAGCATTTTGTCATCTGCCTATGTGTCAAATAAATGTACAAAGCAAAGTATTGGCTGTTATACTTACAGGTGGTATAACACGAGAAAGGAATGTGCCTAATGGGAAAGTGGGTGCAACTTGTGATGGTCTAAACTGCACAACATTAAACAATACTTATATGTATACAAAGTAAGAATTATATGTATGAATAATATTTATGTTTGTATGTTAATACTTACATGTACACTGTACTAATTATGCTTTATTCCTTTTGTTTCAGATTTTTTTTTACAAATCCATAAGTTTTTTTCTCTTTCAGATCCAGATTTTTTCATTTTCCAGGTACTTAAAGTACTTGGTATATGACCTGACCTGAGTAACATATAGATGAGGATCACCATTTCTGGATTTACAAGTCGTTGGTCAGTGATACTAGAACCTCCTGAGTCACCAGTTCATCGGAATGTAAAAGATAAATGACATTACATTCAATGCATTATAGTGTCACTATCATGTGTCTATAGTGGACATTTCGGGGCTTATTTACTAAGGGTTGCGGATAGCACTTTCGTCGGACTGTGCACTGTTTTCGGGGATTGCACGGCTTGGACAGGTATTTAACAGGGGATTGTGTCGCACCCGATCAGATTTTGGTGTAGCGCGCCGGCTTTCATGTGGCGCAAATTGGGGAGCGTGCCGTCGGACGATCCAACTGATTCAGACTGAGCGCAGGATTTAAGTTTCAAATTGTGTCACAAGACCATGCACTTACATGCACCGGGAAGAAGAAGGTGAACTCCATCGGATCTTAGCTGGGAGGCGACACATGCAGGATATCGGGCGCACGATCTTCGTGAATGGCCTGTGTAATGTGCAGGGTGCTAAATATTCATGAATTGTGGCGCTTGTTCTTCATGAATCTGGTGCCCCCTGCACTGCTCCAACAGAGTGCACCAACTTTAACATGGGCCATACGACACACTTCTGTCGGACTTTGCATGTTGAATGTGGCGCGCAGTCTGAATGAGCACTGGAACGCCCATTTCAATGCCAACATTTTTTTGCATGAAGAACATTACAGCCGCGACACAAAGGGGTCACATGCAACACAATTGTGGCACGGACACTTCTTTAATACGTGTGCAGGCAGTTTGCACTAGAAAGAATGTGCATAGTCTGCCAGAAAACTGACATTAGGTCCATGGTAAATGTGTGACTCCTAGTATCATATAGGAATATAATGCTAGGAGTCCAGGTTCCCACACAGAAAACATGGCTGTCCAAAGCCAGCCTTAAAAAAACATGAACATAGTTGTTGTTTTTGCTACCACATGGCCCCATCAGCAGCAATTGACCGTACCTCACGACGGTGCAATTGCAGGTAGCCCTACGATCATTATTGGCCAGTAGGTCTCTCATAAGCCAAGTGTCAGGATGCGGAATCTTTGATCCTCTGTACCACTGCAGGAGGTGGTATTAGCCGACACCTGGGACCGGAATCTAAGTGGCACCTTCACCAGAGCCCGCCGCAAAGCCGGATGGTCTTTCTGTGGCGTGGTACCACCAGGTCGTTTCACAGGAGCGACTAGCCCTCGGTGGCAGCCGAGGTCAAGGTAACTTTGCAGGACACAGCCTCGTGGTCAGGTTCAGGCACTGGGTCAGGGCAGGCGGCAGAGATGCAAGGTCAAGTCCAATCCGAGGTCAGCAATGGGAGGTCCAGGCAGAAGGGAAACAGGAACACGGAAAATAGGAACGCAGGAATACTCAGGGATATCGGTGGGGAGCTTTCTCTTTGGCAATAGCATTCAAAAATCCGACGAGGCAGGAAGGGAGGTGCCGGATTATAAGAAGAAGGTGCTCAGTCAGCGCACCAATCAGAGGTGCGTTGGCCCTTTAAATTTCCTACAGCCGACGCGCACGGCATTTCGCTGGGGAGCAGGAGCCGGGACAGGTGAGTCTGAGGCAATGGACGGGGCGTGGGCACACGGAGGGGCACGGATGCGACCGCGATCTGAGACAGGAATCGTGGGAGCACCCGTGACACCAAGTATCATGGATAAGGGGCTTCAACAATTTTATTAATAGATGTAATATCTTATTCTACGATTAATTACATGATCAATTATTTTGGTACAAATCCTTTTGGACATTTTCAAAGAATTCTAAAATATTTTGTGAGCAGGTATATAAACTATTGTCATCATTTATCTTATTTTGCCCTTTCCTGAGCTCTTTTTTTTGCACCTCATTTGTCTTTGTAGTTTTGGCTCTTTGCCAAAGGCAGATTTTTTTTAGACTTATTAGGCGCAAATTTTGGTGCAAATCATACCATTGCTTTTCCTATACATGGTCAGGGCTGATTTTGCGCAATTATTTGGATCCTTTTAGGTGCCACTTAATATTAAAGGACATCTACCACCAGGATGAAGGATTATAAACCAAGTACACTGACATAGTGTCAGCTTCTGGTAGGATCCAAATTTCTTTTAGCTTATTATGCCCTTGTTTTTACAAAAATAGGCTCTAAAATGTATACAAACGAGCCTGAGGGGCTCCGGACTCAATTAACACCTATGGAGCCCAGAGCCTTTCAGACTTATTTACATGATTTTTAAAGCCTTTTTTTCTGTAAAAACCAGGGCATAAGAAGGACATGAAGAGCAGATCCTGCCAGAGGGGGCACACACCAGAATGTCAGTGTGCTTGGTTTATAATCCTTCATCCTGGTGGTAGATGTCCTTTAAATAAGGAAGCAGGAGAAATACAAAGACAAATTAGCCATAAACCAGGATTACTGCTAACTCTAGCGAACTGCTGGAAAAGACGCCAAAAATGGAGCAAATACCCAAATGCACCCAAAAAATCGCTAAAATACGACCAAAAGCCATGCATCAGAGACTAAGAGAAATCTGTCCCTACATTTTTTTTTCTTCAAAAATTCTGGTTATATACATTGATGACTTGTTCATATAGAGCCCCCCTTTTTGATGGCACATAATAATAATATTGCTTGCATTGTGTGTTACGTTCTCAATTAGTTGCAGTTCTCATGGTAAAGACTTAGTCAGCTTCCCCTATGAGTTACAAATAGGAACCGTAGCTTAATATATCTCTTGAGTGTTGAAGATTTCTCTGTTTTTGGTGGTACTGCGGACCCTTCATGGTTAGTGGGCTCACACTGTCACAATTTCCTTTTAGACTTTCCACAAGAGTCACTCATTTTTAACTGCATCTTAATTTTAGTATAGAAAACATACTAAAAATATGTATCCTGCGAGTGGGCTTTGTTTTGTATGTTTTTTTTGTTTTCCAGCGACCATTTGGTTCTAAAGTTTATTTTTCACAAAGAGTGGAACACTGAGTCATAGCTTAATATATTCAGATGAATGTCCCTGCTTTGGAAAACCCCCACAAGCTGCTGCTGTACACACATTTACTCACTGTAAAGAGGTGGGAGACAGGCACCACTGCTCTCTGTAAGATGGGTGTAAATATAGAGCAAAGGAGATAGATAGATAGATAGATAGATAGATAGATAGATAGATAGATAGGAGATAGATAGATAGATAGATAGATAGATAGGAGATAGATAGATAGATAGGAGATAGATAGATAGAAAAAGAAAGTCCAAGCGGCACAGACCGTAGAATATGCTGGGTGCAAGCGTCCTGGGACTCGGCCTGGGGTCCCTCAGCGATATATGCAAGAAAGCGGGCAGCACTCCAAATAGTGATAAAAAAGTGTGAATTCTTTATTCCAAAACAGCTGTTTTGTTGCTGAACATGGAATAAAGAATTCACACTATTTGGAGTGCAGCCCGCTTTCTTGGATAGATAGATAGATAGATAGATAGATAGATAGATAGATAGATAGATAGATGGATAGATATGAGATAGATAGATATGAGATAGATAGGGAATAGATAGATAGATAAGAGATAGATAGATAGATAGATAGATAGATAGATAGATAGATAGATAGATATGAGATAGATAGATAGGAGATAGATAGATAGATAGATAGATAGATAGATAGATAGATAGGAGATAGATAGATAGATAGGAGATAGGAGATAGATAGATAGATAGATAGATAGATAGATAGATAGATAGATAGATAGATAGATAGATAGATAGATATGAGATAGATAGGAGATAGATAGGAGATAGATAGATAGATAGATAGATAGATAGATAGATAGATAGGAGATAGATAGATAGATAGGAGATAGATAGATAGATAGGAGATAGATAGATAGATAGATAGATAGGAGATAGATAGATAGATAGGAGATAGATAGATAGATAGATAGATAGATAGATAGATAGATAGATAGATAGGAGATAGATAGATAGATAGATAGATAGGAGATAGATAGATAGATAGATAGATAGATAGATAGGAGATAGATAGATAGAGAGATATGAGATAGATAGGGAATAGATAGATAGGAGATAGATAGATAGATAGATAGATAGATAGATAGATAAGAGATAGATAGGAGATAGATAGATAGATATGAGAAGGATAGATAGGAGATAGATATGAGATAGATAGATAGATAGATAGATAGATAGATAGATAGATAGATAAGAGATAGATAGGAGATAGATAGATATGAGAAGGATAGATAGGAGATAGATATGAGATAGATAGATAGATAGATAGGAGATAGATAGATAGATAGATAGATAGATATGAGATAGATAGGAGATAGATAGATAGATAGATAGATAGATAGATAGATAGATAGGAGATAGATAGATAGATAGATAGATAGATAGATAGATATGAGATAGATAGATAGATATGAGATAGATAGATAGATAGATAGGAGATAGATAGATAGATAGATAGATAGATAGATAGATAGATAGGAGATAGATAGATAGATAGATAGATATGAGATAAATAGGAGATAGATAGGAGATAGATAGATAGATAGATAGATAGATAGGAGATAGATAGATAGATAGATAGATACGTACAGAAAGTTCTAGCAGCACATTCAGCAGGTCAATAGGTGGGTGCACGCTGCATAAGACTGGGCCTCAAATCTTCCAACAATATGAAAAAGGAAATTGCGCAGCACACCAAATAAAGTGAAAAAAGTTCTTGTGGTTTATTCCATATTCAATAACAACAGCGACGTTTCGGCTACATGTAGCCTTCCTCAAGCCATTAAACAAGTGTGCAGGATGGACATATATACAATAGTGATAGGTCACATGACCTCATAAGTGCCGCCCATCCAATTAACATATTTCTGTTAAAAAACATATATGTACATATAAATACATATATAGCAATAATAACAAGTTCATAGTACATAGTGCATCAAATACATACTTGTGATAATTGAAAATTACAATAGGATTGCATGTATAACCATATAAAGTGCATGTGCGATATATTGAGAACCAGCTAATCTCTCACGATAGAAGTGATCTGGTGTTAAAGTGCATAAAGTGTGTCCTCTTACTGTGCAGAGTCCATGCGTCCCCGGTTGAGCTGCGGATATATACTCTTTAACATATAAGTAGGATTTCTTGAGATATGAAAACAATTCAAATGGACCGCACAAGTGGAACGCACGCCATTAGAGCCGAATGCGCATGCGCATCGGTTGTTATGGAGCAGAGCCAGCGTCTTAGTGACCGTAAAAAAAGTATTGTCACATGATTGTATGAATGGATCGCGGAAGGAGACATCAGCTCCAAGTCATCCTCAAAGAGCAGAAGATAGCGAAAGCTTAAAAAGAGGTAAGTAGCTCTAAATGTGACCCGATTAGTTATAGTGTGTGTAGCCTCAGTCGCAACTTGAGGAATGCATATAGCGGACAAGTAAGACCGGGACAGAGGTGAAATGATTAACCCCTCCCGGGGAAACCATCACCAGTGCGGATGTCCCAATATCAGGGCAACCCAACATAGGGTACACCCAACTGGGTCAACCAAGTCCTTTATAGGGTCAAGAATATATTATAACCTCTAGCTGGCATGACTCGAGGCAATACAACACACATATATAGGTCCGGTAGAGAAGTAAATGGATCCACTAAATGGCATCTGCAAAAATAATTTGGCATGTGTGCCTTATATTGTGCCGGCCATACAAACAGAATACAGAAAAATATATAGAAAAATATAAGAAAAGATTTTTCCGTCAGCTTCATCGGGGAGACGACAGGGACCAGGCCAGATTATCTGGAAAAAATAGAAATCATAATGAATAAATATATAAATATGTTCACACTCAATGTTATTGTGTAGCCATACATAAAAAGACAGGAGAAAATACAAGACCCATGTCCCATTCTTTTAAATAGCCCATAGTTTAAAATCCACATTGAGACCATTCGGTCTGAGTGTATTCAATGTATAGATCCATTGGAGCTCCTTCTTTTTTAGAATTCTTTCCCTGTCCCCTCCACGTCTAAGTGGGGGCACATGGTCTATTAGCCGAAATCTGAGTTGTTTCTCAGTATGACCGAAATCTGAAAAATGCTTCGGTACTGGAAGATCTTTACGATTGGATCTTATTGTATAACGGTGCTGGTTAAACCGTGTCTTGAATTCTAGTGTAGTCTCACCTACATATGCCAACCCGCATGGACAGCTTAAGAGGTATATTACATAGGTACTATCGCAAGTCAAATAGTGGATGATGTCATATTTTTTGTTATTGTGCAAAAATGAGGAGCCTTTATCCATGTGCTTGCAATTGATGCATTTACAGCAGGGGAAACTACCTTTGTTCAATTGGCCAAGTATACCTGTTTGTCTGCTTGTTCTCATCGGGCCTGCATCTGCTCTGACCAGTCTGTCGCCAATTTTTTGTGAATTTCTGTAGGATAGTAATGGTGGTATCTGAAATTCCGGTACCCCCGAATCACTACATGCTAATTTCGGCCAATGCCTCCGAATAATATTGGCCACCTTGTGGCTCTGGGAATTGAAATCTGAAACAAATGGGATTCTGTCAGAATGATTAGGCTGTTTGACTCTAGAGAGTAGATCCCCTCTAGGTATATTTTTGGCCTTCTGTAGATTAAGGTCAATAATTTTTTGTGGGTAGCCACGTTGGCGAAATCTGTGTGACATGTCGGATAAATTTCTTTCAAGGTTGGGTGACTCACTGGTGATTCTTTTTACCCTGAGAAACTGGCTATAGGGTAAAGATCTAATGGTGGTGCGTGGATGGCTACTCTCGTAGCGTACCAGTGTATTTCTGTCTGTAGGTTTTGTATAGAGATCAGTCACAAAATGTCCATCACATAATTTAATAGTCACGTCCAAGAATTGTAACTCTGAATCAGAAGATACCACTGTGAATTTGATGGTATCATCTATTGTGTTAAGAAATAGATGAAAGTCTTCCAAGTCCTGTCTTGTACCAGTCCACAGGAGGAAGACGTCATCTATATACCTCCACCACCTCAGGCAATGCTCAAAGAGTGGGGAGGCATAGATGACGTCCTCCTCCAGCACCCGCATGACAATATTAGCGTAGGTAGGCGCCATGTTAGCGCCCATGGCGACGCCCCTACATTGTAAAAAATACTGGTCACCAAATAGAAAGTAGTTATTGTTAAGTACGAAGTCTAAAAGGGTAAGTATAAAGTCCTGTGTTTTGGATGAAAAATTCTTTGTGGCAATTTTTTTCTTTACTGCTGTAATGCCCCTCCGGTGGTCGATGGATGTGTATAATGAAACCACATCGAACGACACCAGAAGCATTTGTTGTGCCGAAGAAAGTTGTATTTCGTTAAGTTTATTGATAAAATCGGATGTGTCCCTTATGTATGAAGTGCCTGTAGTAGCAAGATCTCTGAGTGCCCTGTCTATAAATGTAGCTATATTGGAAAAGATGGATTCTGTACCAGCGACAATAGGACGGCCAGGTGGATGCATTAAATCTTTGTGAATTTTAGGTAACACATAAATCACAGGAGTAATAGGATTTTTGACAAACAGAAATCTATACATATCATCATCGATAATACCATCCAGTAACGCCTGATCAAGTATACTTTTAATTTTCTTAGCCAAAGAAAACTTAGGATCCATAGGGATTTTTTTGTAAACACCTGTGTCTGATAATTGTCTATTGATCTCCGCCAAGTATGAGCTGGTATCCATGACGACGACAGCACCACCTTTGTCCGCAGACTTGATGGTGATGTCGCCGTCACGGGCCAGCTCACACAGGGCTTCGATCTCACCCCTTGTAAGATTGGGGTGGTCAAGAGTAACGCCACTGGACATGTTTTTCAATTTCATGATGTCCTTCCTGACAGCGGATGCAAAGGCCTCAATGTGTGGTGCCTCTACATCCGGAAAGAAAAGACTTTTATTACGCAACTGGAAGTCATTGAGGCACAATTCAGACCTGCTGCACTGGTCAACTCTTGGGCGAGTATGAAAAAATTGTTTTAATTTGAGGGAACGTATAAACTTTTGTATATCTACCTCTAATTGGAACCAGTCAGGGTGTGCAGATATACAGAAGGACAAACCTTTAGATAATATAGACATCTGATTACTAGTAAGAGTCTTAGAAGAGATATTTACCACAAGTGAGGTCAAGTTCTCTTTCTTAGTGCCATCTTCGGAGTGGACTGGTCTGTCTTGGATGATGTTTGTCTTCCTATAACGGTAGTGCTTGTGGCCCCCTCTTCTAGTCCTGGGTCGTCTGATGTGTGGGCAGTCTTTGGAATCTCTAAAAAAGACTCAGATTGTTCCTTATTTTGTCTAGATTTGAAGTTTGGCATTGTACTCTTATTTGTCGATCCGCCTTTACGTCTGTTCATATCCCTCTGTTTCGGTTGAGAGTAATCACCTTGCCAACTGTAAATTTGTCCCTTTTTGTAGTCCTCAATATCTCGTAACCATTTGTTTCTCTTTGTAGCTTCTTGTTCCATTTTATTTGTTTGTACTCGTGTCTGGATTGAAGCTGTAAAGGTAGTTTGTTCCTCAGCTGTAAGGGCATTATTTAATTGGAGCTCCGTGTCTTGCACACACCTCTTAGTGTTCTCAATTTCTCTTTTTAAAAATTCCACATTTAGTAATATGAGATCCATGGCATATTTATTCGAAATTTGTGCAAATTTAGTGCAGAAGTCCTTATTGTGTGCAAACAACGTAGGAGAGACACGTGAACGCATCCCTCTAGGGATCATATGATTTTTATAGTATTCACTCAGGGTAGTAAGGTGCAGTTGAAGAGACATCAATTTTTTTGAAGAGTTTTCATATTTACGTTTAAGTTCCATGGTGTTAGGAGTCGTCAAGAAAGTAGAATCACATATTAGGTCTGTAGGATCCTCTCCCCGTCTTCAGATGAATAGGTAAACATATGGAAACCATCATGCTGATTATCGTGTTCCATTGTGTTCAAAAGGTTGAAGTGCAAGCTTCGAAAGGCCAAAAAATACGTACAGAAAGTTCTAGCAGCACATTCAGCAGGTCAATAGGTGGGTGCACGCTGCATAAGACTGGGCCTCAAATCTTCCAACAATATGAAAAAGGAAATTGCGCAGCACACCAAATAAAGTGAAAAAAGTTCTTGTGGTTTATTCCATATTCAATAACAACAGCGACGTTTCGGCTACATGTAGCCTTCCTCAAGCCATTAAACAAGTGTGCAGGATGGACATATATACAATAGTGATAGGTCACATGACCTCATAAGTGCCGCCCATCCAATTAACATATTTCTGTTAAAAAACATATATGTACATATAAATACATATATAGCAATAATAACAAGTTCATAGTACATAGTGCATCAAATACATACTTGTGATAATTGAAAATTACAATAGGATTGCATGTATAACCATATAAAGTGCATGTGCGATATATTGAGAACCAGCTAATCTCTCACGATAGAAGTGATCTGGTGTTAAAGTGCATAAAGTGTGTCCTCTTACTGTGCAGAGTCCATGCGTCCCCGGTTGAGCTGCGGATATATACTCTTTAACATATAAGTAGGATTTCTTGAGATATGAAAACAATTCAAATGGACCGCACAAGTGGAACGCACGCCATTAGAGCCGAATGCGCATGCGCATCGGTTGTTATGGAGCAGAGCCAGCGTCTTAGTGACCGTAAAAAAAGTATTGTCACATGATTGTATGAATGGATCGCGGAAGGAGACATCAGCTCCAAGTCATCCTCAAAGAGCAGAAGATAGCGAAAGCTTAAAAAGAGGTAAGTAGCTCTAAATGTGACCCGATTAGTTATAGTGTGTGTAGCCTCAGTCGCAACTTGAGGAATGCATATAGCGGACAAGTAAGACCGGGACAGAGGTGAAATGATTAACCCCTCCCGGGGAAACCATCACCAGTGCGGATGTCCCAATATCAGGGCAACCCAACATAGGGTACACCCAACTGGGTCAACCAAGTCCTTTATAGGGTCAAGAATATATTATAACCTCCAGCTGGCATGACTCGAGGCAATACAACACACATATATAGGTCCGGTAGAGAAGTAAATGGATCCACTAAATGGCATCTGCAAAAATAATTTGGCATGTGTGCCTTATATTGTGCCGGCCATACAAACAGAATACAGAAAAATATATAGAAAAATATAAGAAAAGATTTTTCCGTCAGCTTCATCGGGGAGACGACAGGGACCAGGCCAGATTATCTGGAAAAAATAGAAATCATAATGAATAAATATATAAATATGTTCACACTCAATGTTATTGTGTAGCCATACATAAAAAGACAGGAGAAAATACAAGACCCATGTCCCATTCTTTTAAATAGCCCATAGTTTAAAATCCACATTGAGACCATTCGGTCTGAGTGTATTCAATGTATAGATCCATTGGAGCTCCTTCTTTTTTAGAATTCTTTCCCTGTCCCCTCCACGTCTAAGTGGGGGCACATGGTCTATTAGCCGAAATCTGAGTTGTTTCTCAGTATGACCGAAATCTGAAAAATGCTTCGGTACTGGAAGATCTTTACGATTGGATCTTATTGTATAACGGTGCTGGTTAAACCGTGTCTTGAATTCTAGTGTAGTCTCACCTACATATGCCAACCCGCATGGACAGCTTAAGAGGTATATTACATAGGTACTATCGCAAGTCAAATAGTGGATGATGTCATATTTTTTGTTATTGTGCAAAAATGAGGAGCCTTTATCCATGTGCTTGCAATTGATGCATTTACAGCAGGGGAAACTACCTTTGTTCAATTGGCCAAGTATACCTGTTTGTCTGCTTGTTCTCATCGGGCCTGCATCTGCTCTGACCAGTCTGTCGCCAATTTTTTGTGAATTTCTGTAGGATAGTAATGGTGGTATCTGAAATTCCGGTACCCCCGAATCACTACATGCTAATTTCGGCCAATGCCTCCGAATAATATTGGCCACCTTGTGGCTCTGGGAATTGAAATCTGAAACAAATGGGATTCTGTCAGAATGATTAGGCTGTTTGACTCTAGAGAGTAGATCCCCTCTAGGTATATTTTTGGCCTTCTGTAGATTAAGGTCAATAATTTTTTGTGGGTAGCCACGTTGGCGAAATCTGTGTGACATGTCGGATAAATTTCTTTCAAGGTTGGGTGACTCACTGGTGATTCTTTTTACCCTGAGAAACTGGCTATAGGGTAAAGATCTAATGGTGGTGCGTGGATGGCTACTCTCGTAGCGTACCAGTGTATTTCTGTCTGTAGGTTTTGTATAGAGATCAGTCACAAAATGTCCATCACATAATTTAATAGTCACGTCCAAGAATTGTAACTCTGAATCAGAAGATACCACTGTGAATTTGATGGTATCATCTATTGTGTTAAGAAATAGATGAAAGTCTTCCAAGTCCTGTCTTGTACCAGTCCACAGGAGGAAGACGTCATCTATATACCTCCACCACCTCAGGCAATGCTCAAAGAGTGGGGAGGCATAGATGACGTCCTCCTCCAGCACCCGCATGACAATATTAGCGTAGGTAGGCGCCATGTTAGCGCCCATGGCGACGCCCCTACATTGTAAAAAATACTGGTCACCAAATAGAAAGTAGTTATTGTTAAGTACGAAGTCTAAAAGGGTAAGTATAAAGTCCTGTGTTTTGGATGAAAAATTCTTTGTGGCAATTTTTTTCTTTACTGCTGTAATGCCCCTCCGGTGGTCGATGGATGTGTATAATGAAACCACATCGAACGACACCAGAAGCATTTGTTGTGCCGAAGAAAGTTGTATTTCGTTAAGTTTATTGATAAAACGGGGAGAGGATCCTACAGGACCTAATATGTGATTCTACTTTCTTGACGACTCCTAACACCATGGAACTTAAACGTAAATATGAAAACTCTTCAAAAAAATTGATGTCTCTTCAACTGCACCTTACTACCCTGAGTGAATACTATGAAAATCATATGATCCCTAGAGGGATGCGTTCACGTGTCTCTCCTACGTTGTTTGCACACAATAAGGACTTCTGTACTAAATTTGCACAAATTTCGAATAAATATGCCATGGATCTCATATTACTAAATGTGGAATTTTTAAAAAGAGAAATTGAGAACACTAAGAGGTGTGTGCAAGACACGGAGCTCCAATTAAATAATGCCCTTACAGCTGAGGAACAAACTACCTTTACAGCTTCAATCCAGACACGAGTACAAACAAATAAAATGGAACAAGAAGCTACAAAGAGAAACAAATGGTTACGAGATATTGAGGACTACAAAAAGGGACAAATTTACAGTTGGCAAGGTGATTACTCTCAACCGAAACAGAGGGATATGAACAGACGTAAAGGCGGATCGACAAATAAGAGTACAATGCCAAACTTCAAATCTAGACAAAATAAGGAACAATCTGAGTCTTTTTTAGAGATTCCAAAGACTGCCCACACATCAGACGACCCAGGACTAGAAGAGGGGGCCACAAGCACTACCGTTATAGGAAGACAAACATCATCCAAGACAGACCAGTCCACTCCGAAGATGGCACTAAGAAAGAGAACTTGACCTCACTTGTGGTAAATATCTCTTCTAAGACTCTTACTAGTAATCAGATGTCTATATTATCTAAAGGTTTGTCCTTCTGTATATCTGCACACCCTGACTGGTTCCAATTAGAGGTAGATATACAAAAGTTTATACGTTCCCTCAAATTAAAACAATTTTTTCATACTCGCCCAAGAGTTGACCAGTGCAGCAGGTCTGAATTGTGCCTCAATGACTTCCAGTTGCGTAATAAAAGTCTTTTCTTTCCGGATGTAGAGGCACCACACATTGAGGCCTTTGCATCCGCTGTCAGGAAGGACATCATGAAATTGAAAAACATGTCCAGTGGCGTTACTCTTGACCACCCCAATCTTACAAGGGGTGAGATCGAAGCCCTGTGTGAGCTGGCCCGTGACGGCGACATCACCATCAAGTCTGCGGACAAAGGTGGTGCTGTCGTCGTCATGGATACCAGCTCATACTTGGCGGAGATCAATAGACAATTATCAGACACAGGTGTTTACAAAAAAATCCCTATGGATCCTAAGTTTTCTTTGGCTAAGAAAATTAAAAGTATACTTGATCAGGCGTTACTGGATGGTATTATCGATGATGATATGTATAGATTTCTGTTTGTCAAAAATCCTATTACTCCTGTGATTTATGTGTTACCTAAAATTCACAAAGATTTAATGCATCCACCTGGCCGTCCTATTGTCGCTGGTACAGAATCCATCTTTTCCAATATAGCTACATTTATAGACAGGGCACTCAGAGATCTTGCTACTACAGGCACTTCATACATAAGGGACACATCCGATTTTATCAATAAACTTAACGAAATACAACTTTCTTCGGCACAACAAATGCTTCTGGTGTCGTTCGATGTGGTTTCATTATACACATCCATCGACCACCGGAGGGGCATTACAGCAGTAAAGAAAAAAATTGCCACAAAGAATTTTTCATCCAAAACACAGGACTTTATACTTACCCTTTTAGACTTCGTACTTAACAATAACTACTTTCTATTTGGTGACCAGTATTTTTTACAATGTAGGGGCGTCGCCATGGGCGCTAACATGGCGCCTACCTACGCTAATATTGTCATGCGGGTGCTGGAGGAGGACGTCATCTATGCCTCCCCACTCTTTGAGCATTGCCTGAGGTGGTGGAGGTATATAGATGACGTCTTCCTCCTGTGGACTGGTACAAGACAGGACTTGGAAGACTTTCATCTATTTCTTAACACAATAGATGATACCATCAAATTCACAGTGGTATCTTCTGATTCAGAGTTACAATTCTTGGACGTGACTATTAAATTATGTGATGGACATTTTGTGACTGATCTCTATACAAAACCTACAGACAGAAATACACTGGTACGCTACGAGAGTAGCCATCCACGCACCACCATTAGATCTTTACCCTATAGCCAGTTTCTCAGGGTAAAAAGAATCACCAGTGAGTCACCCAACCTTGAAAGAAATTTATCCGACATGTCACACAGATTTCGCCAACGTGGCTACCCACAAAAAATTATTGACCTTAATCTACAGAAGGCCAAAAATATACCTAGAGGGGATCTACTCTCTAGAGTCAAACAGCCTAATCATTCTGACAGAATCCCATTTGTTTCAGATTTCAATTCCCAGAGCCACAAGGTGGCCAATATTATTCGGAGGCATTGGCCGAAATTAGCATGTAGTGATTCGGGGGTACCGGAATTTCAGATACCACCATTACTATCCTACAGAAATTCACAAAAAATTGGCGACAGACTGGTCAGAGCAGATGCAGGCCCGATGAGAACAAGCAGACAAACAGGTATACTTGGCCAATTGAACAAAGGTAGTTTCCCCTGCTGTAAATGCATCAATTGCAAGCACATGGATAAAGGCTCCTCATTTTTGCACAATAACAAAAAATATGACATCATCCACTATTTGACTTGCGATAGTACCTATGTAATATACCTCTTAAGCTGTCCATGCGGGTTGGCATATGTAGGTGAGACTACACTAGAATTCAAGACACGGTTTAACCAGCACCGTTATACAATAAGATCCAATCGTAAAGATCTTCCAGTACCGAAGCATTTTTCAGATTTCGGTCATACTGAGAAACAACTCAGATTTCGGCTAATAGACCATGTGCCCCCACTTAGACGTGGAGGGGACAGGGAAAGAATTCTAAAAAAGAAGGAGCTCCAATGGATCTATACATTGAATACACTCAGACCGAATGGTCTCAATGTGGATTTTAAACTATGGGCTATTTAAAAGAATGGGACATGGGTCTTGTATTTTCTCCTGTCTTTTTATGTATGGCTACACAATAACATTGAGTGTGAACATATTTATATATTTATTCATTATGATTTCTATTTTTTCCAGATAATCTGGCCTGGTCCCTGTCGTCTCCCCGATGAAGCTGACGGAAAAATCTTTTCTTATATTTTTCTATATATTTTTCTGTATTCTGTTTGTATGGCCGGCACAATACTAGGCACACATGCCAAATTATTTTTGCAGATGCCATTTAGTGGATCCATTTACTTCTCTACCGGACCTATATATGTGTGTTGTATTGCCTCGAGTCATGCCAGCTAGAGGTTATAATATATTCTTGACCCTATAAAGGACTTGGTTGACCCAGTTGGGTGTACCCTATGTTGGGTTGCCCTGATATTGGGACATCCGCACTGGTGATGGTTTCCCCGGGAGGGGTTAATCATTTCACCTCTGTCCCGGTCTTACTTGTCCGCTATATGCATTCCTCAAGTTGCGACTGAGGCTACACACACTATAACTAATCGGGTCACATTTAGAGCTACTTACCTCTTTTTAAGCTTTCGCTATCTTCTGCTCTTTGAGGATGACTTGGAGCTGATGTCTCCTTCCGCGATCCATTCATACAATCATGTGACAATACTTTTTTACGGTCACTAAGACGCTGGCTCTGCTCCATAACAACCGATGCGCATGCGCATTCGGCTCTAATGGCGTGCGTTCCACTTGTGCGGTCCATTTGAATTGTTTTCATATCTCAAGAAATCCTACTTATATGTTAAAGAGTATATATCCGCAGCTCAACCGGGGACGCATGGACTCTGCACAGTAAGAGGACACACTTTATGCACTTTAACACCAGATCACTTCTATCGTGAGAGATTAGCTGGTTCTCAATATATCGCACATGCACTTTATATGGTTATACATGCAATCCTATTGTAATTTTCAATTATCACAAGTATGTATTTGATGCACTATGTACTATGAACTTGTTATTATTGCTATATATGTATTTATATGTACATATATGTTTTTTAACAGAAATATGTTAATTGGATGGGCGGCACTTATGAGGTCATGTGACCTATCACTATTGTATATATGTCCATCCTGCACACTTGTTTAATGGCTTGAGGAAGGCTACATGTAGCCGAAACGTCGCTGTTGTTATTGAATATGGAATAAACCACAAGAACTTTTTTCACTTTATTTGGTGTGCTGCGCAATTTCCTTTTTCATATAGATAGATAGATAGATAGATAGGAGATAGATAGATAGATAGATAGATAGATAGATAGATAGATAGATAGATAGATAGATAGATAGGAGATAGATAGATAGGAGATAGATAGATAGATAGATAGATAGATAGATAGATAGGAGATAGATAGGAGATAGATAGACAGATAGATAGATAGAGAGATATGAGATAGATAGGGAATAGATAGATAGGAGATAGATAGATAGATAGATAGATAGATAGATAGATAAGAGATAGATAGGAGATAGATAGATAGATAGATAGATAGATAGATAGATAGATATGAGAAGGATAGATAGGAGATAGATATGAGATAGATAGATAGATAGATAGATAGATAGATAGGAGATAGATAGATATGAGAAGGATAGATAGGAGATAGATATGAGATAGATAGATAGATAGATAGATAGATAGATAGATAGATAGATAGGAGATAGATAGATAGATAGATAGATAGATAGATAGATAGATAGATATGAGATAGATAGGAGATAGATAGATAGATAGATAGATAGATAGGAGATAGATAGATAGATAGATAGATAGGAGATAGATAGGAGATAGATAGATAGATAGATAGAAGATAGATAGGAGATAGATAGATAGATAGATAGATAGATAGGAGATAGATAGATAGGAGATAGATAGATAGATAGATAGATAGATAGATAGATAGATAGATAGATAGGAGATAGATAGGAGATAGATAGATAGATAGATAGGAGATAGATAGGAGATAGATAGATAGATAGATAGATAGATAGGAGATAGATAGATAGATAGATAGATAGATAGATAGATAGATAGGAGATAGATAGATAGATAGGAGACAGAGAAGAAAGAGATGGATTGATAGACAGAATAATTGAGTAGACAGGAAAGATAGACACAGGGCCGTGGAGTCGCAGTAGGTGACCATTGGAGCACAGTAGATTCACCAACTAGTAATTATAAATGCCACCGTACAGCAATAAATACCACCCCTGCAAATACTGCATTCAGAGCAGGTGAAAATAATGAAGACATCAGAGAAGACAATGATAATACTGAAGACCCCCCAGAGCGTAAAACTAATAATACTGGTGACACATTTACTGTAGATTTAAATTCATCTTTTCTTTCTTTTTACAAAGTGTGCAGTTATCCTAAGGCTTGTTATGTGTCTATATACTTGTATGTGTTACTATTGCTTCCTCTTCTGCGCACCTCGCTCTATTCCAACTTTTAACAAAATGTCAAAAACGTTGCTAACATGAGATTGTGACCCTGTGTGTGCACTCGGTGAAGTATTGTGTTCTAAATAAGAGGAACATTTATTTGCAGTGGGGTCACTGGGAGGAGGTCACAGTAAAGGTCAATTAAAAAAATCAGAAAGGCAACAATATTACATATCTGTAGCACACACATCCATAATAAGGTGACGTGAGCCTTGCGGATGGATTCATCTGATTGGAGCTTGGAGAATCACCATCCAATACAAGTGACATGTGTGATCGGTGTATGTTCACACGCAGTACAGCTGATCCAAATTTTCAGCTGGCCAGCGGAAAATATAATCCACTATGTATGTACATGTAGTACATGAGGATTATCTTACATAAGGGGCTAAAGTCCTTTGTGTGTGTACATAAGTATCCAACCGGTAAAAGCAAGCTGTGCTAGCTAGGAGCAGGCTGAGGGAGAGGCATGGAGGTCGCCTGTGGAGGCGGCAAGGTCACCACTTTTACAGGCTGAAGCCAGTGATACATTGAAGACTCTCCAGTATAACCATTTCCAGGGAGGGGAGTGCACAGGAAATGTGATTAAACATAATCTGATCATATAAGCAGATGTGATGCAAAGTTCATTCTGGTCAGGAAGAAGACAATAGATATTGACTAAGCTCAGGCTCTAAGGAGATGCCCCATAACGTGACCCATTTTTGTAACCTTGTTACTTGTAGGTAGAGCAGAAGTTGTGCAACAAAACTGAATTATGAATTTAAGAACTTTATACAAATAGAACTAAATATTAGGATTAGCACAGTATTGTTAAGTACAAAATACAAGATATAACATTCATCACTAGAGATGAGCGAGTATACTCGTCCGAGCTTGATGCTCGTTCGAGTATTAAGGTACTCGAAACGGCTCGTTGCTCGGACGAGTATTTCCCCTGCTCGAGATCGAGCATTTAATTAAACAAACACAGTGAAGAACAATGAAGAATAGAATAAAAACAGTGAACACAGGATCATTTAAGTGAAAAACACAGTGAAGAACACAGTGAAGAATAGATTACAGATGTTCGGCACATCTGCTTACTTGTCGGAAGATACACGCGGAACGGCAGCAGGGAGACATCGCACAGCAGGGAGACATCGGGAGCAGCAGGGAGACATCTGGCGCAGCAGAGACACATCTGGCGCAGCAGAGACACATCGGGCGCAGCAGAGACACATCGGGCGCAGCAGGGAGACATCGCGCGCAGCAGGGAGACATCGGGCAGCAGGCAGACATCGGGCACCAGGGAGACATCGGGCACCAGGGAGACATCGGGCAGCAGGGAGACATCGGGGAGACTTCAGTGGAAGAAGAGCAGCGGATCCCGGGACAGCGTATCTCCCGACAAGTAAGCAGATGTGCAGAACATCTGCAATCTATTCTTCACTGTGTTTTTCACTTAAATGATCCTGTGTTCACTGTTTTTATTCTATTCTTCACTGTTCTTCACATCTGCTAACTTGTCGGGAGATAATATACGCACGGAACAGTGAAGAATAGATTGCAGATGTTTGCATACATCTGATCACTTATCAGAAGACATTCTTTTTCAATTAAATAACACATTTTATTCCCGAACCATGGTCCCTTTGAAAAATGCTCGAGTCTCCCATTGACTTCAATGGGGCTCGTTATTCGAGACGAGCACTTGAGCATCTGGAAAAGTTCGTCTCGAATAACGAGCACCCAAGCATTTTAGTGCTCGCTCATCTCTATTCATCACCCATCTCCTATGTGAGACAATGGGGGAGATTTAACAAAGTATTCTAGTTGCCCATGAAAAACAATCAGTTCAGCTTTCATTTTATAAACAGCTGTTGGAAAGGGAAATCTGAGCTCTGATTGGTTGCTTTGGGCTGCTAAAACAGTTCTACTCTTAGACACTTTTGATAAATCTTCCCCAATGTTCACATTAGATTAGGAAAATCTCCTAATATATACAGGCAGTTCCCGGGTTACATACAAGATAGGGTCTGTAGGTTTGTTCTTAAGTTGAATTTGTATGTAAGTCAGAACTGTATACTGTATAATTGTAAACCCAGACAAAGCTTTTTGGGTGTCTGTCACTATTGTATTTTAAAAATGTTGGGTTGTCATAAGAACCAGGATTAACACTAAAGCTTCATTGCACACATCATTTATAAGTGTTACAGCTGATTATTGTAGCCTAGGACTAAAGTACAGTAAGTTACCAAAATCCAGAGATCTGTTTGTAACTAGGGGTCGTCTGTAAGTCGGGTGTTCTTAAGTATGGGACCACCTGTATATGACTAACCTGACTATTCAGTACAAGTGTATGGGAAGAAAACATCTTCAGAATCTAAAGAGTCTTTATTATTTATCCACAATAATCCTAATAATATAAAAAATAGCAAATCTTTATATAGTGCCATCATATACACTCACCGGCCACTTTATTAGGTACACCATGCAAGTAACGGGTTGGACCCCCTTTTGCCTTCAGAACTGCCTCAATTCTTCGTGGCATAGATACAACAAGGTGCTGGAAGCTCCTCAGAGATTTTGCTCCATAGTGACATGATGGCATCACACAGTTGCCGCAGATTTGTCGGCTGCACATCCATGATGCGAATCTCCCGTTCCACCACATCCCAAAGATGCTCTATTGGATTGAGATCTGGTGACTGTGGAGGCCATTTGAGTCCAGTGACCTCATTGTCATGTTCAAGAAACCAGTCTGAGATGTTCCAGCTTTATGACATGGCGCATTATCCTGCTGAAAGTAGCCATCAGATGTTACAGGGTACATTGTGGTCATAAAGGGATGGACATGGTCAGCAACAATACTCAGGTAGGCTGTGGCGTTGTACCAAGGGGCCCAAAGAGTGCCAAGAAAATATCCCCCACACCATGACACCACCACCACCAGCCTGACCCGCTGATACAAGGCAGGATGGATCCATGCTTTCATGTTGTTGACGCCAAATTCTGACCCTACCATCCGAATGTCGCAGCAGAAATCGAGACTCATCAGACCAGGCAACGTTTTTCCAATCTTCTACTGTCCAATTTCGATGAGCTTGTGCAAATTGTAGCCTCAGTTTCCTGTTCTTAGCTGAAAGGAGTGGCACCCGGGGTGGTCTTCTGCTGCTGTAGCCCATCTGCCTCAAAGTTCGACGTACTGTGCGTTCAGAGATGCACTTCTGCCTACCTTGGTTGTAACGGGTGGCGATTTGAGTCACTGTTGCCTTTCTATCAGCTCGAACCAGTCTGCCCATTCTCCTCTGACCTCTGGCATCAACAAGGCATTTCCGCCCACAGAACTGCCGCTCACTGGATGTTTTTTCTTTTTCGGACCATTCTCTGTAAACCCTAGAGATGGTTGTGCGTGAAAATCCCAGTAGATCAGCAGTTTCTGAAATACTCAGACCAGCCCTTCTGGCACCAACAACCATGCCACGTTCAAAGGCCTCAAATCACCTTTCTTCCCCATACTGATGCTCGGTTTGAACTGCAGGAGATTGTCTTGACCATGTCTACATGCCTAAATGCCATGTGATTGGCTGATTAGAAATTAAGTGTTAACGAGCAGTTGCACAGATGTACCTAATAAAGTGGCCGGTGAGTGTATAATGCTTTACAGACCTAAGACAGCGACTTGTTAGCTCATCATTGAAGCCATTTTCAAACTTTTTATTCCAATAAATGTTATAGTAAAAGACTTTACGCTCCTTCCTGAACAAGAATCATTCACTATCTCCGATTCATTGAATTTTTATTGGCAGTGTCCGACTGGATTAACATAGGTACATCCGATTCGGTGGCCCACTCTTCAAGAAGCCCCCAAATTTTAAATTTCTGGGTCTCGTTATTGGTTCAGAGATTGGGCTGAATAGAGAATCCTCTGGTTTTCTCATGGGACAGTCCAACATGCTCCACTGTATCAGGCCCCTTTCTTATCTACCCCTTACTACCAGGAAAATAGTGCACTTATGTACTTTTGTGCTGTTAAGAGTCTCTTCTTTAAGGTGGGTGGTGCTAGGCTAGGCCTAATTAACATATAGCCGCACATTTACTTACCCGTCCCGTCGCGATCCCCAAGGTGCGTTGTCCGACGAGGATGCAGCGATTCACGTAGCGCGTGCGCCCGATTTCCTGCATGTGTCGCTTCCCCACTGAGGTCCGCCGGAGTTCACCTTCTTCTTCCTGGTGTATGTGAGTGCATTGGATGCGACACAATTTGAATGTTAAATCCCGCGCTTGGTCCGAATCAGTCGGGTTGTCCGGCGGCCAGGCCTCGATTTGTGCTGCCGGCGGAAATGCGGTATAGGACTCTAATTAAATGTGCCCCATTGGGTGCTAAAACACCGATTTCCTGGGAATGAGGCGGTGGAGAAAAAAATCCAACTTTACCAAAATCAATGGAGCGGCACCTATTAAAGGATGTGAAGACTTCAAGTTTCTAGATAGTTTCATAGTTTATACGGTTGAAAAAAAGACACTTGTCCATCAAGTTCAACCAAGGAAGGGAAGGGATTGGATGAGGAAGGGATTTAGGGGAAACAATCCTATATAGCATAATAATCAATGTTATTTAGGTGTAAAAAGGCATCTAGACCCTTCTTGAAGCTCTCTGCTGTCCCTGCTGTGACCAGCGCCTGAGGCAGGCTATTCCACAGATTAACAGTTCTCATAGTAAAAAAGCCCTGTCGCCTCCGGTGATTAAACCTTGGTTTCTCCAAACGGAGACAGTGCCCCCTCGTCTTTTGATTTGATTTAATCTGAAACAACTTACCACCATATTTTTTGTATGGACCATTCATATATTTATATAAATTAATCATGTCCCCTCGTAGTCGTCTCTTTTCCAGACTTAATAAATCTAGTTGTTTTAATCTTTCCTCATAACTAAGACCCTCCATACCCCTTATCAGTTTTGTGGCTCTACGTTGAACCCGCTCCAGCTCCAGGGCCTCCTTTTTATGGACCGGTGCCCAGAACTGGACGGCATATTCCAGGTGAGGCCGAACCAGTGCCTTGTACAGTGGTAATATTACATCCCTATCACGAGAGTCCATACCACTTTTGATACATGACATGATCCTACTAGCTTTAGAGGCAGCTGATTGACATTGCATGCTGTTATTCAATTTATGATCTACTAGTACCCCCAGGTCCTTCTCAACAAGGGACTCTCCCAGATTTACTCCCCCAAGGACATAGTTTGCCTTTGGATTATTGGCCCCCAGGTGCATTACATTACATTTATCCACATTAAACCTCATTTGCCAAGTGGATGACCAAACATTCAGTTTGTCCAAGTCACCCTGCAGCCTATGAACATCCTCCATAGACTGTATTACACTACACAGCTTGCTGTCATCTGCAAAAATAGACACAGTGGTATTAATTCCTACCTCTATATCATTAATAAATATATTAAATAGTAGTGGGCCAAGCACAGAACCCTGGGGTACACCACTCATAACTGGTGACCATTCCGAGTAGGAATCATTGACCACGACTCTCTGGATACGATCCTTTAGCCAGTTTGCAATCCAATTGCAAATGATTTCTGCCAAACCAATAGCCCTAATTTTACCCATCAGGTGTCTATGAGGGACAGTGTCAAATGCCTTTGCAAGGTCCAAGAACACAATATCCACAGCTGCTCCTCCATCCAGGCACCTGCTCACCTCTTCATAGAAGCAGATAAGGTTAGTTTGACAACTTCTATTCTTAGTAAACCCATGCTGGCTGTCACTTATTATACTATTTGATGTCACATACTCCAGTATATAGTCTTTTACTAACCCTTCCAACACTTTCCCCACAATGGAAGTTAAGCTTACAGGCCTGTAATTGCCTGGCGAAGTTCTAGAGCCCTTTTTATATATTGGCATGTGGTGAAAGATCCACTTTAAGTCATGCACATCATTGAGATGTTTCCGTACAAAATAAAGCAGATTACCGGAGATAACGGCAGTTAAAGTTGAAAATGTGAGCTACCGATAAAGGACCAATTTCTAATTGTGCAAGAGGAGATTCTTATCTTTAATATGATATTACACCATGCTTCCAGGTACCATAGTACCAAAGATAGGGGCATCTGAAATTATGCTTCCCCCTCCAGTCTCTAAAAGTGACTCATCTCAGGCAAATATGACTCTACTCTGATCATGTTCATGTGGTTAAAAGAGGGATAAGACATTGTATATCCTACCTGAGGGGCCTAGTAGTTTAATAGAGTAAAATCTGGCGACATTTTCACTTTATGGGTGGCTAATCTTCTAACAATCCATAATGAGTTACAAATAAATAATTTTTCACTTCTACTTCTTCTCTGTCTCCAAATATCCAGGATCCTATATACCCATCTAGAGGCCTGTGACCAGACTTCTGAAGCTCTTCACACATTGTCACTTGCTAATAACGTATCTAAGTACAGAAGTGACACAGTCCAGCTGATACCTCTACTGGAGTTCTGGTTGCTTATTAAGCTGACACTTACTTTAGAAAAAAAACATTTCTCCTGATTGTGTTTTTTGAATGCACTTTTGTCCACACATGTATTCTTTTTTACCACTCTGACTGACTGTTCATATCTCTGACCTCCGCCACTTGCCAGATGTTTATTCAACTTAAGCTGCATTCACACTGCCGTATGGGGGACGTATATACGCTGTATATACGTCCCCCATAGACGGCAATGGGCGCACGGCGGCATACAGGAGCAGTATGGTGCTGCACCATACTGTTCCGTAGCCAGGAGAAAGATAGGTATTCCCTGGAATACGGCGCCATACATCGCTATGGAGAGAAGCGGGGGCAAGCAGCTCCTCCTCCTCTCCCCGGCGCCGATGTGTGCCAGCTATGCTACGGTACGGCGGCACATCGCCATGTGAATGTAGCCTAAATTTATATAATTTAGGAGTGAAAAAACGACATTTATTTGTCAAGACTTTGAAGTTGTTTTGAGGGAATACGTTTTAACACAGGAACATACACAGGAATACAGGAACATACTGGGGCACATTTACTTACCCGGTCCAGTCGCGATCCGGTGGTGCGTTGTCCGACGCTGATTCGGGTCTGCCGGGATTCACTAAGGTCGTGCGCCCGATATCCAGCAGGTGTCGCTTCTGCACCGAGGTCCGCCGGAGTTCACCTTCTTCTTCCTGGTGCATGTAAGTGCGTGATCTTGCGACACAAATTCTTTTTTTAAATTCTGCGTTTTTTCTGAATACGTCGGGTTGTCCGACGGCAACGCCCCCCGATTTCTGTCGCATTAAAGCCGGCGCCGATGCAACACAAATGCGGTCACACGTGGCATTTTGAACCTGTTTTTGGACCCGTTTTTAATCAGTCCGCTAGGTGTCTGTTCATAACGCGACGCTCCGCACTAGAGGCGGTCCTCGAAACGCATGTGCGTTCAGGCCGAGGAGGGTGCCCTGTGCGCTAGCATCGTGTTATGAATGGACGCCTAACGGAACGTGTGACCGCGGCCTAAAAGACGCATGTGTTTTTTTTTAAAAGCATCTGTTTTTCTCAGGTTTTCCCAATTATCTTAATTAAAACCAGTAAAAAATGGATGCGTTTTTAAAAAACGTCTTAATTAAGATAATTGAGAAAACCGGACAAAAACGCATGCGATTTTAAACGGGCCAAAAACGGGTTCAAAACGCCATATGTGCCACTGGCCATAAGGTGATGGCACACGTGGTGTTTTGAACGCGTTTTTGGCCAGTTTCAATTAAGATAATTGGTCAAACCTGTCAAAAATGGATGGCATCCGTTTTTTACAGGTTTTACAAATTATCTCAATAAAGACTGGTCAAAAACACATGCATTTTTTGGACGGACTGCTTAAAAATGGACCAAAAACGGGTTCACAACGCCATGTCTGGCATCACTCTTAGGCCCCTTCCACACTTGCGTTGCAGATCACGTCAGAGTCTGATCAGGGTGCGATCAGGGTTTGGTCAGTGAAAAACTGACATTTTGCATCAGAGTGCAATCAGTTATCAGTCAGAGTTTGTTCAGTGTCTGTTTTTCACGTGCGTTTTCAATGCAATTTCAATGTGTTTTTCACACGCAGATAATGCGCGTGAAATGGACTCAGGACTGAGCTCTATCTTTTCTATGGCAATTGATGGCATTGGACTTGCATGTGTCTCAGAGTGAAATGCGTTTTTGATGCATCTCCATAGATGCATCTCCATTGTGTGTGCGTGAAAAAAGTCTGAAAAGACCCATTGGTTACAATGGGTCAGAGTGCAATGCAAGTTCTGCGCGTCAAAAGCACGCGCAGAAAACGCGTGTGAAAACGCAAGTGTGAAAGGGGCCTTAGGGTGAAGACACACATGGCGTTTTTGGGCCGTTTTGGGGCCGTTTTTGGGCCGTTTTTACTAAGTGCGTTTTAAAAAACGGATGCGTTTTTAACGATCTGAAAACGCACTTAGTAAAAACGGCCGTTTTGGGGGCGTTTTTGGGCCGTTTTTACTAAGTGCGTTTTAAAAAACGGATGCGTTTTTTAACGATCTGAAAACGCACTTAGTAAGGGTGAAGACACACGTGGCGTTTTAGGCCGTTTTTGGGCCATTTTTAGTTAATGCGTTAATGAAAACGCATGCATTTTTGACCAGTTTGAATTAAGATAATTGGTCAAACCTGTCAAAAAACGCATGCGGCCCAAAAACGGCCTAAAAACGCCACGTGTGTCTTCACCCTTAGGCCGGCGCCACACGTGGCGCTTTGTCTGCGCTTGCAAACGCAGACAAAATCGCGCCCACCGGGACGGGCCTCGTTCCGATCGCATCAGCGTTTCTATGGAAACGCCTGCTATTGGAAACGAGCCGCCGGTGTTTTGCGTTAATTTAATGCTAAACAGCGGCGGCTTGTTCCCGATCGCAGGTGTTTCCATAGAAACGTCGATGTGATCGGGCCGAGGCCCGCCCCGGTGGACGCGACTTTGTCTGCGTTTGCAAGCGCAGACAAATCGCTGCGTGTGTCTTCACCTTTAGGCCGAGGTCACATGTTCCGCTAGTATTGCATTATGTTTGTTTTGTGTAAATGCAAGACCCCGGGGCCTGGTAAACTATCACATGCGTTTCCCTGGAAATCCATATTCAGTGGGGTCAAGGCCCGTCCCCACGTGCGCTAGCTTTGTGTTACGTGTTGGGCGGCCCTGGATCACATGGTGTGTACTCTGGTATCTGCGGGGGAAACATCAGGGAGCAGGTGGTGCCGAGCTGGTGGGGCGTCGGAGGAGACCGGGGCCACACACTGCGAGGGAAGGCCTTGTCAGGTTTGTCTAGATTTCTATAACATGTTCATAATTGTTATTGTATATCATATCAGGAAAGTTATTACTATACAGCGGCAGCAAGGTTTTCCCTATTTCTACAGCTCAGAAGATTTTCTAGGCCGGAGTTCTTATTATGGATAGTTTTAGCTGATGTGGGTTTCTGTGGCTGTGAAGGGAGTGAGTATAATATATACAGCTAGGAATTACATGTATTTTGCACTGGGAATATAATCTGATGGTAGCTTCTAACATAGCGGGTGCGTTCACACCTGGCGTTTTGGATCCATCAAAACGTGTGCATGGGTTATTAACCCCTTAAAGGAAACCTACCATTTCAAATGGTCGGTGTAAGCTGTAAACACCGAGCACCAGCTCAGGGTGAGCTGGTGCCGGTGCTTAGTTTCGTTAGTGTTAAAACCGCGGTATCGCGGTTTTAACACTTTTTAAACTTTATAGCAGAAACTGCTTCGGCGCTGCGTGCGCGCGCCTACATAGGAAATGCCGCAGGCGTTGCGCGCGCACGGTCGCGCGCAGCGCCGAAGCAGCTTCTGCTATAAAGTTTAAAAAGTGTTAAAACCGCGATACCGCGATACACCGATCGCGGTGATACCAAATTTATACAGGTTTTATTGTGTTTTAATACATTTTCAAAAATTAAATGAATGTGTACAAAAAAAAAAAAATTTTTTGCCATCTTCTGACGCTAATAACTTTTTCATACTTTGGCGCACGGAGATGTGTGAGTGGTCATTTTTTGCGAAATGAAGCGACGTTTTCATTGCTACCATTTTGAGGCCTGTGCGACATTTTGATCATTTTTTATCTCATTTTTTAAGTTATGTAAAAAGGTGTGAAAGTCGCATTTCGGACATTTGGGCGCCATTTCTCGCCTCGGAGGTCACCACCGGCCGTAACCGTTTTTATATTTTGATAGATCGGGCATTTTGGGACGCGGCGATACCTAATATGTTTGTGATTTTTACTGTTTATTATGTTTTATATCCGCTCTAGGGAAGGGGGGTGATTTGAATTTTTAATATTTTAATAATTTTTTTCTTTTTTTTTTCACTATTTTTTAGACCATCTAGGGTACTTTAACCATAGATGGTCAGATCGCTCCTACCATATACTGCAATACTTCTGTATTGCAATATATGGCATTTTTGCAGCTCATTCATTACAATGAGCCACTGGCTCATTGTAATGAATCTGCAGATGCCAGATAGTCTCGGGTCAAACGAAGACCCGAGGCTACCATGGCAACCGATCGCCGCCCCGATGACGTTCGGGGGCGTGGCGATCGTAAAAAAGATGTCGGGCCCGCGCTCCGCCGTCTTTTAAATGCCGCCGGCGACTTTGCCGGCGGCGTTGAAAGGGTTAATAGCCTTTATTAGCGGTGGGGGTTTGCTGCAATATGCAACAACCCCCACCTCTGTATGAAGAGGACTCAGCCCGTGAGCCCTCTTCATACATCCCTTATACCTCTGCGCCGTAGAGCTACGGCGGAGAGCGTTAAGGGGTTAAATGTTACAATGCATTTTACTACCCTGGAAGCATTTTCCTCCATTGATGTAAAGGCGAATCTCTCCATAGAGATCACCGGCGCACAGCGCGTAATATGGGGAAAGATAGGACATGTTCTATCTTTTCCCTGGGTACGGAACGGTCCGGTGCTGTACAGTGCTCCGTGCGCCCATAACCTGCCAATGGGGGACGTGTATATGTCCCCCAACTTCCGTGTTAATGTAGCCTAAAGGCACTGTCCCATTGCAAAACGCAAATGCAGACCAAACCACACACCCCGGGGCGGCCCGATCGCATTGGCGTTTCTATGGAATTGCATTGTAATGCAAAACACCAGCGACTTGTTTCCGATGGCAGGCGCTTCCATAGAAACACCGATGCCACGCATGTGTTTTGAACCTGTTTTGGGGACGTTTTTAAGCAGTCCTTTAAATGAATGCGTTCAAAAACGCATCATTTTTTGAAAAATGCATGCGTTTTTTGACGGACTGCTTAAAAACGGGCCAAAAACGCGTTCAAAACTCCACGTGTGCCATCACCCTAAGGCCGGCGGCACACGTGGCGTTTTGAACCCCGTTTTTGGGCCGTTTTTAAGCAGTCCGTTAAAAAACGCATGTATTTTTTGAAAATGCATCCGTTTTTGACCCATTTTAATTAGGATAATTGGTCAAACCTGACAAAAACGGATGCGTTTTCAGAAACTCCATGTGTGCCGACGGCCTGAGGGCGCGTTCACACGTTGCGCTTTCGTCGCGTTCATACCGCGACGCTATCGCACAGGGGGCGGAGTTTGGGGCGATCGCATATGCGTTTCCAGAGAAACGCATGCGATCGGGTTATCAATCGCATGCGTTTCCCAGGAAACGCATATGCGATCGGCCCGAGCCCCGCCCACTGTGCGCTAGTGTCGCGTTATGAACGCGACGAAAGCTCAACGTGTGAACGCGCCCTAAGGGTGCGGTCACACGTAGCGTTTACTCCCTGCGTTTAAAAACGCATTGCAATAGCTGAAGAGTAATTTACCTAATTAAACAACAGTTAACAGGTGTGTTTACAAAACACAACCGTAAATGCAATGTTAACACATGTGTTAACGTAAGTGTTAACATTTGCGTTTTGTAAACGCAAGTGTTAACAGCTGTTTAATTAGGCAAATCACTCTTCAGCTATTCAGATGCGTTTTTAAACACAGGCGGTAAACGCAACGTGTGACCGCACCCTCAGGCCTCTTCCACACTTGCGTTGCAGATCACATCAGAGTCTGATCAGGGTGCGATCAGGGTTTGGTCAGTGAAAAACTGACATTTTTCATCAGAGTGCAATCAGTGTTCAGTCAGAGTTTGTTCGGTGGCTCAGTTTTTCACGCGCATTTTCAGTGAAAAGGACTCAGGACTGAGCTCTATCTTTTCTATGGCAATTGATGCGTGAAAAACGCATTGCACTTGCGAGTATCTCAGAGTGCGATGCGTTCTTGATGCGTCTCCATAGACTTGCAAAAGTAGAGCATTCTGAGATTTAAACGCGCGTTAAAAAAAAATGCAAGTCTGAAAAAGACCATTGATTACAATGGGTCAGAGTGCAATGCAAGTTCTGCGCGTCAAGTGTAAAAGAGGCCTTACAACAACTTTTTTGTATGGTGCAGCTTTAACCCCTTACCGACCTGGTCCTTTTTTGTTTTTTTACATTTTTCACTCCCCACCATCAAAACTCTATAACTTTTTTATTTTTTTATACGTAAAGGGGGACATTAATCATAGAGGGTCTCAGGTTCGCCTATTTTTGCGCCTGGTTTGCTCTTCTTTTTGGCTCCTGATCTATGATGGATCTAGTTCTGGCTTAGTAAATGCACTTTGGATTTGTTTCATGTCCGATTCATTTGCGCCAAATTTGTCTCAAATTGTTAGATCTCATTTGTGAGCAATAATGAAAGGAGACTGAGAAAATGTGACAGAACGTTCAGGGCGTCATCTCTGCACAAAAACTATCATTGTGATGTAACTGCAGGGACTAAAAGTGACAATGATGGAAAAAAAAAATTATAATAATTCTTGCTGAAATGTGTCTTTTCCTTTTTTATTATAATGTACAGTAAATGGAGACTGATAATATTCTCAGATCTGTACAATAAGACAATAATCACTCAGAGATGATCCCATAGACAATGATGAAGTCGTTACTGGAGAAATTTTACATTATAAAACTGCTCCGAAGTATTTTCCATGTTGCATAGAGGTGATTCTTCATTTGGGAACCTAAAATGTATGTTTTTAGTAATGAAAAGAGAAGTTTTTTGGAAGTGCATCTGCTCAGAGGAGGTGCATTTTTGCGCCTTTTTTTGCGCCTTTTTAGGCGCAAATTAGTGATAGATCCCGTGCAAACATCTGTATAGGACGCACTCACTATGTCAGATAAGGCGCAGGGACTCAAAACCACTAAGTGCCGAACTTTGCCGTGCGCTAAATTAACGAGATGCGCCAGATTTCTGCGCTAAAAGACGCTCAAAACAGTCTAACAGACTATGATTAATGTCCCCCAAAGAGCTCTTTGACGGCTTGTTTTCTGCGTAACAAATTGCCCTTCATAGTGACGCCATTTAATATTCCATGCCGTGTACTTGGTAGCAGGAGAAAAAAATGCCAAATGCAGGGAAATTGGTGAAAAAACGTATTGGCAACGTATTCTTGTGGGCTTGGATTTTACGACTTTCACTGTGCGCCCCAAATGACATGTCTACTTTATTCTTTGGGTCGGTACGATTACGGGGATCACAAATTTATATAGGTTTTATAATGTTTTCATACATTTACAAAAAGGAAACTTTCTGTACAATTCTTTTTTTATTTTGCCGTCTTCTGGCAAGTTTTTCATAATAATAACTTTTTCATACTTTGGTGTACGGAGCTGTGGGTGGTGTCATTTTTTGCGACTTTTGATGATGTTTTCAATGCTTCCATTTTTAGCACTGTACGGCCTTTTGATAACTTTTTATTGAATTTTTTTTATATTTTTCAAAATGGCAAAAAAGTCATTTTCGACTTTGGGTGCCATTTTCTGTTACGGGGTTAAACGCTGTGAAAACTCGTTATTGTATGTTGATAGATCGGGCATTTTCAGATGCAGTGATACCTAATACCTAATTAGGATTTTTACTGTTTATTTATCTTCATATAACTTCTAGGGAGGGGGGGTGATTTGAATTTTTAGGGGGGGTTTTCTATGATTTTTTAACTTTTTTTTTTTTTACAATTTTTCCAACCCCCTAGGGTACTTTAACCCTAGGTTGTCTGATTAATTCTACCATATACTGCCATACTACAGTATACAGTATATGGGGATTTTCCTCCTCATTCATTACAACGTGCGAATCACACATTGTAATGAATAGGTTAAAACGAGACAGCCTTGGCTCTTTAGAAGACCCGAGGCTGTCATGGCAACCGATCGGCGCTCCCCGATGACGTCACGGGGAGTGACAATCTTCACTAAGATGGCGGCCACCATCTTTTTGCGACAGACGGGATAACGCTGCTAGCACCAATCACGGTAAGTGTTTGCTGCAATATGCAGCAAAGACTTACCGGCTATGTAGAGGGCTCAGCCCGTGCATACGCAGCCGGCGCACGCCATACTATTACAGCACGCGTCATTAAGGGGTTAACATAGGGCGTGTGTCACACTTTGCATGATAAATTTGGCGCACGGACTGACTGCGTATCAGAACGGCCTCTAATTTTTGTTGTGTGATGTCTAGTGCAGCTGCGCCACAAAACACATTTGTGGTGCAGACACTTCTTAAATACTTGTAACAAGCAGTTTCCACTAAAAATAGTGTGCAAAGCTTTGAGTAAATGTGCCACAATCACTGAGATGTAGCCAAAGAGATTTGCAGTCACATCACGGTAAATAATGCATTTTATGCTGCAGTTTTAGGGAGCCTGCAAGTGTATCCCACGCGGAAAATATGCATTGTAATACAATCGCAGTGGAGTCTGTGGGACTAGCAGAAAATCTCATGTAAATACTGTAGTTTTTTTTTAACATGGAAAGGTACATGCAAAATACTGACTATTCACCTAGAATCCCTGGATTTTTACAATTATGTTGATGAAGAGCTAAGAACGGGAGACCCCCACACCAACCTTAACGGTCCATTAAGCTTCTGTACTGATAGCTTTTAGGGCGCAATCAGGTAGCCAGGCGTGCATACGTCCGGCGCGTTGAAGAGGAGGAGGGGTGACCTCCTCCCCTCTTCACTCTCCATAGAGATACACGCCGCACAGCTTTACGAAGAATATTCACAGACATAATGGGGGGAATTTACTAATTCTGGCGCAAGCACGACTGTCGGCATCGGAGATCAGTCTCCGGAAAGCACAGCCCGATGTATTAAAGTGGCGCACGGCTGTAAGTAAATAATGGGTAATAATCAGTCGAGCGCCATAAAAATGGCGACATCAATGAGATGTGCGCCAAAATCTTACATGGACTGCGGCTTAATTTTGCTCTCTGACCAATTTTTTCTTGGTCTATTGTGCACCAAAAGTGTGCCTAAAAATGTTGACAAAATAATGTGACGGATAATGTGGAAAAGTTAGGCCACGCCCACTTGCGGAAAAAAACCGGGATAGTCGGAAACATCTGTTCTTTCTGGCGCAAACTCATTATAAATTATCCGCAACAATTCTGCGCCCAAAAAAGATCCCGGCATTTTTTAGGCACAGATACGATAATACATGTCCCCCAATATGTGTGTATTGTATGGACATTATTATGGCCGTAAATCTCATCCTGGTCCAGTGACTTGAACAAAGGGACCAGTAGATGAGGCAGAGCTTGTGCATATATTATTGCCTTGTAAATCCAACCTAAGGTTATATGCACCCAGGATGTATTCACTTGTGTGCAGAAAATCGGTAATATCATCCATACTGACTCGTGGGGTGGATTCTATACCCGAAGCCAATGGAGACTTGACTCAAAGGGAAAACTGCTAATCCGTATCATGTAGACATTTACTAAAGTGTGCCAGATTCCTTAAAGGGATTGTCCGGAGTTTAAAAAAATGGATAATTTATTCCAAATACAGCCCCACACCTGACCATGATTTGTATATGGATAATACATATATGGTATATGGAGCTTAGTTGTAATACCACACACTACCCATGGCCATGTGGGGGTCTGTATTTGGAAGAAAGCAGCCATGTTTTTGAACCTCCAGACAACCCCTTTAAATTGTATTGTTTAGTAGAGAGAAATTAGAATTGCAAAAAGTTTTAAAAAACTTGCACAAACCCATAAATAAACCTGCCCTGAATTCCCAATGACACTGCTCAGACCATATATATATATATATATATATACTTGAAAAGTGTTTATTTACAGACACCCGTTGAGTACATCTCCATCTTTAAATTCCAGTTAGCGGCTGGATTTTTTTTTTTTAATTTGTTTTGTTTTTTTAATTTATTTTAATAAAGTTAACACTACCTCGAAAAAAAAAAGTATTTTTAAATTATGTTGTCCATAGTCCAGGCCCAACAGTATGATTTGTCCGTATACCATGTAAAATCCGTACTACAAAGTTTAACACTTCTGAGTCACAAAACATACAAAAATATAGATTCTAGAAAAAAGTTTCCAAATATTAACCGGCAGTTATGTACAGCTCTATGAGTGGTGTGGGACCATAATTGTCGTTGGTAAGGCAACCTATATATATATATACATGCAGACATGGGGCGTGGGGTGACACTGGTCCACATTACACAAGGCACCATGAACACTGCTGAAGACAATTGCATGCTTTCTAACAAACAGTCTGTATTTACAAACATGAAATAAATTAGCCTCTTACGTAAATCACACACGGCACCTTCTAGAAGGTCGGGATCCGTAAATACAGTCTCGTCGTACCTTTATTATACATGAACACATGGAAAAGTTTTTGTCAAATTTGCAAAAGAAAAAAAGAAAAAATCACCCACAGGCGCCAAAGTTTTTGGCATCTTTTAGATTGCACTTGTGTTAATCACAATGTATTGGTTAAAACATCAGGTACTAGAAAAAAAAACTAATTAAAATAAAATTATAGATTTATATAACAAAAAAACAAAAAAAAGTTAAAACACATTAGGGCTAGGAGATGCAAACGTACCCCTTCATATCACACCGCCTGCCCCGGGCAGTCATGATGAGGATAAAGTGCACATTGGATATGGCTACTTCAGGGGATTCCCTAGAAAAGGGGACACCTATCAAAGTTACCATGTCACTCTGTTCCTGAACTGGGAAGTGTAAAAATCAAAACCTCACACAGGAAACTCTATGCGGTTAGTAGGACGCAACCCAAAGTGTATAGGGAGAGGGGGAAGCCGCTGCCATGTATCAGGGAATGTCATGGGAATTTGTGCCGGGAACATTTCCTTTTAAAGAGATTGGGAAAAAAAATAATAATAATTCTTTTAACCAAGTAGAATCTTTTATGGAGCCAAAACCAGGAATGGATTGGTCGGTTTTGCGTCAGTTTTTTTCAATGGATCTTCATAAACTGGAGTCTATGAGTGATCCATTAAAAAAAAAAAACGGTTCTGACTAGGACATGTCGCACGGTTTGTGCACGAATCCATTAAAAAGTATATGCGCCTGATTTTGCGCTGTCCTGAGAAGTAATATACTGTATCCGACCTTGGTTTTGGCTTCAAAAATTGCATTAAAAAACCTGATTGTGTGAACACTGGCGTATACTAGATGCTCACGTTTTGGCGTTCCCTGTATGTATGGATGAGTTCCCTGGCTCTCTGGCTAGCAGTATCCTATAGCTGTGATGTAACTCTCCACAAGACATTGCACACCTTGGCTTCCACTCACTCTCTTCCCTGCCTCACACAGTCTCTAGGCAGTACCTGGGCCAGCACCTTCCAGGCTGAGTCCATGTCCAGCGGTGCTGGCCCCCGGCATGGCAGTGCCATTAACCCCTTCTGCACTGTCCTTGTGCTTCTATGAGGTCCTGTTAGGACACAGTCCCATCTGCGCGCTGCTGGAGGAGGCTGCGGAGCACGGGCTGAGGCTCAGGGAGCGCTCATTCCCCGCGCTGCCGCTAGGTGGCGCCGTCGCTCCGCTCGCTGTGCTCTTTCTCTCCTTCTGTCGCAGGTGGATCTTCGTGTGTCGCTTTCTCTCGTCGCTGCGCGCAAACTTTCTGCCGCAATAATCGCAGGCGAAAGGCTTCTCCCCAGTGTGGGTGCGGATGTGCGTCGTCAGGTGATCGCTGCGGCTAAAGTTTCTCATGCAGATGCGGCACTGGAACGGCTTGTGACCGGTGTGAATACGGATGTGCCGGGTCAGTTCATCAGATCTGGAGAAGCGGCGGTCGCATCCTTCTGCCGGGCATGGGTAGGGTCTCTCATGGACTGGAGTCTTGCTGGGGCGATTTGGGTACTTCCTGGGTCTCAGGATGGGTCGTAGAGGAAGATTTGGAGGGCTGTAGGCGCTGGGTAGTCGGGACGCCTGACTGGTGGTGCCCCCCAAGGAGAAATTTCGGATGGTGTCGAGAGGAGTGAGAGGGGCAAGAGGAGGGGGCACCCTGATAGAGTCCAGGGGGCAGGGGAAAGGCTTGCGGTCAGTCATGGGGTGCATGTCTCTTTGGCACGGGTTTGGGAAGAGAGGTGGGTACTCCGGGATCATGTTGAATATGGTGCCATCCGAGGCTGGCTTAGGGGAAGGGTATGAAGGGGGTGGGTATGACAGTGAGGTGCCAGTGGAGGTGCTGAGGAAGGCAGAGCTGTCCGGGTACACGGGCATCTCCGCACAGCTGGAGGAGTAGGGAGGAGGAGAGTACAGGTGCTCCAGGTCACTCTGGCTGTGCGCCATGCTGCAGCTCAGGGGGTTGGGGGAGCAGGACGAGGCGCTGGAAGAAGTGGTAGAGGAGGAAGAAGAAGGGGTCACTCCTAGGATGCCAGCACTGACAATATTAAAGAAGCCCTCCGGGTTCCAGCTAGCCCCTGGGTACTGGGGGTCAATGGAGAACTTGCCCATATAGGTGAAAGTCTGGTTGCGAGGAGCAGAGGGGTAGCTGCTGGAGTAGGGCAGATCCAGGGACCTCTTGTCACCATTCATGTCCACATTGATCATTCCATCTACAAGTCAGAAAGAAAAAAACACAAATGAGAATCTCAGCACATGATGTATAGATATAATGCAGGTGTACTATATGTGATAGGATTTGTATATTTGCTACAAGTGATAGAGATATAATTAATGCATGTATATCTAATAGATGGCAAATATACAAATACTATAAGCACTGGATATCATAGGAAGTGATTTATACATATAATACATGTGTAGTCTATCTGATAGATACAACATGTGCAAATCAAATGTACTGGATAACATAAAAAGTAGCCACAACACATGAAGTAATATATCCCACTGTACCATCAGGTCTGCTACATCAACTCTTTGAACTCATCATAACACTATAATATTCTCCAGAAATACATACTCTGTATAGCTCCAACAATGGAAAAGGAGTCAAATAATTAACTTCTACAATGTTATGAGGTTAATAAATTACATTGTATGAATGAGCACTATAGAGATGCGTTACATTATATAATATAGGAATCTGTTACATTATATGACCATACACTATAGCGATGTGTTACATTATATGATTATACACTACAGAAATCTATGTATCAATATACCATGATACACTGTATCATGATATGTTATATGTTACATTGGATTATCACCCTTTATAGTTATATGTTAGATTATTAAATCATACACTATAAAATCTATGTATCAATATACCATCCTACACTATAGTGATATGTGACATTACATGAGCATACCTTATTGTAATAGATGATTGTAAGATTATAATATGTTATATTGTAAGAGAATACACTATAGTAATAGATGTTACATTATAAGATCATGGACTACAACAGTAAAGCAATATAATCTAGGAGATCCATCAGTATGATAAGATTGCACTGTACACACAGGAGCATCCTATCCCCTGGCTGAGGTGCTGAGGATGATGAGGGTGCTGCTCTTACCTCCATTCATGCTGCTCATCTGCTCATATGTTCCTCCCAGATCAACATTGGGAAAGATAGTGACAGAGGTGGGTAATGAAGACTCATCCACAGGATAAATGGCCTCTGGCATCTGATGCATAAACCCCCCAATAGTCACTGGGATTTTCTCTACAGTTTTGGCAGTCATCATGTCATCCACTAACAGCCCCAGATTGACAGATTTACCCCCCAAAAATCAACAATAAATAAAAAAAATAATAACAAGATAAGAGGAGATTCTTCCTTCAAACTCCTGTGTCAGTCAGAGATCACATCCAGGGTGATAGCAGAGAGGGTGTAGTGTCCCTAGAAGCCGCGGCATGTGAACATGTCATGTGTGGAGCCGGGGTCCTGTGCACTACATGAAAAGTGAAGCCTCTAAACTATTTATTCCAGAGCGGTGAATGCCTGTGACGTCACGGACCATATATGGACAGGAACGGGGAAGGGTGGTCCCGCCCCTGGGCGCGACGTCAGAGGGATTTGCCCTTCTATGAATGGAGGAGTGGGCGTGGCCAGCGCCGCTGCACGGGAGCGCGTGTCAGAGCGCGGCTAGCGGGCGGCGTGTGAACACTGCAAGTGCGGTATCTGTGGCGGTTGCGTTATCTGTGTTCGTTATCTGTATCAGACGGTTGTAGCTCGGCTGGCACACTGCACCGCATTTTCTGCACGGATGCGCGGATTCCGGTCCACTCCTAATAAGGCCAGGATCCGGCCCAGACAGGACCTCCCCCTCCTCCATATATAGAACCAGTTCCGGACCGGACTGTAAGAAACCTACTCACTGCTCTTCTTGGCAGATGCTGCGCTAACCGCAAGTGTTCACTCACGGAATCCCAGTGACTGCTGGAAAGAAGCCCTAAGATTTCCATCCATCTGTAATACACGGTTATAATGTGCAGACACTACGTCACAGCATGCACGATATACACTGCCTAGACACAGCTACAGGACCTGTACTAGAGAGCTCATCCAAGAACTACAACTCCTAGCATCCAGTGCAATAGTAATTACATATACTGGACCTCTATAGGTGACCTGATCCAAGTACGATATCACCTAGTATCCGTGCAACAGTAACCGTATACACTGGACCTATACTAGAGAGCTCATCCATGAACTACAACTCCTAGCATCCAGTGCAATAGTAACTACACACACTGGACCTCTACAGGGGACTTGATCTGATCCGACTATTAACAGTACCAAAAATCCAGTGCAACAATAACCAGATGTACTGGATCTGTACTTAGAACTGATCCAAGTATCATAACCCCCAGCATTCAATGCAACAGTAACCACATGTACTGGACTTCTGATCCAAATAATACTACTCATCTAGGATAAACACATATGTTAGACCTGTACAGGAGATCTTATCCGAGTACTACCAGTCCCATGTACTGAAACTGTACAGGAGATCTGACCCTAGTACTGCTTCTAGACTGGAAGCAACAGGAACCACATGTACAGGAGAACTGTTCTAAGTACTACAACTCACAGCAACCAGTGCAACAGTAAACATATGTGCTGGACCTGTACTTAGAACTGCTCTCAAATTCATAGCATCAAGTGCAAAAGTAACCACATGTTCTGGACTTGTACAGGAGAATTAATCCAAGTACTACGACTCCTAACATCCAGTGCAACAGTAACCACGTGTTCTGGACTTGTACCGGAGAATTGATCCAAGTACTACTACTCCTAACATCCAGTTCAACAGTAACCACATGTTCTGGATTTGTACAGGAGAATTGATCCAAGTACTACTACTCCTAACATCCAGTGCAACAGTAACCACATGTTCTGGACTTGTACAGAAGAATTGATCCAAGTACTACTACTCCTAACATGTTCTGGACTTGTACAGGAGAATTGATCCAAGTACTACTACTACAATAACCACATGTTCTGGACTTGTACAGGAGAATTGATCCGAGTACTACTCCTCCTAACATCCAGTGCAACAGTAACCAGAAGTTCTGGACTTCTAGTACAACAGTAACTACATGCAAAGCACAACTGCTCTAAGTACTACTCCTCCTAGCATTCAGTGCAAGATACTGCGACACTACATACTATATTACATGACGCACTGTGTGGTGATCATAATATACAGTAGATATAATGAATACTGAGATGGATAGACGGACATGTAGAAAAAATACTGCACATGTATATACACATATAGAGACTTACATAGATAATGGAAAGATGAGGGAAATAATAGACTTAGATAGAAACATGTATATGGGAGATGAAAACGCATGCGATAGATAAATCCATCAGATGGATAGACACCTACAAACATACATGGATCGATACATAGAACGATAAACGATAGATGAAATGATAGGTGGATATATTGATATATGGTGGATAGATAATAAATAAGAGATTATAGAAATGTTATCTACTTTAATACATTACTGATATTATTCACTTTCTATCTGATGTATTTATTCCTTCACTTCAATCATTTCTATTCTCTGTACACAAATATCTATCTATATCTATCTCATATCTATCTATCTCATATCTATCTATCTACCGATCTATCCTATATCTATGTATATACATCCTTTAGCTATCTATATACATCCAATAGCTCTCTGTCTATCTATCTATCTATCTATCTATCTATCTATCTATCTATCTATCTATCCTATATCTATGTATATACATCCAATATCTATCTATCTATCTATCTATCTATCTATCTATCTATCTATCTATCTATCTATCTATCTATCTATCTATCTATCTATCCCCCATATCTTTATATATACATCCCATAGTTATCCATCCATATATGGATCTATCTATCTCGTGTCTAATCATCCTCTGATGTGACCATATAATAATTATGTCGAGAACTAAGGGACATGAATAAGAGGCAGTACAATTAGAGTCAATGCTTTATACTTAAAATATACATCCCACATCCTCATCATCAGATATGTGGGATCCACACAGAACTCTAAAGCCATCCAGTATCTGGAGTGCAACACAACTACATTCAATCACATGTTACAAGAGCAAATTGTACAATACATCATTTTCTATCCCATGTAAAACCCCACAGATCCCTCATCCCTAAAGATAAAATAGATTCCGAATTGTTTAATCCACCTCGTGCGCCACCTCGTGGAATGAGAGAGTATAGCACTTTATTTGTACCAGTACTAGATTCCCTTCGACTTGCAGTTGTATTAGTGATTGTTGATTCTCAAGCTCTAGTCTGACACATTGTGAAAATGGGATAGAATCCACTGAAAATATGAATTCTATCCAAAGTTATTTCATGTGCAGAAAAAAACCCTCTGTATTGCTGGAGTGATCCTCTTACCAATAAGGGTGCCCTTGCAGGTGGGTGCCAAGCATTGTGAGCAGCAGCTTTCTGAATGAGGGCATCTGCTTGGAATCTGTGGAGCTGAGTGGGATGTGTAGGGGGAAGGAGTGTGTGGCCCAATCTTAAGAAAGAAATATTATGCAAATTGCCCAAACAATAGCGTTCCCTCTAGGGATCAGTGGGAAACAAGAGAGCTGCGTTACCATGTGATAAAGGAAGTAACGAATTCATGCAAAAAAAAGAGGCAAATATTGAATATTTAGTAACTATCTGATAACTGTAAAATAAACAACCGAAATCAAATAAACAAGGAAGATATAAATAATATCAAATATTAAAAAAGAAATAAATACAATGGAATAAAAAAATAAAATTCTATACAATTAAAAACAATGCAATTAATTTTGAAACGAATACGTTATGATGCATTGTAAATTGTGTCCAAATCTGTGTTCCTACAAATCCTACAATATATTTCTAACGAATGTCGCAATTATTTGAAGGTTTGGATGATTTAAGGGATTTGATATTTTAATATGGCATTGAAGACACAATTAGGATATTATTTGCAGTGATTTTCTCCTGCATAATTTTTTGTGCTTTGCCGCTCAATACACAACGAATCTACAGGAAATATTAGGAAAATGTGACTTATCTTTCTCCTATAAACAAATGTTTCCTTGTACTATTAGAACCTGGGAGGGCTCTAGAAGCTCCCTCTTACTAAGCAATGTAGAATATTTAGTAAGGACATGAACAGTCATTATTTTAGGCTTGTTTTATATCAGTTTATTGCTTAATAATCTGATTGTTTGGAGCAGAAGAACAATGAGAAGGCTGTGATTTCGTTATAGACTTTACTAATTCATCTGATTTCGTTAGCATTGTATATAGTGACACATATAAACACTTTTAGTTTAATATTTCTAAATATTTCAAATAATAATAAATCTGCAAGATACTTACATCTGGGTACCGGGAATCTCCAAGGTGCCAGGATGGAGCCGAAAATCCACTCGTAAAAGTTTTGTTGCAATAAATAATTTGCACTAAAGTGATGGGAAAAGCAATAAATTGCTAAAAAGTAAATCCAAGATGGGAGGTGAGTGAGTCCAGCAGTGAGGATGACCACATTGCAGGGTCAGGACGCCATTACTGGAGCCTTGTGCTGTTCTCTTCTGTGTGGGGCCCTTGCTGAAGCTCATCTGTCCCCCCCAGAAAGCATGAATGGTGAAGCTTCAATGGCTCTGGCTGTAGCCTTATGGTGTGAGACTTGTTTTTTAGGGGGTTATAGATCCACCTAATACTCCTCCACTTCTCATTGAAATGCATTAAATTGTAAAGACGCCCTCACACTCAGTGGGGTCCCCTCCTCTGCCCTCTTGCACTGGTTTTGGGTTTTCTATAGTCTGATATTTACTTGTACTACTATTAGACATTAAACTGCAATTTCCTAATATGTCACACAAGGTTTTCAATACAAAGTTTTAAGTAATTATTATTATTATTATTAATAATTCTATGGGGTTTTCTACAGTTTTTGATCACCGTGTAATGAAAAGTTTTAAAACTGTCGTATGTACTTAATGGCTTTCAAGATCTCAGCTTGCTGTTATAAAATAGGCAGCATTAGGCTTTAATTCTGGAGGATTTTATGATTTTTCTTAGGCTGGCCTCAGGTATGTGTCATGCCAGAATGAAACTGATCCTGGTGATCTGGCATTCACCACTGTATTTACTTTTCCATGCACCAGCAAAACATATATATATATATATATATATATATATATACACACACACACACACACATATATATGCACAAGTGAGTCCAGCTCAGGCATAGTACCACTGCTGGGATGTATGAACCCAGCCTGAGAATAGTGTAGTATTCATAGTAGTATAGTATATTATCTGGCCAGGATGAAGAGATAATAATGAAGATTCCTAATGAATGATGTCAAGTAGAGATCTGGAACATTGTGAGAATTAATACATAAAAATTTAAATATTTATAATAATTATTTCTATTTTACTATCAAATTTTACTGGAAAATTCCTTTAAATAAGTAGATCATGCAACCGACTCATCTGACTGCACATAAATCTAGCTGCCGGCTCCTTCAGATCTGCTCATGTCTGGAAATCTGGAACATTGTGGGAATTAATACCTAAAATTTTTAATATTTATAATAATTATTTCTATTTTACTATCAAATTTTACTGGAAAATTCCTTTAAATAAATAGATAATGCAACCGACTCATCTGACATTGCCGGCTCCTTCAGATCTGCTCATGTCACCATTAATCGTTATAGTAAAACAGAATTATCTATTCATTAACATTATGCTGTGACTACAAAGATTCTACCATGACGGGTTTTGGCAGTTTATAAACCATTGAATATTTTAATTGACCCATATGGGGCTCCTTCCATATCACAGTCATAACATTTACTTAATAGACCATGAATTCAACCACAATTCTGCAAATCTGCAAAAGATTACAGTTCTTTAGTTACATTGTTTCATTTTCCTTCTGATAACTGATTACATTGTTTTAAAATATTTTGCTATGAAGTGACCCTGTCGCCCACAATGCAGATTTTCATTGTTAAACTTTTCGGTTCAGTTCCTTCTATATCAAGTCTCCTCTTTATTTCTGTAAAATGCAACTAACTGCTCTATACCATCAAAATCCATCATGCTCATAGATCCAGGCACAGCAGCCGTGGTAATCCTCTTATATATGTTATCCATGGCCTCCTTCCTTCTAAAAGCAACTTTTTATTAAATTATGCTAATGTTACCATAGGGCTGTGGGGGCACATTAGCTATGCTGCAGATTCACAGGCTGTTACACTGAGCAGAACATGTCTCACCCAACCCTTTGCTCTTTCCCTTCTCCCTCTGCCTGTGTAATCTATCAGCAACAGGATGTGCAGGGGGAGGGGAGACCTGCTCTGCTCATTGTAACAGCCTGTAAAGCTACAGCACTGGGGGTCTCTGCTAACATCCACCAGATTAGCATAATTAGAATAGTTGATTTTAGAAGGAAGGAGGTTATAGATAACAAATATAAGAAGATTGCCAAAGTCAGTACCTGGATCTATGAGTAAGTGTCTAAGGTTTATCATGATGGATTTTTATTGTAGATTTCCTTTCATTATAACTGTTTTATGATTTTATATTGTAAATTAAGAAACAATTCAAAGAGGTCTTTCCAATATATACATGGTGATCCAACTCCTGGGACCCCTAGTAATCATGAGAGTAGTGGCCCTTATGTGGCCCCCTAGTGTTATATATATATATATATATATATATATATATATATATATATATATATATATATATAAAATGCACTGGTGCACATGCAAATCTTTTAAAATTATGTTAATGTGTCTCAAGGGCTCTATGGGGCTTTACCAGAGCCCCACGGTGCTGCATATTCACAGGCTGTTACAATGAGCAGAACATGTCTCACCAAACTCCCTGCTCTCTCCCTCCTGCCTCTGCCTGTGTAATCCAGTAGCAGAAGGAAGTGCAGGTGAAAGGGAGACCTGCTCATTGTAAGAGCCTGTGAAGCTATTGCACGTAGAGGCTCTGGTGACACCCACCAGAGTCCCTCAGAGTCATTAGCATAATTTTAATAGATGCTAATGGCCATGGATAAGAAATATAAGAAGATTATCACAGTTACGATGCCTGGTTTATCATGCTTCAATTTGATGGTAGGTTTTGCTTTAAATTCCAAGTTCTTTGGGTTCTGATGGAGCTGTGACAATGCCCTAATTCATCATTTTTAGATGTCTAAAGCAACAGTTTTATATCCGTGGCTTATACTTAATGATAAATCAAATTTATCTTAGACGGTCCAGCCAACTGGTTGTCATAGGGCTCTTTCATACTACCGTGGCTGTGACTGACCACAGTGCAGAGGATGAGACTCCGAGCATCATAATGGTATCTGATGTACAGAATAAAGAATTATTATTATGTACAGAGACATTTGTACAGAACTGCAGACACCGTAATCAGGGACTCCATGCATCATATGTTACTATGATGCCTGGAGTCCTGTCCCCTGCACTGCGCTCAGTCTGTAAAAGCAGGCCTCCGTGTGGTCCATCATGATTCACCGACCAACCACGGTAGTCTGCGGGAGCTGTATCTTTGTACTAGCTAGTTGGGAAGCTGATCACTATTAAAGTGCCATGACCTATGAGTGGTTAGTATGGTGGATCCGACACATATTATTTCCTAATAGCACCCATAAAATTCTGCTTTTGAGGTCCCCTTTAATATTATCCAGTTTGCTGTATTCACTGCTCAAAAATATAAGGGGAACACTCAAATGACACATCCTGGATCTGAATGAATGAAATATTCTCATTGAATACTTTGTTCTGTACAAAGTTGAATGTGCTGACAACGAAATTACAAAAAAAAATCATCAATGGAAATTTTTAACCAATGGAGGCCTTGATTTGAAGTCAAGCAAAAAATTAAAGTAGAATGGGAGATGGCCCCCTCCACGTCTCCCAGTGTACTGGCCTGCCTCCTGGTAGCGCCTCCAGTCTCTGGACACTACCAAACAGACACAGCAAACCTTCTGGCCACAGCTCGCATTGATGTGCCATCAGTGGCGTAACTTGAAGCTGATGAGCCCCAGTGCAAAGTCTGTGCCAGGTCCCTGACTATAATGTATGGTTTAAAGGACATATGGGAAATTGACACCATAAGGGTCCCCTAAACCTCTTGGGTCCGGTTGTGACCGCAGCCTCTGTACCCCCTAAAGTTACGCCCCTGTGTGCCATCCTAGATGAGCTGCACTACATGAGCCACTTGTGTGGGTTGCCGAAGCCTTGTAGGGAAGTCATACAGGCACGTGGAGGCCGCACCCAATACTGAGCCTCATTTTGTCTTGTTTTACGAACATTACATCAAAGTTGGATCAGCCTGTAGTGAGTTTTTCCACTTTAATTTTGTGAGTGACTCCAAATCCAGACCTCCATTGGATAATAAATTTGATTTCCGTTAATGATTTTTTGTGATTTTGTTGTCAACTTTGTTCAGAACAAAGTATTCAATGAGAATATTTCATTCATTCAGATCCAGGATGTGTCATTTGAGTGTTCCCTGTATTGTTTTGTTTTCTAAGAGCTATAGAAGAGGAACTGGGTATATTCTGTACTTTCCACGCTGTGCGTTGTTTTGAAATTTCTAGGTATGTTTTAATATATTCTTATCAGAATGTGTTCCCACAAAACTGAAACGCTGCCGATATTTGTTGGAGACGAATGCTGCAGAATTACTGCCGATTTTATGGAAATTCCACAAAGCTGAATCCATGATAAATATGTGTACTATGTAATTGACATTCATACGGGTTCCTAGCGTGTGGCCCTTATACATATTTGATACTGATGACCTAGAACTCATTGGTCCACATTTATTAAAGCCACTTTCTTTTCAGTGCATTCTGCTTACACATGTATTTATAACAATCGCATTTGTATCGCGGCTGCGCTGTACCTGACTCAACACAAAATTCTGCAATGAAAGGAGCGTTCCGGTGCACAGTCGGACCGTGCTCCACATTTATCATGGAGCGTCAGACAGAATTGTTTAGCACGCTCTGTAAAAGGTGTACCAAAAGAAGTTGGTGCACTCTGTTGGAGCAGTGCAGGGGGCCCCAGATTGATGAAGAAAATATGACACATTTCACGAATCCGGTGCCTTCTGCATACTACAAAGGTAAACTGCACATAGTACAGTTTGCACTGTTTTTGATAAATGTGGGCCAATGCTTTTCAAAGCGGCAAGTTTGCCACAACTACAATTGTATCAAGTGTATAAGATTCCCCTGTAAGCTAAATATGTTAATTATCCTGACAGCTTGCCACAGTGTACCAATCTAGATACCAAACTGTTTATCTTATAGATAAATTGTAGCAAGTGTTCAAGTATGTTATATTATTGCATTGCATTATACAACCACTAAGCTTTATTCAAAATACTATCGCCAGAGCTCGTAGCCAATTATTGCAATTAAGATTCAGATTTTTTTCCTTGCTAGCTTTTATTTTCTGGCAAATCCCAAGTGAAAATCCCATTTACTCTTTTGCCCACTACAATTATGGAAATAGAAAATTTTAACATATTTGGTATCTGTTTAAATTTGTTTTAAGTGGTTTTAATTATTAAAAAAAAATTTTACATTTCCATCACCATTTTCTGACCGCCATAAGTTTTGTACACTTCAAAAGTACAGAGCTGTGTTAGAGGAAATCTTCCATGGGTAATCTACTTTCTAAAAGATTCCCCATGGTAGATTTCCTGTACAGGCAACCGCTCCATCCTGTTTTTCAGTAAGTCAGGGATGCAGCTGCTGCAGAAATAAAATGTAATGCTTTAAAATGCAAATGGATTTCTAAGGCTACTGGGGGCAATGAGTAGCCTGAGAAAGCTCTGGGGGCAAAGGCCACTACATGCCCCCAGTAGTCCCTACTGACCCTCCCCTACCTGCTCCGGGTTGTCTCTGGCAAGATTTGACCTGGTGCGCAGACCTCAAATGTTGTCGGAGCGGGTAGAGGTTGGTCAGTAGTTGCCACTGGAGGCGTGAAGTAGTCTTCGTCTTCGGAGCAGTCTCCGGCTACTCCACACCCCCAGTCTCCGGCTACTCCACACCCCCAGTCTCCGGCTACTCCACACCCCCAGTAGCCTTAGAAATTAATTTGTACATTGAAGCATCAAACTATTCTGCAGCAGGATAGTTTAATGAATTAGTTTAATACTGGATGCAGCTGCTGCCCGGACGGGGAATCTCTCAGTAGATTTCCCATGGTAGATTTCCTTTAAGGTGAAACTTTTTGCGGGGCAAATTGACCTTTTTATTGATTCTATTTTGGAAACTTTTACAGGTGGCAAAAAAGGCAACAAATCAGACATTTTAACAAATCAACATTGGTTTGCAGCCGCTATCACTTACATACTGATGTGGTGCTGCAGAAGACGGATCTATAAAGCTTAAAGGGCACCTACCACCACAAATCTACCTATAAAGGTAGATCGGGTGGTAGGTGAATCAATGGGACGTGAGGATAGCCCTTTTAAGGGCTAATCCTCACGTCCCCGCACTTTTTTGTAAACTTTTATTACCCTAATATGTTAATTTTGTTATGCGGCTACTTGGGCGTGGAATAGCCGCATCTGAGGTTACACGAGGCGGCTACTCCACGCCCCGGTAGCCACTTTACCCCTCCTACTCACCATGTTCGGCGCGCATGGTGAGTAGCGCCTGTGCAGCTCCGGCTTCGGAGCAGTGACCGCGCAGGCGCGGGCCTGCTGTTCTGCGCATGCGCAGACGGCAGGATCGGCGGACGAGGGCGCGCAGCTACGAGCAGCTGCGCGCCGAACATGGTGAGTAGGAGGGGTAAAGTGGCTACCGGGGCGTGGAGTAGCCGCCTCGTGTAACCTCAGATGCGGCTACTCCACGCCCAAGTAGCCGCATAACAAAATTAACATATTAGGTAATAAAAGTTTACAAAAAAGTGCGGGGATGTGAGGATTAGCCCTTAAAAGGGCTATCCTCACGTCCCATTGATTCACCTACCACCCGATCTACCTTTATAGGTAGATTTGTGGTGGTAGGTTTCCTTTAAAGGAAACCTACCATTTGATTTGATGCATTATGAAACAAACATACCTTGAGAATGCTGTAGCTACACTGATGCAGGATTATATCTTGGTTAATCCCTGTGCTGAGTGGTTTTGCTGATAAACAGATATAACATTATGATAATGAAGCTCTGTCCCTTCTATGGCTGGTTTAGGGCTTCTCCTAGCCCGTGAGTTTTTCTCTGCAGGAGAGGATGATGTAATCCCTGGCTTGTGCCTGAAGGCAGAATTATCAATTGCTGCAGCAGTAAGTCACAGGTTTATGACATTATTTGTTTGTTTATGGTTATGCACGTTCTTGGGATAGAGAGGTGATTTAGATTTTTAGGGTGTGCTTTAGGGTGCCTTACTCTGATCTTTCATACAATATAATATAATTGTATTGCAATATATTGGTAATACTGCTGCACTATTACAGCCTGCCTCCGGGAAGACTGTACTAGTGATCAATGATTGACAGCATAAGAGGCTCCCAGTTGTCATAGCAGTCGATTGTTGCCCCATGGTGGATTCTATATAGCAGTGATGGCGAACCTATGGCACGGGTGCCAGAGGTGGCATTCAGAGCCCTCTATATGGGCCTCCTTGCCAACACCCCAGGGTAGAGTTTGCCAGACAGGACTCAAGGCCTCTTGCCGTCCCAGGCAGCCCAGGTCCCCAGAAGGAAGCTACAATGATAATCTAAACTTCTTCTCCTTCTTTCTACTGTATTGGTGTCCTCAGGTGCCTACACAATTTAAACCTGAGACACAGCAGGGAGTAATAAGTTACTGCTTAAATTGTCGCATTGGCACAAAAAAATTGGCGAAAAATATGTGGGTTTTGGTTGTAGTTTGGGCACTCGGTGTCTAAAAGGTTGGCCATTACTGCTATATAGGCTCATAGTCAGAATGCGGGATTTGTACAGTTTGTGTCCTGTAAAGGTTAGTTGAAAGTAATTTCCTGGGATTAGAAGAACATTGGGGCACATTTACTAAGGGTCCGCATGGCGCATTTTTGTCGGTTTTCCCGACTATTTCCCGATTTTGGCGCAATCATGCAGACTTGCGTGCAGCACAGGAAAATGGACGCACGATCTTGAAGAATCGTGCCGGACTTCTGTACGGAGGAAGCAATGAACATTTTATAAAGTCTCTTATTGTAATGAAACCCTCTCTGTATTTTTTTAGGCCTGGCGATCCATTACTTTTTCTAAAATTCATCTCCACATCCACAGTGAACTGTTACAGACTCGGAGGGCATTGGAGGTAAGTGTCTAATTACCTTGTGGAAAAGGGAGCTATCAGCTCCTGGTAGGTGAGATACTATGACAGATAACTAATGTGTTTCTGTGCATCGTCATTTGTTCTTCACCCACATAAGTGACTTTGCTGAATGACTCAAAATGTGATACGTGACTGTTTTTTTTTTGTGTGTGTGGTTTTTCAGTTCTTAAAAAAAACTCATTCCATTTTAAGAGCGACTTCTGCCGGATGTGTTAAAAGACATCTACCACCAGATTATCGGTGGTAGACTGTTTTATGGATGCTTGTTACCTCTATGGGATGATGCAACAGTCTCCAGCATAATCCAGGGTGCCCGTAGTCCCGAGAAATGAATTTTTTAAAATACCGTATTTTTCGGACTATAAGGCGCGCAAAAAAATCCTTTGATTTTCTTAGAAATCAAAGGTGCACCTTATAGTCAGATCTATCAAAATATAATTACTATTATTCTTGCCGTTTAACCCCGTAAGGGAAAATAGCACCCAAATTTGAAAATGCCTTTTTTTTTGTTGCCATTTTGCTAAATATAAAGAATTCAATAAAACGTAACTGAAAGGCCGTACAGTCTCCAAAATAGAAGCATTGAAAACATCATCAAAAGTCTCAAAAAATGACACCACCCACAGCTCTGTGCACTGAAGTATGAAAAAGTTATTAGTGCCAGAAGTTGGCAAAATGAAGACTTTTTTTTTTTGTACAGGAAGTTTTAATTTTTGTAAATTTATGAAAACATAAAACCTATGTAAATTTGATAACCTCGTGATCGTACTGATGCAAAAAATAACGGAGGCGTGTCATTTGGGGTGCACAGTAGTCGTAAAAACGAAGCCCATAAGAAAATGTTTCAAATGCATTTTTTCACCAATTTCACTGAAATCGGAATTTTTTTTCCTGCTTCCCAGTACACGGCATGGAATATTAAATACCGTCGCTATGAAGTGCAATTTGTTACGTAGGAAACAAGCTCTCACACAGCTCTGCACATGGAAAAATAAAAAAGTTACGGATTTTTGAAGGTTTGGAGTGAAAAATGAAAACACAAAAACCAAAAAGGGCCTCAGCGTTAGGGCCAAGTTGGTGTAAATATGCGCATGGCCTAACAGATGCCCCAGCCTAATGTGGCAAATTCAATTTCAGTCTCCGTTCTGAAATTTGATTGGCCCAAACGTTTCTACAGAACAAGGACAGTTCACTACAGTTAAGGATACTTGAAATAATGGATTTTATGAATCGGCATGAAATGTGGGTTCATCACAGTAATAACACAGGGATGGGGGGGGGGGGTAACTAACTCATTGTTGTCCCTCAAAGCTTCCATCTTGAATATTGGCCTCTTCCTATGTCAGTCTATAATTGGTTTATGAGCCTGTTATTCCGGAACTGCTTGGAACTTGTTGCCTCTATGGTCACGTGCTGGCAGACAACAGCTTATCATCACCCCTTATAATGCCATTACATTTCATTAGTTACAATGGGGCACATTTAATCAGGGGCCGTCGGACGCATTTCCGTCGGGTTTCCGGAATGTTTCCGTTTTGCACTGAATTGCTCCGGGTTTTTGTCGCATGCGATCAGATTGTGGAGCATCGGCGCCGGCTTTCATGCAACACAAATCGAGGGGGGTGGCCTATGGACAACCCGACTGATTTGGACAAACCACGGAATTTAAAAATCTAATTGTGTCGCAAGATCAGCACTCGCATGCACCGGGAAGAAGAAGGTGAACTCCGGCGGACCTCAGCGGGGAAGCGCACGATCTTAGTAAATCACGGCAGAGATCTTCTATCTATCTATAAGCAGAGAAAAGGCAGCACTCCAAGATTTCAGTAAAACGTGAGAGTCCTCTTTATTTCTTTCATATCCCAATACAGCAACGTTTCGGCTAGGTGTGAGCCTTTTTCAAGCTCACACCGAGCCGAAACGCTTCCTTTTCTCTGCTTATATATTGCTGAGGACCTGCTGCCCGGCCCAAGTAGGCTTGCACCCGCCTTGCATTATTTTTGGGCTGCTCTGGACTTTCTTTAAGTATCTATCTATCTATTTATCTATCTATCTATCTATCTATCTCCTATCCATCCATCTATCTATCTATCTATCTATCTATCTATCTATCTATCTATCTCCTATCCATCCATCTATCTATCTATCTATCTATCTATCATCTATCTATCTGCAACACCCCTTCCGATACAAGGCAGAGGGGTTGTTGCGAATACGTCCCACCATGTAGCTTACAGCCTGTGTAGGGTCTGATCAGCCCCACAGCATGTCACTACATAACAGAGGGGAACACTGCAGCGGTAGAGTCTGCCTGGAAAGGCAGGAGTTAAGTGTAGAATGTGATGTAATTCCAGCAACCAATCACAAGTGTTTAGATATTGTATCTGTAAGCTGGGATGCGATTGGAGGAGGAACCACCACCTGACCAGTGGGAGTAATAAAACCCTTGGTCAGGAAAGTTCTAGAGCTCCCTCAGATCAGAGTAGAGAAGAGTCAGTGCAGCCAGCACACCAGATCAGAGCAGGAGAGCTCAGCTCCCTGCCTGAAGAGTGAGTTAGTTAGTGAGTGAGAGGAAAAGGGTATCATCCTACCTTCAAGGGTGATATCTGAAGCAATCCAGGACAAGCTGAAGCATCCTACTAGGACACAGCTACCTCCCAGCCTGCCCTTTGCATCCAGGCTGGTGATCTACTCCTGTGGCTCCCTCCAACTACATCTCCAGCATTCCACCATCCTGTTAAGGCACGTTGCTACTGTTCCTGTCGGTTCCAATAAAGAACTGTAAGTTATTTTTGTTCAACGTCTGCCTCCGTCTGGTCCCTGCTACTCCGGCTGTCATCATCACAGGCACCCTATCCACCACACAGAGACTCATACTCCAGACACCAAAGGGTTGCCCCAAGGAGATCCGCTATAGCAGCCTCTCCCTCATCATTTCTTGCCAACACCACCCTGCTGGAGACCTGCCAGGCTGTAGGACAGCCCTCCGGTTCCGGGCTGTCTCCAGGCCCCAAGAAAAGGCTAGGCCCCGGTGGGGGATGTTACATATCTATCTATCTATCTATCTATCTATCTCCTATCTATCTATCTATCTATCTATCTATCTATCTATCTATCTATCTATCTATCTATCTATCTCCTATCTATCTATCTATCTATCTATCTCATATCTATCTATCTCCTATCTATCTATCTATCTATCTATCTCCTATCTATCTATCTATCTATCTTATGTGTATATATGACATGTCTTGTAATCCTGTTCACAGTAATTGAGGTTGTATGGAGCAAATGACGGCCTTGTGTTGGGAAATAATATCGTACTGATCTTGTGCAATGGATTTTCTTGGTTTTAGTGTCTTGCATTACTGACTCTGAGCTAAACTGAGACTTCCTAAAAGTTATTTTTATCTGAAATGAACCATGACACGGTGTATGAAATTGTACACAAAGAAGAAGTCTCTGCTGCAGTCTAGATATAACTCTAGTTGCGTGGAAAGTGTAGTACAGTTTCTAATTCACAAAGCTCCACGTCATCGAGATGTGTAATAAACAGATTCCAAACACAGAAGGAAACTTTCCATTTATCAAATGCGAATTGCAAGTAGAAGTTGTCTTGTCAGCATGGGAGACACTTGATGGAAAGGGGGATCTATAATTCCCACCATTGGAAGGATGTGTTGTGAATTATATTAGAAAATAACATACATCCGGAAAAGTAGCATGAAATTGGGCTGCGTACCCACCATGTAATGGTCATTAAAGGGTCATTCCCATATCAGCAAATTAATGTTATTGTATGTATTATAAAAAGTTATACAACTTTCCAATATAGTTTCTGTATCAATTCCTCACGGTTCTCTAGATCTCTGCTTGCTGTCCTTCTATAGAAAGCTTCTATGTTTACTTCCAGTGGACAGAAATCTGACCATGGTCACACAGGTGCACCGCTCGTTATATGACACATCTCTGATTACTCTCTATGATATAATGAGCCGTGCACCTGTGTGACCATGGTCAGATTTCTGCCCACTGGAAGTAAGCATAGAAGCTTTCTATAGAATGACAGCAAGCAGAGATCTAGAAAACCATGAGGAATTGATACAGAAAGTATATTGGAAAATTGTATAACTTTTTATAATACAAACAATAACATTAATCTGCTGAAATGGGAAAACACCTTTAAGGATACCAAGTTACAAGTATTAAAGTAGCGGCACGACTCGACCTGCGTTTCCATTAAGTAGTGAGAAGAAGACTCAGTGGAGGACTCAGCGCTAAGATCCCTATAGGTCTCTAGCTGATACTTATTCTAACAATATGATATTGGTATTTGAAATCCTGACAGCTAATCCGGTAGACAGACTTTTATTCACCATAATGACCATTCCTATTTAGTATGATACTGAGCCCTACTCTCATTTATGTCTTATATTCTGCTATAAATTCATAGAAAACTACGAGCAATGGTCCGAAAAGAATATTTATAAAAATAAAACTCTAAAGATGGGGGCGTCTGAAGTGATACTTCCATGCCGCCTCTAAACTTGACTTATCTCAGGCAAAATATGACTCTTTTCTGATCATTTTCACATTGGAGGAGATTGTTCTGTATAGATAAACGGGTGAGATTTCACATCAAAGAGCAAATTCTACCCTAATTTCATATGCTACCGGAGGGGGCTGGTTGTTTAATGGGGTAAAATTTGGTTGACTTTAATTTATTTTGGGATCGAACAGTCGGTAAGGCAATATAAAATATATAAAAAATGTTGATATGTATACAATTTTTGATACCTTTAACAAACCTGGGAAGAGCAATGTGTAAAATAGCCGTTTCCATATGCACCCAGCCACCTATCAGCTATGCTTGTATGTGGAGGGGAACCGGAACAGCTGTGTCTTTGAATCCCTGGAGGGAAACAAGTGACTCTTTTACAAATCAGGCAGCGATCCGGTATGTGAATGGCACCAGTGTGTGGATAGATAGGGGGCTTTTCCTTTCATCTGCAGTTTTCTAGCATTTGACAATGACATCTCTCCGATTTGATCATGTACTTGTAAAACGTTCGGCTGTCATCCAATGTGAAATCGGCGAGTCAGCTATTCAGTCGGACCGCTAGCGCACCCCTCTTTTGATGGTCAGCTTCTTGTTTGAACGTAATAAAGGGAGTATTGAGAACCAGAGCCACTTGAAACATGGAACATTGATCCTATCAATAAAATTGTCTGTAATGTGCGGCTAATTGTCAAGTAACGAATTGCACTTTCACCTTTCTAAACTAAATAGGGGGCAAAATATATCAAGTCAAAGATGAGAACTTTTTGGTTTTTTTTAAACCGGCCTGTGGAAAATAACTAAAAGTACATAAAGTCATAGTATAATACAGATCAGTAGCATAATGTGTACTGCAAAATGTGCACCAAGTCCCCTAACTATAACATCAGCATCTGCGCCCGATCATGGATATTTCACTGGATCCTGTGGGTATAAGTATCCACTGCATAGATGATCATTTCTAAACCTGTAGGAGTCTAAGCAATGGGAATTGCACATCTCACAAGAATTGGATTCCCTGTAATTGAATGGAGCTTACAACTCTGCAACTGTAACTATAGTAAATATGACGACCAGGCGTTCACACCCATTGTGGCTTGTGGGTCGGAGAAACGCCAAAACTTGGGTGGGGGGACGAGGAGATCCATATGGTTTTTCCACCAGAAAACTAGTGGAGAAGCCAAAATGAATCCCCCCTCCATTGTCTCACTGCACTTAGACCTAGCTGAGCCACTCAGCTTTCCATGGAGAGGGGAGGGGTGAGGAGCACTCACTCTCCCTCCCTTCTCCACTGGTCGTGTACTACGCCCAGGTATGGACTGTTTGAGCATACTGATGTATTGTTGTACTTTTGTATGTGTATTGATATTCCAGGATTGTAGCTGGATTTAGAGCACAGGAATATTTTCTCAATAATATTGTTGTGCTGTTACATCTCTGAATTCATACAGCTCCCCAACCTCTCCCCTATGCTTTACTATCTAACCAGAAGCCTTATACTTGTAGTAGAGGGGAGACGGCTGTGCTGTGTTTAGTGAAGATATCTCGTGCACCTCAGTGCTCAGAGTCCAGCTACAGTACTGGAATAAATATGCATGAAAAACAGCTCCCCAACCTCTTCCCTATGCTTTACTATCTAACCAGAAGCCTTATACTTGTAGTTTCTCAGAGTAGAGGGGAGACGGCTGTGCTGTGTTTAGTGAAGATATCTCGTGCACCTCAGTGCTCAGAGTCCAGCTACAGTACTGAAATACATATGCATGAAAAACAGAGCTGTAAATGCTAGAAACACTAAAGCAAAACATCAGCTATAAAACGGCAGAAATCCCACAGTACCCCAAGATTAAGTTGGGAAAAGAATTATAAAAAAACTTATGGAAATGTTTTGTAAGATGCCCTAAAAATCTTGGCAGGCTAGCTCATTTTTATTTCGATGTAACTTGTTTTATCTCAGTAAATAAAGACCTGGGCCAAATAATTGATGATGACGATGTACTTCATGTGTAATGCTGACAAATAGTCGTGTCATTCTATCACTGCCTTTATTATCCCATCCCTAATGACTTCACGTTGTTGTCTGTCACTTTGACTAAGTAGCCTAATTGTGTCTCCGATTGTGACATTAAAGATTGTAGAATATTTTATGGCATTGTGTTGTATTGGTATTGTATTTTGGCTGAGCTTTTGGTTTGTTTTATGCCAGCCACAGACCATCGGGCAGCAAGCACTCATGGTTTTAGACCTGCCCTCTCATTTGTAACAGTCTGTGAGGGGACAGCACGGAGGGGCTCTGGTAAGTGTCAAGGGTAAGTGTCCCTTGGAGTGAGGGCCCTGCTTGCAAGAGCTTACAGTCCGTGAAGATGAAGGGGTGACACAAGAAGTATAAGATTGTATATTGGAACAGAGTAAAAATAATTTATTTAATAGAGATGCTGCTGCTTGAACCAGCCGCCATCCTATAAGTTCAAAGTCAATGAAACTGCAGAGAAGCCTGGAGCTTGGTATCAGGTGTTTGCCATGTAACAGACGGGAGGAGGACACAGGATGGGTTAGTAAATAGAGAGTTGACATTTCATGCAGTTAGCGAGTGTGATAGACTTGCCTAAAGAGATGGGTTTTAAGAGCACATTTTGAAACTTTGGAGGTTGGGTATTAGTCTGAGAGTCCAGGGAAGGGCATTCCAGAGAATTAGTGCAGCTTGGGAGAAGTCCTGGAGACTTGAGTGAGAGGATAGAATTAAGGTGGAGATTAATCTTAGATCACTGGCAGGTAAGTAACAGGCAATAGTGAGAATTATTGTAATATAAATCATAAATCAATATACTCTTTTCATAGTTACTGTATATACTCAAGTATAAGCTGACCCGAGTATAAGCCGAGGTACCTAATTTTATCACAAAAAATTGGGAAAACCTATTGACTTGAATATAAGCCGAGGCTGGGAAATGCATCGGTCACAGCCCCCCCAGTATATAGCCAGCAAGCGCCCAGTAGTATACAGGCTGGCAGCCCCCTGTAGTATATAACCTGCCAGCCCCCTGTAGTATATAGCCTGCCAGCCCCTTGTAGTATATAGCCTGCCAGCACCAGTAGTATATAGCCTGCCAGCTCCCTCTAGTATATAGCCTGCCAGCCCCTGCCCTACAGTATCTAGCCTACCAGCCCCTGCCCCAGTATATAGCCTGCCAGCCCATGTGCCCCAGTATATATCCTGCCAGCCCCTGTGCCCCAGTATATATCCTGCCAGCCCCTGTGCCCCGGTATATATCCTACCAGCGCCCGAGTATATATCCTGCCAGCAGCTTTCCGGCGGCCCCCTCGGGTCTTCTGTGCGATCCGTCTGTCAGCGGCAGGTCCGTGCGGCACACATCGTTGACGTCAGAGCCTGTGACGTCACATGGACCTGCCACTGACCAACAGATCGCACAGAAGACCCGAGGGGGCCGCCAAAAAGGTGAGTTTTGATTATTATGTTTTTGGACTGCCCCTCGAGGCAGTGAGAATAGTGAGAATTATTGTCGGCCGGGGAATGAGGAGAGAGCCCAGCCCTGCTTTCCCCACGCCCCGGGTCTGACATCACAGGCCGGGTCATAGTTCCTCGGATACCAGCAGGAGAGGGCTTGCATCAGGGGCGTGCATAAATTAAAGTCCATGGAAGCCAAGAGGTGCTTGGGCGCCATCAGCCTGAGCACCTCAGGCACTTTTACAAAGTTATTATTTTGGCAATAAAGAAGCCTGAAAACATGTAAAACACGTATAAGACCCTAACATTCTCTCATTCACTGTTATTAACAAAAATACAGCATTTCACAGATATGAGTCTAACCTGTCTCTATCAGTCTTGCTGTACACCATTTCAGTTGCCCCTAGACACGACCCTGAAACTTCTGACTTAGAGTCAAGAAAGACACACACTCAATTCCTACCAGAGGAGAGAGAAGCTGTAAGCTACAGGCAGATAAGTTCTTTATCTGGGGAGGGAGGCACAGGAGATCTCATAGTGTAAGAACAGAAATGTAGCAGTGCTGATAGTGTGTAATAGGCATCTCATGGATCTCATCATTTCTGATCTGTCTCATTTCTCTTCTTTATGTGTCGGATACTAGTACAATGTTCAGAAGGTAAATGAAAGTGTATATAAACCTGTACCCTGATAATATAACCGCATTGTCAGCTCACAGAACTAGATGGATCATGAAGTGTCTGCTTAGAGAGTCGCTGCCCACACCCTGGAATTTTACACTGACCAGCCTAGGGAGTGATAGGAGCTAAAGCAGCAATGAAACTTAGTAAAAATGAAAAGTAAGGGCTTAAAATGATCTCTATTGTGTAAACATCACTAGGGGATTGAGATTTGAGAATTTTCTTTCGTGGGAAAACCCCTTTAAATTGCATGTTGTAAATAAATATTTTCCTGGTTTAAGATAATTCCCCATAAATATAGCCATGTTATCCCTTAAAAACAAGATTTCAATAAAGGACAGCTGTGATTGGATACGACCACCTCTGACAGCTTTGGCCACACATGCAATATAGAGGTGCCCAGCCACCTGGATTCAGCATTCATTACCAAGACATCCAGTAAAATTCTAAAATCTCTGCTGAATTTCATCTTGCTGAGCTGCAAGTACAAGCAGCAGAAATGACAGCGGCTAGAAAGAAAATGAAGACATTTACTAACGGTCCGCGGAGCGCATTTTCGTCGTGTTTCCCGACGATTTCCGTTTTGTGCTGCATTTCACAGGCGATTTTGGTGCACGCGATCGGATTTTGGCACATCGTGCACGCGACGGACAACCCGACGGATTCTGACATCGTGCAGGATTTAACATTTAGAATTGTGTCGCAAGACACGCACTTACAAGCACCTGGAAGAAGAGGGTGAACTCCGGCGGACCTCGGCCGAGAAGCGACGGATGCAGGAACTCGGGCACACGAGCTACGTGAATCACGCCGGACTTCATCTTAGTCGGACCGACCTAATCGGGGATCGCGACAGGACCAGGTAAGTAAATTTGCCCCTATAAGTAGAGATGACCGGACCCGGACTTCCCGGTGGGGTGAGCCCCACGCGACCCAGGCATATTGCTGGATTGGCTACCAAACAGCCAATCTGGCATATTAACGCCCCTAGCAACTAGCCATGGCTTTGATTGGCCAGGGGTGTCCACTTGGCCAATCACATCCATGGCTGGTAGCTAGGGGCATTTATTTGCTGCCGAATAGCTTATCCTGTAATATGTTGTGGACGTGCGGGGCACACCCGAATGGGAAGTCTCTAATTATAAGTCATATAATGACCAGAAACTATGTCACTTCTCATATACAAGCACTTAATTACTGATTAACCTTACCTCTCTTTCATTGAGCTCCTACTCAAAGAACAAGACACCAGGTGCCCCCGAATGTATGTTTTTTCCATAAAATGGTGTAATATGTGATTAGATTATTTCTCCACTGCAAATATAATCCATATAATATAATGGAATGGATAACGCAATGACACAAAATTACTGATCCGTGTAGCTAATATATTGTGCATTGTCACTTCCTGGTAGATCATTCATGATGACGTCCTCTAAATGCTCTTTTAATGACATCCAATGATTGCGGCGTTCACATTCGTAGATGGCACATTGCATATAGATTGATCTATTGCAGCAGTGTAATCCACTTACGGTAGGTTTCAGTGCATCTGAGAATATTTCATAAAATTAAAAAAAAATAAAAACGAATCTTTCCGCGACAGTTGCTTGATGGAACCCAATTGACTTGAGTAATGAGGCCTACCTGTCAGGCACAGATAATGGGGAAACCCCACTGAATGATATCACGGAACCTGAACAGTCATAATGAGGCAGATTTAATAATGAGCCTTCTGTTTTACAAGTGATATTAATTGTTAGACTGTCACAGGACGGGCACACTCCAGATAAAGCCGTGAAAATGGCAACGATTCCTTTCTGCTTCTTCAGTTAGATTGTGCATATTAATAGGGAAACAGCAATGGATTCCTCGACTTAGAAAATACTCAAGGAAAATAAAGCCCTATTACTGCAGATAACCCTGTGCTTTTGATGTTCCGTATAACAATACATAGTTTTTGTTAGAATTTACACTTTTAAATACAGGCTGTACCCGACTTAAGGACAACCGACTTACAGATGACCCCTAGTTACAGATGGACCTCTCTGCCGACTTTGACCTCCTGTTGCACTCACTGGATGCTTCACTTTAGTATCAGGCTGCAAGGTGTAAGGTCTCTGGAATGAAGTTTTATTGGTAAGCCTTGTTGCCTGGACAGCACAAAATTTTTTAAAAATTCTAATTGTGAGAAATTGTTTTTTTTTTTTATGAAGTTACAATTATAAAAGTTCCAACTTGCATACAAAGTCAACCTAAAGGAAACCTACCATCATGGATCTGCCTAATAAGGTAGATTCGGTGATGGGTATCCTTGAAGGAAACCTACTATTTGATTTGATGCATTATGAAGCAAACATACCTTGAGACTGCTGTAAGCACATTGATGCAGGATCATATCTTGGTTACTCCCTGTGCTGAGTTGTTTTGCTGATAAAACAATTATAAAATTATGATAATGAAGCTGTCTCGATTCTATGGCTGGTTCAGCACTTCTCCTAGCACATTAGTTATTCATTGCCTGAGAGGATGATGTAATTCCTGGGTTGTGCCTGAAGGCACAATAATCAATTGCTGCAACCAGCTGTTGTGTATGAGTGATCCAGCTCAGGTTGATTGATCATGTCTTGACGAACTCCACATATATAATAGGTCATGACTAAGCTCCATGTGTATGTAGAAACAGTAGTGACCGCACACCATGTAGGGGTGGTGCTCAATGTAGGATTCTCAGTCCTTCCATAATCCACATAGAAAACATGGCACACACCAAACTGGATTTCTTTGATTTTTTTATTTTTAGTGAATATTTCACACAGTGGAGCCTTCACCGTAAAAAATGAACATAGATTATGTATTACTATACAGATCAGAAGTAATTTACGACGTTTCGGTCATCTAGACCTTTGTCAAGCATGATCTGGCAATGTCTGCAGTAGTAGGTAGGAGAAAGGTGAGGCCACCAGTGTTCCTCTAGGCCACAAGTCTAAGGAGGTCACTTATTGTTCAAAGCGGGTCCTGTGCCCCCCCATTACTTCTGTCCCCCCAATCAGGGGCGTAACTTGAGGGGGTGCAGAGGTTGCGGTCGCACCAGGGCCCAAGAGGTTTATGGGGCCCTTATGGTGTCTCTTTCCTATATGGATTCCTGCAGATTCCCTTTAAAGTTGTAAAATTGTGAAAAACTTATTTTCTTTGTGTATTGTTTCATTTCTCCTGAGGAAAGTTGAGCGCTTGCTATTTTGTTTCATCTGATGCCTGGAAATCACAACAGCAAAAAAATACTTTGTCAATACTTTGACATACAAATGTCATTTTTTTCATTGTATAATATATAAAATCAGGCTGTCTAGAGCTCCAACTTTCTGGATTCTTGATAATTTCGTTTTTCGGGCTATTCCGCTGGGAGTTTATCATGTAATCCAATGTCGTTTATATTTGTCTCATGTCAATTTACTTTCTGTTAAGACAAAAAGTATTTTGGCTTTTATGGCTTCTTTGGGGGACATGTCTCATAGTTTGGTCTCTCTGTGGTGCATTGTTGAGACATTTGGCAGCTCTTTTTTGCGCCTTATGTATGATCCTGTCTTTTTACTTGTGATACATGTTCAGTTTTTCCTCTCCTGGCAGGCGAAAATTTTGGCTTCTTTTTGAGACTTTTTGTTGCAAATGTCTCATTGACTTAATTTGGGATTTGAGGCTGTGTCCTGCACCCCAGTGAGATGATGACATATGAGGCTGCGGTCACTTGTTGTTGTTGTTGTTGTTGCGTTTTGATTGTGTTTTGAAACCTATTACAACAGCTGTGGAGAGGTGATTTGCTTAATTACAGTGGTAGCACCCATAGCAGCTGCTATGGGGCCCACAGTGTCAGGGGGCCCCATCATCCAACCTGACAAACTAAAGAATGGAGGATGTACCCCATTATATACATTGTAGAACATAATATGTGTATGACATATATGTGATGTATATATGCTGTATCTGTGATGTATATATGCTTTATCTGTGATGTATATATGCTGTATGTGTAAAGAATGTATGATGTGTATATATACTGCATTATGCTCTATATGTGTACTGTGTATACTGTGTAACTGTAACTCACATTTGTGACTATATAAATATGTATATTTTTTAAGGGGGAAGGAGATCCCCATTCAGAAGTCTGCTATGGGGCCCTGCCTCTCCTAGTTACGCCACTGCTTAATTACATTGCTGTTAACATTTGCATTTACAAAACCACAGTAAACGCAATGTAAACACATGCGCTAACGTCACGTTTATATTGCATTTTGTAAACGCAAATGTTAACAGTAATGCAATAAGGCAAATCACCTCTCCTCAGTTGTTGTAATTGGTTTAAAAATGCAATTAAACCACAAATAAAACGCCACGTGTGACCTCACCCTTAGAATTAACCAATACATAAAAAAAAAATGTAAATGCAAAAATTTCTGAATTTTCAAAAAACAGGTCACTGTGGAAAGTTTTAAACATTTTTAGCATGTGGAATAATTCCAATTTACATGTTAAAACAGGGTCCATGAAAAAAATCCTTCCTTTGCACCTTCCCTGGACCAGGTGCAGATTTGCGCCTAAAAAGTCGCAAAAATAAGCCAAAAAAGTGATACATAAGTAAAAAGTTGCACGGAACATCTGAGAAACAAAGATACATAAGACACACTGCAGAAGGTGCAGCCAAGGCGTGCTTAAAAAACGACAAGTGAAAAGTCGCAAAAAAGTCGCAAATACGACAAAAGTCCCAAAAATGAGACAATTTGCCTAGCTGAAATAATGATACATGTCCCCCTTTGTGTCTTGTATGACTTGGATGCTAGAGCTTCTCTGAAATGTTTGGTCATTTTGGTGGGAACATTTTTTTCATGGATTATCACTTTTTAAACAATTGAAATATATTTACATGTACGTTTATTTATTTTATTTGTGTTTATTTATATAATTGCGTTACATTTGCATGTATATTTATTTATTTTATTTGTGTTTATTTATATGATTGCGTTATATTTGCATGTTTATTTTTATCAGGGATTAAATTCGTGAATTGTAGGGAGATTGACTGAGCGGTTTTCTGAAAGAGATGCAGTACACCCACGCATGTAGTGCATGCTAAAGATCATCCTTTTGTCGTGGGGACTCCAGTGTCACACCGCACCAAAGGACTGGTTCATGGTAATTAATCAATAGATGCCGTCACTAATGTGGAAGCCGCCATAAGTGTTTATTTCCCAGAAGATCCGAAAACAAATCCCATTTAAGTTTTTCCAATGTCCTAACTTAATTTCCCCAGACAAAGTTTGGGCACTGCAGTTGGCATGAGAATGAAAGAAGAGGGAAAGTCTGGTAAAACTTGGGCAACTTATTGTCACTAGTCAATCTCTAGATGTGGTGTTAAATAACAAAGTGGAATCAGAGGAAAAATTAAGGAAGAGGACTACCCAACCAGGCTAAGCAGGCATGGGATGAATTGATCCGTAGAGTATTTAGAAAGAAAGGGCGTGGGCTGTTTTTGCCAAAGTATCAAGCAGCAGCCATGGTTGTCTCCCACTCCCATCTATTTTTCCTAATTACCGTATATACTCGAGTATAAGCCGACCCAAGTATAAGCCGAGGCCCCTTATGTTACCACAAAAAAAAAACCTGGTAAAACCTATATTTATTTTACTCGAGTATAAGCCGAGTTTGGTTTTTCAGCACATTTTTTTGTGCTGAAAAAACAGGCTTATACTCGAGTATATATGGTAAATTGTTTTGTATTCTTTAGTTACATAGTTTTTCCATGGTAGGACCATAGGTTAGTTCAATAGAGAATGCTTCTCTCTATAGTTTGTCAGGGACCCACTCCATTACACCTTTGTGCCATTCAATAACACTATAAAGGATCAAATTGTAGTTGAAGAGGTAGTAGTGGCAGCCATTTTATTAAAAAAAATAAATTTCTTATTTGCACAGTGCATTGGGCGGTCCAAATTCTGCCTCATTTACTACCTAATATTGGCTGTATGACTGACTACTACTTTAGTTCCCCCTTTCTTTTATTTACATGATTCTATGCACGGTGGCTGAGTGAGTAGCACTTCTGCCTTGCAGCGCTGGGGTCCTGGATTCTAATCCCACCCAGGTCAACATCTGCAAAGAGTTTGTATGTTTTCTCCGTGTTTGTGTGGGTTTCCTCCGGGTCCTCCGGTTTCCTCCCTCACTCCAAAACATAGTATTAGGCTGTTTAGATTGTGAGCCCCATGGGGCAGGGACCAATTTGTCATGCTTTGTGCAGCGCTGCGTATTCTGTGTGCGCTATATAAATAAAGAATTATAAATATAGGATAGGTTTTTTTAAAAAAAATGTTGAAATCCCATTGTTGTTTGCAATGGAAATTGCAGCAATGAATTATAGAGGATCAATAACTCTAAAGAACTGAAAAGAAAGGCAAGTTGACCAAATTGGCAAAATGTACAATTTTTTACATCAATTTTTTCATTGACGAGAAGGAAAAACTCTTTGGATCTGTATCTAGATACTGCTCCTGTGATGGTGCCAAATGGAGAAAAAAGTTACGGTACATGTATCACATAATGCATTGTAGTTTTTAAAAAAACTATTCACAAAACCTTCTTTTTGCAGTATAAAAACTTGGATAGCAATTTATACTTTTTAGTGACTATCATCTCCAGATTTCAAGAAAACAAATGTATAAATACTATGAAAATCGTGACTATTGCCAATTATAAAATTATTTTCCAAAAACCAGGACACCTAGAAGACCTTGATAGGTAGCAGGGCTTTAAGTGATAATAAACTTGCTCAAAAATGGACAAAGAGTTCACTAAAACCTTGGCCTGGCCAAAAACCAAAACAGTGTTTTTGGATTTCACATATATTGAAGCAGAAATCGGGGGTTAAGTATTGGGGCCTCGAAACTTGATATTGGGGCAGATTTACTTACCCGGTCCTGTCGCGAACCCCTGGTGCGTTATCCGATGTGGATTCGGGTCCGGCGTGATTCACTAAGATGGTGCGTCCGAGATCCTTCCTGTGCCGCTGCTGCGCCGAGGTCTGCCGGAGTTCACCTGCTTCTTCCTGCTGCATGGTATTGCTTGGTCTTGCGACACAAAAGCTTTTTTAAATTCCGCGGTTTGTCCGACGGCCAACCCCCCCCCCTGATTTCTGCCGCGTGCAAGGTGGCGCCAAAATCCGATCGCGTGCGGCAAAATCCTGGGGCAATTCGGTGCAAAACGGAAATATTCGGGAAACCTGACGAAAATGCGGCGTTCGGACCCTTAGTAAATGAGCCCTATTGTGTCTTGGTTTACCTAAATTTGGAGGATGAATTTCTCAGTAAAATAGGTATAGTCACCGTTACTTTGTACATATGATCATTCGCTAAATTTAAAGTCTTTCATGGACAATTCTACATTTTTTCATTTATCATGATTAACCGCAATATTTTATGACTTTTTGGATAGTTTTTGAAAATATTTTGCTTTGCATCGATCATTGTCAGATACACATAGACTGTGACATATCATACAGCCATGGAAAAGTCTATGACTGTTACTTGTAATAGTAGGAAATCTTAAAAGAAATTTTTTCTATAGAGTTGATTAGCTTTCGTTTTGGAAGATAATTTTGTGATCTAAAGCAAATGATAAAGACTTTTACAAAGTGTTGGATACCAGGTATTTAATTTTTTTTTCATATTTTTCATAGAATAATTTCAGGTTTCCCGTATCTTCTATAATGAAATATTATTGATATAGTTATTCATTGTAGTTAATCAATGATAATTTGTTAAAAAAGTGCTTCTTATAGGTAATAACAGTAACATTAGATATTCTGACGGTTTGTTTAGTTCAATTTGTTAGGTGAGTCCATTCCCAGAAATATTGGCTTGGTGTATCCTTATAGTGTAGGTACTAAAGGTTACGCATGACGGCGACTATTACTGGGATTACTTTTAGTAACATTAGTTGTTTTTAAATTCAGCAAACACTTTTAGGGACATTTTGCAATACTTCACACTTATGTGGGTTGTATCCATAGCCTATAGCGGTTCTGTTCTGTGCAAACGGTGCTTTTCATCTACATTCGGACATTTTGCCTTAATAGGTAATATTTTTTTAAATTCCTTAAATCAAAAACAATCGAAAAACCCCCAAAAAAGAAAATGATTACAAAAGTGTATAAGGTGTATGGTTCAGTTGGGGAGTTGGGTGTCTATTTATGACTGTATGAGGGTGCAATTGTATATAGCAAGACATGACATAAATGATGTGTGAGTCTTATTTTATCCCTGTGTGTGTGTGTGTGTATATATAAATACAGGCAGTCCCCGGGTTACGTACAAGATAGGTTCCGTAGGTTTGTTTTTAAGTTGAATTTGTATGTAAGTCGGAACTGTACATTTTATCATTGTAACCCCAAGCCAATTTGGTGACAATTGGATTTTAAAAATGTTGGCTTAAAAATCAGGATTAACAATAAATCTTAATTAAAGACACCTGTGATAACTGTTATAGCTGTTTATTGTAGCCTGGGGCTAAAGTACAGTAAATTGGCAACATCCAGAGGTCCGTTTGTAACTAGGGTTCGTCTGTAAGTAGGGGACCGCCTGTATATATATTACTTTTTAATGTAATAACACATTTTAAAAAATGTCCAGCTCTTGATATGTAGGGCAGTCATGTTTTTAGTCTGTATATTCAGGACAAAGCCGCTATAGGGGCTCATATGGCGTCCGGAATATCTAGATTTTTTTTAAAGCGTAATGAAATCATCACTTTCTGAACAGCTGTGCAAATTCCACAGTGACATCCTTATGAGATTCCCAATAACAATAAACCATCACAAAGGCATGAAAGAGCCGCCCTGTCCACTTAGGCAGAATGTCACCTACGGTAACAATACATAATGTAACCCTGTCAGATTTCCACCCACAAACTTCACTCTAAATTGTGGAAGGAAGCATGCACGCTCCCAGGCCTCCTGCTCTCACACAACACCAATTCTTTCAATGTAACCAGCAGAATACGCTGAGTGCTTTCTTTTTTTTTTTTTTTTCCATCCTTCTTTTTAAATCCACATTCAACGGCACAACTTCTGACAATTTTGCCAAAATGTTCTTCCAATGTTTAATTGCACAGAAGCCTTAAGTCTTGTAACAAGTGGTCATTAAATAACACATCTAACCTTAATTATTCCAAACAAGCTTTATTTCACCCATTGTGCCTAGTAATGAGTAATCTGTGCCATTAGGTTCCCTGGGTAAGGAGACAATTTCGAGTCAAAGGCTTTTATTTATTTCTTGCAAAATAAAATAAACCAAGGATTAATGAGCTGCTGGAAGAAATTAAGTAGGCACATTAATCGGAGTGCGTAATTGTTGTTTAGTAAATTACTTGTCATGGTACAAGTAAGAATTGCTGCAAGAAATGTATTCAGCATTTGTATTATGTATCCCACTTTACAAGACCGGTCCTGGCTGTTTAGTTATAGTTTTTTTTTTTATTGTTGCAATTGTCGAAGCAAAAAAAAAAAGTAAACTCGTATAGTCTAAGAAAATAATTTCAGTTCTTTTTTTTTTTGTTAATGTTACATAAAAGGATCCAACAATATATTACGACAGAATCTTAATAGTTATAATACTGAAATACATCAACGTAAAAATATATTTTTTTTATTTTGGGGGTCAACATCTTTTAAAAAGTATTCATAAATAAGAATTTGTCTTATACCATGATTACGTAAGAAAGAGTATTTGAGAAGAATCAATTGTTGTCATTATATACAGGCGGTCCCCTACTTAAGAACACCCGACTTACAGACGACCCCTAGTTACAAACGGACCTCTGGATATTGGCAATTTACTGTCGTTTAGTCATAGGCTACAATAATCAGCTGTAACAGTTATCAGAGGTGTCTGCAATTAAGATTCATTGTTAATCTGGTGACAATCCAAAATTTTAAAAATCCAATTGTCACAGAGGACAAAAAAAATTTGGCTGAGGTTACAATTATAAAATATACAGTTTTGACTTACATACAAATTCAACTTAAGAACAAACCTACAGAACCTATCTTGTACGTAACCCGGGGACTGCCTGTATTCCGTTTATAATCAAAATGATGCAAAATATAATAATAAAAAAAAATACAATGAAAAAGTAAAGGCTTACCTACACACACAGTGAAGAATTGCAACTATCGTGTGAGCAACCGCACAGACTGATGAATTCTCTGCTTATTCCTAGGGATGGATCCTCTCAGCCCTGGTCAGAGCAGGCAAATTAGCAATCCTGAACACCATGCATTTCACTCCGCTCACACTGTCGAGATGAATAGTGACTGGATACTACCTTGAACATTACGAGTACTACACCCTTTATGATAATAGGTTTTGACATTGACATTGTCATGTAAATTGGGCCAATGTAAACAGCAAAACCTACATGTAACTCTTCAAATGCAGCCAAGGTTTTATCTACTCTCAAAATTACAACGAGAATTTTAAGGTCAAAAATTTTTACCCGTGGAATGCACCCAGTCAATGATGTGATACATTGCTTAGGTTGGTATTTTAATTAGACTTTGTTTAAAGATTATTATTTTAATATCAAGGTTCTATTATCAACTAATAATGCAAAGATTTATTTATTTACAAGTAAATTCTATAGACATTTCCCCAGTGTTGTCTGGTGTAGGATTTATAAAAAGACATTTGTAAAGCGTTGAGTTTCGTTCCGACCATTTCCCATATGTCGTAGCAAAACATTTATGAGTTTTCTAAATTCTAAAGGAAGAGCCATTGGATTTTGGAAGAAAAGACAACCTGACCTATGAACCTGCCGTCTGAGGCCTTTCACATCACCAAAATGAAGTACCCATGTCCTTCATGCTCCCGCTTTTTTCGGAGTTTAAAATAAAACGCCCACTCGCACTTCAATGATTTATGATTCCTGCTATCTGGGCATTCTCTGCGACATACAGTGCACACACATTTCCCAGTGATCGCTAAGAAGGTCTCTTACTCCGTGCTGGGTCGGACCTTTTAGATTTCTGCATGGTGATTAATCAAGCCAGGCCCACTCACACTTGCCAGTGTCAAACTGGGTGGGCCTTGTTAGAAGTTGATTCAGTGCACCTTGAAATTTCTCCAACTTCGCTAGGATATTGCTTTGATGATTCCTACTTATTTCTCTTGTTTTTACTTATTCTCCAATATTTTAATAATGCCATAATGTCCTGTCTCCAGCAGGGTTCACAATTTAAAATCCCTGTTTGTAGAAAAGTAGTGGACCTGAAGGAAACCCAAGCAAACATTGGAAAAACAACTCTAGCCCTTGATCAGATTAAAGCTCACATACTAGTGCTAAACACTACTGCGCCTTAATGCTACCATTTCACTTTGAGGACAACTCCTAAACTTATATTTAGAGTTACAATGGGTACGGAAAGTATTCAGACCCCTTTAATTTTTTCACTCTTTGTTTCATTGCAGCTCATTAATGTACAATATTTTTATATATTTTTATATACCTATATAGAGGGCCTTGCGAAAGTATTCTGCCCCCCTTGAACTTTTCTACCTTTGGTCACATTTCAGACTTCAATTATAAAGATATAAAAATGTTATTTTGAAGCATTAACAAGTGGGACACAATTGGGGATTGAAACGAAATTAATTGGATATTTTAAACTTTTATAAAAAATAATAAACTTAAAAGGGGGGTGCAATATAATTTGGCCCCTTTGCTTTCAGTGCAGCAAACTCACTCCAGAAGTTCAGTCTCTGATCTCTGAAGGATACATTGTTGTCCTAAATGACTGATGATGATAAATATAATCCAGTGTGTAATCAAGTCTCCCGTTTTGTGAGAGTCTCAGGGTTCATGATGCAGAGAGCATCTCAAAGATCAAGGAACACACCAGGCAGGTCAGTGATGCTGTTGTGTAGAAGTAAAAATGCGGATTTGGGGAAAAAAAAAATCACAAACTTTAAGGAGCACTGTGCAAGCAATCATATTGTAATGGAAGGAGGATCAGACCTCTGCAAATCTACCAAGACCTGGCCGTCCCACTAAACTTCCATCTCAAATGAGGAGAAGACTGATCAGAGATGCAGCCATGATCACTAGAGATCTACAACCGAGGTGGGAAAGTCTGTCCATAGGACAATAATCAGTAATCACAAATCTGGCCTTTATGGAAGAGGCAAGAAGAAAGCCATTTCTCAAAGATATCCATAAAAAGTCTTGTTAAAAGTTTGCCACAAGTCACCGGGGAGACACAAAATATGTGGAAGAAGGGGCTCTGGTCAGATGATACCAAAATCAAACTTTTGGACCACAATGCCGTATGATATGTGTGATGTAAAAGCAACAAAGCTCATCACCCTGTACACCTCATCCCCACTGTCACACATGGTGGGGGCAGCATCATGGTTTGGGCTTTTCCTCAGCAGGTACAGGGACGATGGTTAAAATTGATGGGAAGATGGATGGAGCCAAATACAGGACCACCCTAGAAGTAAAGGAGTCTGCAAAAGACCTAAAACTGAGATGGAGATTTATCTTCCAACAAGACAAAGTTCCCAAACATAAAGCAAAATCTATAATGAAATGGTGGTTTACAAATAAACATATCCATGTGTTAGAATGGCCAAGTCACCGTCCAGACCCGAATCCAATCGAGAATCTGTGGAGAAAGCTGAAAAACGTGGTTCACAAACGCAATGCAATCCAACCTCACTGAGTTCCAGCTGTTCTCTGGAGATGGGAGAAAGTTCCACAAAGTCAACTATCACTGTGGCCTCCACCAGTCACGGGGCACATACAATCCCAACAGTGAAAATTGGTGGGGGCAACATCATGCTATGAGGGTGTTTTTCAGCCATGGGGATGGGAAGACTGGTTGCAGCTGAAGGAAAGATCATTGTGGCCAATCAAAGAGATATCCTGGATAAAAACTTCTTACAGAGTGCTCCAGATCTCAGACTGGGCCGAAGGTTCACCTTCCAGTAAGACAATGACCCTAAGCACACAGCTGAAATAACAAAGCAGAGGCTTCAGAACAACTCTGTGACCATTCCTGACTGGCCCAGCCAGAGCCCAGACCTAAACCCAATTGAGCATGTCTGTAGAGACTTGTAAATGGAGTCCACAAACGTTCACCACTAAAGGAGATTGGAGAGGATTTGCAAGGACGAATAGCAGAGGATCCCCAAATCCAGGTGTGAAAAACTTGTTGCTTCAACTCAAACCAAAGGGTCTGAATACTTATGACCATGTGATTTTTCAGTTTTTCTTGTTTAATAAATTAGCAAAAATATCTACATTTCTATTTTTGCTGTCAAGATGGGTGCGGGGGGTACATTAATGAGCAAAAAAACAACTTTTTTGATCCTGCCATTTGGCTGCAAGGAAACAAAGAGTGAAAATGTTAAGAGGTCTGAAGGGAAGGAATGGGAAACTGATTCAATCAGTATTTTATTTTTTGCTAGTAATAATGGTTGGACTATTTCTTCTTAAACCCTTGTTGGTGCGTCGGAACCAATTGGGTGACTCCACTCAACTCAAGACTTTAATATAGAAGAAGCAGGTTGGAGAATTGGTTCTCATTGACTCTTCCCTTCTACCCAAAGCCCAAGATATGTTCCCCACAAGAAACTCCTCTAAAACCTCTTTCATTACTGTACAGATGCCACAATTCAACACATCCTCTTACTGTACACACACAATGACCACTGCGGGTTTCCACGTATGGCTTTGGAAATAACTACTTAAAAATATGTGCTGCACAGTTGTGTTCATCCTTACATAAAGGGATTCATCAATTACAACGTGAAATACATTTCCTACATTATCAAGTCAACCAAAGTATAGAGATGAAGTATAAAGACTTTTTTCGTCACCTTAGATTTTTACTTTTTAATTTTTATGGTAATTTTGTAGCAATTTTCTAACCAGGTTTCTTTGTATATACGGCATTGACAACCCTGGTAAACACTTAACACTTCAAATGAATGGTTTCAGTAAAGAATCTAAACCTTGGTTTGATTGCAACTGTTTGAACAGTGGCCACAGTCAAGTCTTTACTCTTGTCTAGAGGGTGCTGCGGGGTAGTGTTTGTTGTTAAGCTGGGAATATGCTCTCCTCCTACACACACTGTTAGCAGGTCTTATGAAAGTACTCTGCTCAGCAGAGGGCACTCATGAGCTCAGGATAGCTACATATTGAGAATAAATCATTGAATAAAACTAACAATTGTTTCTTAATATGTGAACACCTGTATACCTTTAAAGCATAACTAAAAGTTTAAAGCATTTTTTATTGTTGAAACAAATAGTGAAAGTGATAATAGAAAACTTTGTAATATATCCTTTATATAAAAAATAATTACCAAAAAAAAAATCTTTTGTGTTCCATTTCTTTTTCTCTGTTGCTCGGCATTCAGCAATGTAGCCAAAAGAAAAACTTTTCTGATGTATGCACACAGTAGACTAATACGGAGAGAAGGATAAAGATTCCTTTCTTGCGCCTAATATTTTAATTCTGTAAGGAGATAAGTCAGTCAAGTAAGTGTCTGTAAGGAGTTGGTCAGTAAAATCTTTAGAAGCTTCTCCTTATTTTTCTGCAATCAGTGGAACATATTCATTATTTGTGTCGCAGGGTCACTTTTTTGATGCACAAATCGTGCAGGTTTTTAGACTGTGATTTTAGATTGAGTCGCAAGGGGTTAATGATTTGAAAATGATAAAAAGACTGGAGCTCTACATTTATAATTTCATTTATTATAAATTAATTTCATTTATAATTGGTTTTCTGAACCAATTCTGCCAGCATATATCTTCATGACTTCATCCAGGAATAAGCTCACAAACAGACCTCCTTCTACTGTGTTTTTCTTCCCTTACACGAACATTTGATATAACCCGTGCAGGTTAAAAACTCCTTTAATGGTCGTATACTCACATTTGGTACAGCAAAACAACATTTCTAAAATTACATTGGTGTGTTAGCTCGCCATCCACTCCCAACCTTGCTAAAGTGATGCTAAAGGATACTGCAGACTAAAAACCTGCATTGTGTGTCTTCAATATACAGTACATGGTCATGTGCTTCTAATGGTACAAGTTATTTCAATATGATGAAGCTACCTGAAAAGGGGATAAAACTTGGTTTCCCTTACAGCACATGTCCTAAAATGCATCCCTTTATGAATGATTTCTTATTTCTCCCCAAAAACTCTTTTGCATTTTGGTCAGATTTACTAGCCCAAATTTAGTACATTTGAATTGAAGTGACACACTGGGGCAGATTTACTTACCCGGTCCATTCGCGATCCAGCGGCGCGCTCTCTGCGGTGGATTCGGGTTCGGCCGGGATTCACTAAGGCAGTTCCTCCGACGTCCAACAGGTGTCGCTGCTGCGCTGAAGAGCATTGGAATGCACTGAAGTTCACCGTCCTATTGTGGGTGCAGGTAAGCGCGAGTCGAGCGCCACTTTTTTTTTTTTAAATGCGGCAGTTTTTCTGAATCCTTCGGGTTTTTTTACGGCCATGCCCCCCCTGATTTCTATCGCTTGCATGCCGGCGCCGATGCGCCACAATCCGATCGCGTGCGCCGAAATCCCGGGGCAATACAGGGAAAATCGACGCAAAACGGAGATATTCGGGTAACACGTCGGGAAAACGCGAATTGTGCCCTTAGTAAATGACCCCCACTGCGTTCAGTTCAGCTGGACTGGGCTCAGGCTGGTAAATCTGGCCAACATATGGACACAGTTTGTTGGACTAAACTCTGTTGTGTTCAATGGCCCTAAAGAACATTTTAAGCTAATTGACCGGGTTGCCTTCAGTGGCGTAACTTGAAGCTGATGGGCCCCAGTGCAAAGTCTGTGCCGGGCCCCCGACTATAATGTATGGTTTATAGTAATAGTCTTCTCATATGGGAAAGTGACACCATAAGGGCCCCCTAAACCTCTTGGGCCCGGGTGCGACCGCAACCTCTGCACCCCCTCAAGTTACGCCCCTGGTTGCCTTCACCATCCTAAACAGGATCCAGTGCTCACATATTGGAGGAGGATTATTGCTTACTGTAAGGCTACAAGTTGGGAAACCAACACTAGTCAGTAGTCGACTACTTATGGACTTCGAGTCAACTACTTGTGGACTGCCATACAAGCCCCATCCTATGCCCCCCGTTACTTTCATATTCACCACTGCTTGACCACACTCTCCAGTATCCATCCTAAAAGCTGAGGACTCCTCTCCAATTCTTCTTTACCAACATGTGGTAACCCAAGATCTCAAGTTAATTCCTTCTTTTTTTCTGTGGTTTTATTGGAGTTCTTTCTCAATATAACTTTGTTTTCTTGACAGCCTTGTCATTGTTGTATCTCGTGTCCATTTATTCTGCCCTGCGTTGCATCACATTTCTTGTCGAGACTCTTGTTGAGATGTATTGTACCTTTAACAAAACAAAAATTTACAAAACTGTTTTTACAAGAGAAAAAAACAAAAACCTTGTGCACATTTACCAATTTGGAGCTGATAATGTTACAGTCACGGCATAATGAAGCCTAGTATTTCCTCGTGTATTTATGTATAGACCTAGAAGTAAGTCATGTAAGAATATCGGCACAGCATCCTACGCTGTTAAATAGCAATCGGCATTAAGTCTGCTTATGTCATATTCTCTAAGCAATTACGATGCACGTGGGTATGACATCATATTTCCTCATTATTTCACCAGGGAAGGGGATACTGCTTTTGAAAATGCTAGCGTAGGACATTACACAGGCTGGTTGTAGAGTGTAGGAGAGGACACTACAGGATATTTATTGTTGTCTTTACAATTACGCTGCTGAAGTCACTCGGTGTCACTTGGTTGTCATCCACGTGCCACCGAGCTCACATGAGATTTTGTAATTGTGAAGCACGGCTTGCCTTCTGCTTAGAAATCCCTCTGCGGCTTTATGATGACTGGGTTATTATGTTCTTCTCAGTACAAAGTAACACTTTGCTCGGTGGAGGAGCTCTATCTGTGAATTTTGAGAACTGCCTTTACTTAGATTAGAATCAAATTAATCATTTTAGTTGGTATGAGCCAAACTTTTCTATTGAATGCTAATGTATTCATTTTATGATGTTTGTTTGATATTATGGGGCACGTTTGCTTAGAAAGTCAAAAACTGCACTAAAAGTGCGATATCCGTGTATAATGCTGCTAAGATCGTGCGCCAGAAATCATGAATGTGTCACTTCCTCGCACTGGCCCGACAGAGTTCACCATCTTTTTTGTGGTGCGCCTTTAACATACTAAAAACTTCAAAAATGTGTCCAGCGCAATCCAATAATCACTCGGGATTGGAGATAAAATAATTTCTTCTTTATTAGATCACAAGTCTCATTATAATTTCTCATAAAAACAGCAACTAGTCACATGCAGTTAGCAGCACCAGTCCGGTCTATGGGTTTCAACTAGAGATGAGCGAACATGCTCGTCCGAGCTTGATGCTCGGTCGAGCATTAGGGTACTCGAAACTGCTCGTTGCTCGGACGAATACTTCGCCCGCTCGAGAAAATGGCAGCTCCCGCCGTTTTGCTTTTTGGCGGCCAGAAACAGAGCCAATCACAAGCCAGGAGACTCTGCACTCCACCCAGCATGACGTGGTACCCTTACACGTCGATAGCAGTGGTTGGCTGGCCAGATCAGGTGACCCTGGGATAGACTAGCCGCTGCCCGCGCTGCTCGGATCATTCTGTGTCTGGATGCCGCTAGGGAGAGAGCTGCTGCTGGTCAGGGAAAGCGTTAGGGTGTTCTATTAGCTTACTGTTAGGCAGGAGTGATTCTCCAAGAACCCAACAGCCCTTCTTAGGGCTACAATAACGTTCTACTTTTTTTATTTTAATTTGCATCTAGTACCATTTTGTGAGGAATTAGCAGGGGGACTTGCTACCGTTGTGTTTAGCTCTTAGTGGCACACATATCCATAGCAAAGACCGAAGTGGGAAAATTTAGTAGGGGTTGGATTTCAATTAGGCACTAACTCAGTGTCATCTCATCTGGCATATTAGTGTGCTTTGATACTTGGCTAGAAAATAGCCATAGGAGAATACAAACAGCTTACTTACGCCTACAGTAGCGTTCTATATATTTGATTTCTGGTTGATCTGCTGGTGGCTGTAGTTTCTGCAGTGCATGTACTTGCCAATTCTGAGCAATTTGTAGTGAGACTTGCGACCGCTGTGTTCTGCGCTTAGTGACGCACATATCCATAGCAAAGACCGAAGTGGGAAAATTTAGTAGGGGTTGGATTTCAATTAGGCACTAACTCAGTGTCATCTCATCTGGCATAGTAGTGTGCTTTGATACTTGGCTAGAAAATAGCCATAGCAATAGGATAGCATTGTTTGGTTTTAAAAACTCAAAAAAAAACAAAAAACACAAAAAAAAAAAAACACAAAAAAAACCAAAAAAAAGTTAAAAAAAAAATAAAGTTATAACTCTCATTTTAAAAATGTTTAACCCGAGGGCTAGGGGTAGAGGACGAGGGCGGGGACGTGGGCGTCCAACTACTGCAGGGGTCAGAGGCCGTGGTCCTGGGCGGGGTGAGACACCACCTGCTGATGAGGGAGCAGGGGAACGCCGCAGAGCTACACTCCCTAGGTTCATGTCTGAAGTTACTGGGACTCGTGGTAGAGCACTGTTGAGGCCAGAACAGTGCGAACAGGTGATGTCGTGGATTGCTGACAATGCTTCGAGCAATTTGTCCACCACCAGTCAGTCTTCCACGCAGTCCACCCATGTCACCGAAATCGCCACTCCTCCAGCTCCTGCACCTCAGCCTCCTCCCCCCCAGTCTGCCCCCTCCCAGGAAAATTTGGCATTTGAACCGGCATACTCTGAGGAACTGTTTTCTGGACCCTTCCCACAGTCACAAACCACTTGTCCGGTTGCTGCTGAGCAATTTTCCGATGCCCAGGTTTTCCACCAGTCACAGTCTGTGGGTGATGATGACCTTCTTGACGTAGTGGAAGTGTGTAAAGAGGTGTCCGACGATGAGGAGACACGGTTGTCAGACAGTGGGGAAGTTGTTGTCAGGGCAGGAAGTCCGAGGGGGGAGCAGACTGAGGGATCGGAGGATGATGAGGTGACAGACCCAAGCTGGGTTGAGAGGCCGGGTGAACACAGTGCTTCTGAGACGGAGGAGAGTCCTCGACCAGAACAGGTTGGAAGAGGCAGTGGTGGGGCCAGACGGAGAGGCAGGGCCAGAGCTGGTGCATCAGCGCCAAATGTGTCAACTAGTGAAGCTCCCGTGGCGAGGGCTCTTGCGGCGAGGGCTAGATCTTCAGAAGTCTGGAGGTTCTTTAAGGAAACACCGGATGACCGACGGACTGTGGTGTGCAACATTTGCCAAACCAGGCTCAGCAGGGGTTCCACCACTACTAGCTTAACTACCACCAGTATGCGCAGGCATATGAATGCTAAGCACCCCACTCAGTGGCAACAAGCCCGTTCACCTCCGGCCGTGCACACCACTGCTCCTTCCCCTGTGTCAGCTGATAGTCAGCCCCCTGCCCAGGACCCTGCCACAAAAACCCCATCGTCGCCTCCACGATCCTCCACAGCATCCACCAGTGTTCAGCTCTCCATACCCCAGACGCTGGAGCGGAAACGCAAATATAGTGCAACCCACCCGCACGCCCAAGCCCTTAATGTGCACATCTCCAGATTGCTTAGCCTGGAGATGCTGCCCTATAGGCTAGTAGAGACCGAGGCCTTTCGCAACCTCATGGCGGCGGCCGCCCCTCGGTATTCGGTCCCCAGCCGCCACTACTTTTCCCGATGTGCCGTCCCAGCCCTGCACCAGCACGTGTCAGACAACATCATCCGTGCCCTGACCAACGCCGTTTCTGACAAGGTCCACCTGACCACGGACACGTGGACGAGTGCTGCCGGGCAGGGCCACTATATATCGCTGACGGCACATTGGGTTAACTTGGTGGAGGCTGGGACCGAGTCTGACCCTGGGGCTGCTCATATACTGCCGACGCCGAGGATTGCGGGGCCTACCTCGGTCCAGGTGTTTCAGGCCTACTATGCCTCCTCCTCCTCCCACCCCTCCTCCACCTCCTCCTCCGAACTACCATCCGTGGGCACGGCGCCATCAGTCGGTAGCTCTAGGCACAGCAGCAGTGCCGTCGCTAAGCGACAGCAGGCGGTGCTCAAACTGCTGAGCCTAGGCGACAAAAGGCACACCGCCCAAGAGCTATTACAGGGCATCACGGCGCAGACTGATCTGTGGCTGGCACCGCTGAACCTCAAGCCGGGAATGGTTGTGTGTGACAACGGCCGTAACCTGGTGGCGGCTCTGCAACTCGGCAGACTGACACATGTGCCATGCCTGGCCCATGTGTTAAATCTGATAGTTCAGCGTTTCCTCAAGACATACCCCAATCTGTCTGATTTGCTCACGAAGGTGCGCCGCATCTGTGCGCATTTCAGGAAGTCCAGCCCAGATGCTGCCACTCTCAGGGCAGCGCAGCGCCGCCTCCAACTGCCCGCTCACCGACTGTTGTGCGACGTGCCCACGAGGTGGAATTCAACACTGACCATGTTATCCAGAGTTTACCAGCAGCGCAGAGCGATTGTAGACTGCCAGATGTCAACTTCCACCAGAACTGGTAGTCAGGTCAGTCAGCTTCCTCAAGTCTACAATGAGGAGTGGACGTGGATGTCTGATATCTGTCAGGTGCTGAGTAACTTTGAGGAGTCAACACAGATGGTCAGTGGCGATGCCGCCATCATCAGCCTCACCATCCCGCTGCTTGGCCTGTTGAAAAACTCTCTGGTCAGCATGAAGTCGGAAGCTTTGCGCTCGTCACAAGAGACAGGGGAAGAATATTCCCTTGTTGATAGCCAAAGCACCCTCAGGTCTGTTTCTCAGCGCATATCGGAGGAGGTGGAGGTGGAGGAGGATGAGGAGGAAGAGGAGGAGAATGTTGGCGAGACACAAGAGGGGACCATTGTTGAGTCCTTCACTGTTCAGCGTGTATGGGCAGAAGAAGAGGAGTTGGAGGAGTTGGAGGAGGAGGAAATGGACAGTCAGGCCAGTGAGGGGAGTGAATTCTTACGCGTTGGTACTCTGGCGCATATGGCAGATTTCATGCTAGGCTGCCTATCCCGTGACCCTCGCGTTCAAAGAATTTATTCCAGCACCGATTACTGGGTATTCACTCTCCTGGACCCACGGTACAAGCAAAATCTTTCCACTCTCATCCCTGCAGAGGAAAGGAGTGTGAGAATGCATGAATACCAGCAGGCCCTGGTGCACAAGCTGAAACAGTATTTCCCTTCTGACAGCGCTAGCGGCAGAGTGCGTAGTTCTGCGGGACAAGTAGCGAGGGAGAGTAGGCGAGCAGGCAGCTTGTCCAGCACTGGCAAGGGTACGCTTTACAAGGCTTTTGCCAGCTTTATGTCACCCCAGCAAGACACTGTCACCTGTCCCCAGTCTCGGCATAGTAGGGCTGATCTTTACAGAAAGATGGTGAGGGAGTACGTAGCTGACCATACCATCGTCCTAAATGATCACACAGCTCCCTACAACTACTGGGTTTCAAAGCTGGACATGTGGCACGAACTGGCGCTGTACGCCTTGGAGGTTCTTGCCTGCCCTGCCGCTAGCGTCTTGTCCGAGCGGGTTTTCAGTGCAGCTGGTGGCATCATCACCGATAAGCGTACACGCCTGTCGACTGACAGCGCTGACAGGCTGACGCTTAGTAAAATGAATAAAGGCTGGATTTCTCAGAATTTCCAATCTCCACCAGGTGAAGGAAGCTCAACCTGAATAATTGATCCACTCCTCCTCCTCCTCATTTTCCTCCTTCTCCTCCTCTTTGTACAGTAAAGCAGAGGAAAATGGCTATTTTTTGACAGGGCCCACTGGCTCTTGCTATAGTACTTTATGCATTTAATTTTTCTGGAGGGCCACCTACCCGGTCCTCTGTTTGAAACAATTTTTGTGAGTGCCACATACAGGCACTCAATCTATTCCATTTTTCTGGAGGGCCACCTACCCGGTCCTCTGTTTTAAAAAATTTTTGGGACTGCCACATACAGGCACTCAATCTATTCCATTTTACTGGAGGGCCACCTACCTGCTCCTCTGGTTTGAAAAATGTTTGGGACTGCCACATACAGGAACTCAATCTATTCCATTTTACTGGAGGGCCACCTACCTGCTCCTCTGGTTTGAAAAATGTTTGGGACTGCCACATACAGGCACTCAATCTATTCCATTTTACTGCAGGGCCACCTACCTGCTCCTCTGGTTTGAAACATTTTTGGGACTGCCACATACAGGCACTCAATCTATTCCATTTTACTGGAGGGCCACCTACCTGCTCCTCTGGTTTGAAAAATGTTTGGGACTGCCACATACAGGCACTCAATCTATTCCATTTTACTGGAGGGCCACCTACCTGCTCCTCTGGTTTGAAAAATTTTTGGGACTGCCACATACAGGCACTCAATCTATTCCATTTTACTGCAGGGCCACCTACCTGCTCCTCTGGTTTGAAACATTTTTGGGACTGCCACATACAGGCACTCAATCTATTCCATTTTACTGGAGGGCCACCTACCTGCTCCTCTGGTTTGAAAAATGTTTGGGACTGCCACATACAGGCACTATCCAAATTAAATTGTCTCCATAGCAGCCTCCACACGTTGTCTCCATTGCTACCTCCAAAAGTCGTCCATATAGCTGCCTCCATACATCGTCCCTTTATCAAACGAGGTGTGTCAGGCAGAAATTTGGGTTGTTTTCATGGATTCCACATCAAAGTTGTTAACTTTGTCGCCACCCTGCTGTGTTATCCACAAAATATACTGGCAAACTTTTACCATTTAGGGATATTATTTCAGCGCTTCTTGCGCATCTGTTTACATTCCCCTCACCCGCCATATCCTAAACTTATAAGAACGCTACTACACTTGATCTTATACAAAAGGTTCTTAGAAGTGCTGTTTGGGGAGTAGCCTAGAGACAGGGGCTTGGATTGGCGAAAGCTCGCCTGGCAGCGGAGCGCCAGCTCCATGCGCATCATGCGCTTCTTGCGCATCTGTTTACATTCCCCTCACCCGCCATATCCCAAACTTATAAGAACGCTACTACACTTAACTTGGTGCAGGCTGGGACCGAGTCTGACCCTGGGGCTGGTCATATACTGCCAACGCAGAGAATTGCGGGGCCTACCTCGGTCCAGGTCTCAAAGGCCTACTATACCTCCTCCCACCCCTCCTCCACCTCCTCCTCCTCCGAATTACCATCCGTGGGCATGGCGCCATCAGTCGGTAGCTCTAGGCACAGCAGCAGTGCCGTCGCTAAGCGACAGCAGGCGGTGCTGAAACTGCTGAGCCTAGGCGATAAAAGGCACACCGCCCAAGAGCTATTACAGGGCATTCCACATCAAAGTTGTTAACTTTGTCGCCACCCTGCTGTGTAATCCACAAAATATACTTGCAAACTTTTACCATTTAGGGATATTATTTCAGCGCTTCTTGCGCATCTGTTTACATTCCCCTCACCCGCCATATCCTAAACTTATAAGAACGCTACTACACTTGATCTTATACAAAAGGTTCTTAGAAGTGCTGTTTGGGGAGTAGCCTAGAGACAGGGGCTTGGATTGGCGAAAGCTCGCCTGGCTGCAGAGCGCCAGCTCCATCCCAAGATCCAACTAACATAGTTGCAGCACCTTTAATCTACTACTAGTTCACTGCCTCCATAATAATAATAATAATAATCTTTATTTATATAGCGTCATCATATTCTGTAGCGCTTTACAAATCATAGGAAACAAATACAAATGTAATGTAACAGAGCACAACATTTGTATGGAACAACAGGAGTGAGGTCCCTGCTCGCCAGCGCTTACGGTTTATGAAGATGATGGGGTAACACGAGGTAAAAGAATATTTAATGGTCAAGCCATTCTTCTTAGGGAATAGAAAAAAATATAATAAATGGAATTGCTGTCGCTTGAACCACTCAGCCGTCATCTTATATACCAGGTCCAGGGTGAATGGGACTGCAGAGAAGTCTGGTGCCTGTTGGTTGCTGGATAACAGATGGGAGGACGACACAGGACGGGTTAGTAGAAGAGTTAAAACTTCATGCAGTTAATGAGTGTTATAGGCTTGCCTAAAGAAATGGGTTTTAAGAGCACGTTTGAAACTTTGGAGGTTAGGTATTAGTCTGATAGTCCGGGGCAGAGCATTCCATAGAATTGGTGCAGCTCTAGAGAAGTCTTGGAGACGCGAGTGGGAGGTCCGCACTAGGGTAGAGGTTAATCTAAGATCACTGGCGGATCTAAGAGCACGGGTTGGGCGATAGACTGAGATAAGAGAGGAGAGGTAGGGGGGTGCAGCATTATACAGAGCTTTATGGATGAGGGTTATTATTATTTTAAACTGTATTCGAAAGGAGACTGGCAGCCAGTGCAGCGACTGGCATGAACTGTAAGCATACATGGTCCCCTTATCAAACGAGCTGTGTCAGGCAGAATTTTGGGTTGTTTTCATGGCTTCCATGTTAACTTTGTCACCACCCTGCTGTGTAATCCACAAAATATACTGGCAAACTTTTATCATGTACCGATATTATTTGAGCGCTTCTTGCTCACCTCCTTTGGTTCCTCTCTGCCACCCATTGGTTTGAAGCCTGAGTCCAATTAGGGTATGTCGCCATGACACTCTCTAGCCTGCTGCCGCTGCCTCTGCATGCCGTCCCCTATAGTGTCAGGGTCAATTATTGGATGTTTTAGATGCTATCTAGCTTCATTCTGTCACTCTGTCATGGCCATGCTGTTGCCCATAATTTTGGCATAATGGTGCGATTAGGCAGCCTCAGAGGCATCCATGCATGCTGCCCCTGCTGTTTCCTGTCCATTTCCGTGGTGTTTCCATCCTTTTCTGAGGTTCCCAGGTGTTTGGCCAAGCTTCCCTGTGCAGAGCCTTGGTCCCCTTGAAAAATGCTCGAGTCTCCCATTGACTTCAATGGGGTTCGTTATTCGAGACGAGCACTCGAGCATCGGGAAAAGTTCGTCTCGAATAACGAGTACCCGAGCATTTTAGTGTTCGCTCATCTCTAGTTTCAACGCAGTGCGTCTTAATCATGACCTTTAACATATGTCGTTGGACTGACCAATGCCCCTTAATATGTGTCGCGTGGAGGCCAGCGCAGCTGCCCCACAAAAGGGTTGCATGCAGTACAATAGCGGAATAGACACTTCTTCTATACCTGTGCAAGCCGTTTTAGCCTAGAAGAACGTGCACAATCCGACAAATGTGTGGCACACAGCCCTTATATGTGCCCCAGTATGTCAATATGTAACTCACTGTTCACTGAAGACAGTTGCACCTCTATCCAGGAACTACACACTGTTTGACCCATGTGCTGGCCGTACTTCCCAAACCAAACACTGTGTAGACCGCAGACCACACAGCATTATAGATGACTTCTGTCCTGTGCTGAATGCATGATTACATTACTGGACTTGATGCATTCTGTCTTTTGGTCATTTTGGACATTGTCACATGGACTAAATTACTCGGACCAGATATGGTCAAGGCCGTGATGTTCAAGGCCAAGATATGATGCACTAAGTTTAGTACACCGGATCAAGGTAGATCTAGGAAATGCCGCTTCACGGACTACGTTACTTGGTCATTGGGCCCAACAGATACAATTGTTCTGGTTGTATACCCTAGGAAGCCTCTAAATTGTTGTCTATGGTACCTCTGTGGACAAGTATTAAGATAGAGCTCGGTCCCACCCAACGATCCTTTGGTACTCTGGTGGCCAGTCCAGTAACATCTCCTAGACACCTTTAATGTGTTTAAGATACTGAACTACTTGTTTTATAGACTTACATTTTACAAGTATGTTATGGAAAGTAACTAGAGAATGATGCATAGTTAAAAATGTGCCATATTGATACAGAATTGTGACATGAAATATTTATCCAAAGAAACCAAGAGGGGATGTAAAGGGGAAAAAGTGTCAACATGTCAAGCAAAATACATCAAATCTATCACAATTTGCCTGCATTGCACAATATCTAGAGACTTTGTTACTTATACTATATGTATTTATATTTTTACATGATATGTATCTTATCTATAGAACCCAAAATTCTGTTGATCTTATATAGAGCTGCACCTCTGAATGTGGAGGCTGAATGAGCATGGCTAGATGTGTTATATCTCACTAATTTTTATTTTACAATATCTACTTGTTTTTTTGTTACTTTCGGTTGATTATAGATGTAATTACAGAATGAGCTGACCGACAATTACAAGTAGTCCCGAATCTTCATTAGGGTCTGATTACCTCTGCCATTAGCTTATGGCTGTTCTATTATTAGAGACAAGTGCCTTTTACCCTAATGGACAGAAAGTTCAGAGTAATATCTTGATTATCTCATCAATAATCATTTAGAATCATTTTTCTTCATCCTGTGAAGAAATCCATCACATGCCTTTCAAAAAAGTGAAGAGAATTAAATTACCTTCTAGGTTCTAGAACAACTGGGAATAAACATTTTTGTCGGAATGTGTGAAATTAGAGCGAGATAATAGAGTTTATTTCTAATTACGTGCATAATACAGCTTGATGAACAATTTGCAGAATATCTTGGACCACTGGTTTTCAATGGAAGGCATGGAAATGATTGTGTATTCTGAGTAGAGATGGGCGAATCGATTCTAATGAATTGGAATTCGGTTAGAATTTCATGAAAACTTTGATTCGTCACTCTGCACCCTTCAGAGAACAAATGACTTGTGCCGAACCGAGGTGGAGAGTTCGAAGCCGAAATTTTTTTTTTCAAAAAGGCAGTGCCAGCCCTTCACAAACATGTAGAACAGAAGGTGGGACAGTCCTGGTGAGTCTGGTGAAATCAGTGGTGTTTCCACTCAGGTGACAAGAGAGGAGAAGCAGGAGCATCCGGAGGAGGTAGAAGACGAGGCAGATGACCCAGAAGCACCGTGACAGTATACAGTGGAGATGGAGTCAACATCCGGCATAGGGATGAGTTGACTTTTTCCAGCTGCTGAGAGAGAGGAACAACTGGCATACTATAGAGAAATACGGTGCACACAGTTGTCTGCTGCTTATGTGCGCCATTATCCATCTTCAGTCAGGTCTGACCGGGGGATTCCTGGCAGTCATCGCTCGCGTACTAATGCCACGGCTGCTGTGGGGAGATGGGGGGGGGGGGGGTAGGAGCAGTAGCAGCTCCATCAGCAGCAGCAGCTTATGTCTGGAGTCCTTAATGAGCAGCTTCCTTCACCCGCCTAGTGGGGAGGGTAACCGCCACCACCAGCAGCAGCAGGACATGGAGCAGACCCTGCACCAGCAGGTGGTGGCCTACTTGGACAGCACTTTACCACCCCAAGTAGAGGATCCCCTGGACTACTGGGCAGCCAAACTTGATGTGTGGCCGCAACTTGCGGAGTTTGCAGTAGAGAAGCTGTCCTGCCCGGCCAGTAGTGTGGCATCAGAGCGGGTGTTCAGTATGGCAGGGGCCATCGTTAACCCCAGGAGAACCTGCTTGTCCACCCGTAATGTGGAGAGACTGACCTTTGTCAAAATGAATCAGGCTTGGATCGGCCACGATTTCATCTGATTTCATGTGATCTGGTTTGCTTGTAAGCCATATAAGAGTCACAATTCCTGGCGCACAACTTTTTATCTATCTTTCAAATTAAGTGGATGGAGCGATGGGGATTGGACCATCTCTGGAGCATCTCCATATATGGGGTATACATGCGCCGACGACAGGAGTATCATGTGCACTATCCCCCCTTGTGTCTAAAATGTGGCTTGGAAACTCATTGACCTTCTTTGTGTGGCTCCAGATTCCCCTAAGCCTGGGAAAAACAGGTTCCACGGATTCAGGGAAACCATCTTGTATTTCCAGCCCTGTCATAAACCCCTGCATTCATAGCAAATTTTCCACTGCCGATTTATCATTGCAGAGTACTGCCCAGTTTACCAATACACATGGGTGTAAAGCTGCGTTACACGATTGCGGATTGTCTGTACTTTTGCAGTTTCCACACTATTTTCTTCTTTTTAAACATCATTTAATTAGACAAATAAACTCAATGGATGGGACGGCGTTCAAATACAAGTGTACAAAGGTCGCTGCACTTTATGGTGCAATGTAAAGAAACATTTCCTGAAAATCGTACTAAACAAATTAAAGGCACTGGACAGCAATGATAACATATGTTTGATGATAGGTGAAAGCTTCATTGTCTGTACATAATGTACTTCTAAACAAACACATGCTAACAACATATTGATCAATTACGTCAGCAGCCAATTAAAATAGAGAGTCATAACTGGGTCATACAACGCTTTACTGTAACATAATACACAAATAATTTTACATTTTTAATTATATCTATTGGAATGGAATAATAGTGACTATGTGTCCATACAATGTAACAAAGAATGTAACTGATCATCTGGTTCTGCTCCCGGGGTACGTTGTGCCTGAGCGTGACTGCTGGCTGTCCCAACACCAAGCTAAAATCCATGATTTTAAATTTTAACTTTTTAAAACCTTATAAGTATACAGTTCAGAGTATTACCCTTAAAATGGACTTGAAGTGTTAAAAAGATTCAATTAATTTGTGGATTTTGACTTTAACTTTAAAACTATGGCTTCCAACCTTCCCTATCTTGAAATCCAATCCACACTTAGCATTGAGATTGCGTATTTCTCAAAAATTTCAGTTTATTTAAGGGTCTCATGACCAAGAAATGTATTTTCAGTGTTATGTTCTCTCTTTAGTGCAGCAGCTAGCATGCTTCCCACGGCTTCCCTATACAGGAAAAGTGTGTGGCCCCCATCCCAGTTTATTATAGTGCACCGTATGTCATGCATGTCATTGTCTCGCCTACTAGAAGGTTCATAGTATCATAGTATCATAGTATATAAGGCTGGAAGGAGACGCAAGTCCATCAAGTCCAACCTTTAAGAATTAAATAAATGTTTTATCCCCATAACCCGTGATATCCAGGCCTCTCTTGAACATGTACATAGAGTCCGCCATAACAACCTCCTGCGGCAGAGAGTTCCATAGTCTCACTGCTCGTACAGTAAAGAACCTTTGTCTATGTTGATGGTAAAATCGCCTCTCCTCTAGGCGTAGAGGATGTCCCCTTGCTCTGGTCACAGGCCTAGGTATAAAGAGTAGAGATGAGCGAGTATACTCGTCCGAGCTTGATGCTCGTTCGAGTATTAAGGTACTCGAAACGGCTCGTTACTCGGACGAGTATTTCCCCTGCTCGAGATCGAGCATTTAATTAAAAAAACACAGTGAAGAACAATGAAGAATAGAATAAAAACAGTGAACACAGGATCATTTAAGTGAAAAACACAGTGAAAAACACAGTGAAGAATAGATTACAGATGTTCGGCACATCTGCTTACTTGTCGGGAGATACGCGCGGAACGGTGCAAACAAAATAGCATGTGAAGAACAATATATATGTGTGAAGAACACATTGAAGAACACGGTGAGCAGGACAGAGACAACGGGGAGCAGCACAGAGACACCGGGGAGCAGCACAGAGACACCGGGGAGCAGCACGGAGACATCGGGCAGCGGCACGGAGACATCGGGGAGTGGCACGGAGACATGGGGGCACGGAGACATCGGGGAGCGGCACGGAGACATCAGGGAGCGGCACGAAGACATCGGGGCACGGAAACATCGGGCAGCGGCACGGAGCGGCACGGAGACATCGGGGCACGGAGACATCGGGGCACGGAGACATCGGGGCACGGAAACATCGGGGAGCGGCACGGAGACATCGGGGAGTGGCAAGGAGACATCGGGCAGCGGCACGGAGACATTGGGGCACGGAGACATCGGGGCACGGAAACATCGGGGAGCGGCACGGAGACATCGGGGAGCGGCACGGAGACATCAGGGCACGGAGACATCGGGGAGCGGCACGGAGACATCGGGGCACGGAGACATCGGGGAGCGGCACGGAGACATCGGGCAGTGGCACGGAGACATCGGGGCACGGAGACATCGGGGCACGGAGACATCGGGGCACGGAGACATCGGGGAGCGGCACGGAGACATCGGGGAGCGGCACTGAGACATCGGGGAGACTTCAGTGGAAGAAGAGCAGCGGATCCCGGGACAGGACAAGTAAGCAGATGTGCAGAACATCTGTAATCTATTCTTCACTGTGTTTTTCACTTAAATGATCCTGTGTTCAATGTTTTTATTCTATTCTTCACTGTTCTTCACATCTGCTAACTTGTCGGGAGAATAGATTGCAGATGTTTGCATACATCTGCTAACTTATCAAAAGACATTCTTTTTCAATTAATTAACACATTTTATTCCCGAACCATGGTCCCTTTGAAAAATGCTCGAGTCTCCCATTGACTTCAATGGGGCTCGTTATTCGAGACGAGCACTCGAGCATCTGGAAAAGTTTGTCTCGAATAACGAGCACTCGAGCATTTTAGTGCTCGCTCATCTCTAATAAAGAGATCTTTGGAGAGATCCTTGTACTGTCCGTTCAGGTATTTGTACATTGTAATGAGGTCTCCCCTCAGTCGTCTTTTTTCTAAACTGAATAATCCCAAATTTTGTAATCTGTCAGTGTATTCTAATCCCTCCATTCCCCTAATAATCCTGGTTGCTCTCCTCTGCACCCATTCCAGCTCTACTATATCCTTTTTATACACTGGTGCCCAAAACTGTACACAATATTCCATGTGTGGTCTGACCAGGGATTTGTATAAGGGCAAAACTATGTCTTTATCATGAGAATCTATTCCTCTCTTGATACATCCCATTATTTTATTTGCTTTAGCAGCAGCCGCCTGGTTCTGGTCACTAAAATTAAGTTTACCATCCACCAATACCCCCAAGTCCTTTTCAGCTTCAGTTTTACTAAGTAATTGACCGTTTAGAACATAATTATACATTTTGTTTCCATGGCCCAAGTGCATAACTTTACATTTATCTACATTAAACCTCATCAACCATTTCTCTGCCCACACCTCAAGCTTCCACAAATCCCTCTGTAATGCTAAACTATCGACCTCAGTATTTATTACTTTACACAGCTTAGTATCATCTGCAAATATTGAAACTTGACTGTGTAAACCCACTACAAGGTCATTAATAAAAATATTAAAAAGAAGTGGCCCCAATACTGACCCCTGTGGCACTCCACTGGTAACATCAACCCAATCTGAGAATGTGCCATTAATGACCACCCTCTGTTTTCTATCACTAAGCCAATTACTTACCCAAATACACAGATTTTCTCCTATTCCCAGCAGTCTCATTTTATATACCAACCTTTTATGTGGCACGGTGTCAAATGCCTTTGAAAAGTCCAAATATACAACATCCACAGCATCCCCCAGATCCAGTCTTGAACTTACCTCCTCGTAGAAACCAATCAGATTAGTCTGACAGGACCGATCTCTCGTAAACCCATGCTGACGCTGGGTTATAAGGTTGTGCACAGTGAGATACTCCAGGATAGCATCTCTAATAAACCCCTCAAATATTTTCCCCACCACAGGAGTTAGACTCATGGGTCTGTAGTTTCCAGGATCACTATTTGATCCTTTTTTGTATATTGGTACCACATTTGCTATGCGCCATTCCTGTGGAACATAACCAGTCCTCAGTGAATCTTCAAATATTAAAAATAACGGTTTGTCTATCACCGTACATAATTCATGCAGAACCCGGGGGTGTATACCATCTGGCCCAGGTGATTTATCTATCTTAGTGCTTGCGAGGCGGCGCCGTACCTCTTCCTGGGTTAAACTGTTGACATTATAAAAAGAATTAACATTATTCCTCATTGTGTCTTCCACCAGGGGATTTTCCTGGGTAAAGACAGTTGAGAAGGTGACATTCAGTAGATTGGCCCTTTCCTCATCTCCTTCCACCATGATCCCCATATTATTTCTAAGGGGACCCACACTCTCTGTTTTTAGTTTCTTATCATTTATATACTTGAAAAATAATTTGGGATTATTTTGCTCTCCCTGGTAATATTTCTCTCAGTCTCTATTTTTGCGGCCTTTATCTGCTTTTTACAGGATTTATTTTTCTCTCTATAATCCTGTAATGCCTCATCGCTACCTTCACGTTTTAGCACCTTAAACGCTTTATCTTTCTCGCTTATTGCTTTCCTTACAAGACTAGTTAGCCACATAGGGTTTTTCTTGTTCCTTTTATGCTTTTTCCCATAAGCTATGTGTTTCTCACAGGACTTTTTCAGAATATATGAGAAAAAGTCGTATTTTTGGGGGGGGCTTTTGTCTTTGAGAACATTATCCCAGTCTATGCCTTTAAGGTCTTCCCTTAGTTGCCCTCCTGAAGTTTAGAGTGTTGGTTGTCCCTTCACTAACGCTTAAGCGGTGACTACAATACTGATGAGCCACTGGTAGAAGTGGCATCTAGCAGTTCACATGCGACAATTGTGCTTCTTCAGGTACATACAATGGGGCAGATTTACTTACCCGTCCTGTCACGATCCCTGAGGTGCGTTGTCCGACGAGGATGAAGTCCAACGCGATTCACTAAGATCGTGCGCCCGATATCCTGCATGTGTCGCTTCCCCGCTGAGGTCCGCCGGAGTTCACCCTCTTCTTCCCGGTGCATGTGATTGCATGGCTTGCGACACAATTTTAATTTTAAATCCCGCGCTTAGTCTGAATCAGTCGTGTTGTCCGACGGCCACGCCATCCGGCGTCTGCACCAAAAACCCCTGTTAAATGCGGTGCAAATCGGAAATAGTCGGGAAACCCGACGGAAATGTGGTGTGCGGACCCTTAGTAAATGTGCCCCAATGTTTCCCAGCCATGAATTATTGTTTGCTGAATATGCTGCCCAGATGTCTTCTCAGCATATCTCCACACTGTGCCCCTAAAAATACCATACTTACACTACATGGTTTTTTTATGATGGACTCCCCAAAAAACAGAGATGTTAACACAGCAGGGGACATGTGAAAATGATTGGCAACCATGTTAGATATGGTTGTGTCAAGTGCACCAAGGCGGAATCTATCGGTTATGGGGCAATTTTAATTCCTGTTTGACACTCTTCAATATGTTTTAGTTCCAATGGAATATGTGGCATGAAGTCAAGGTTTTTTGTAATGAATTATTAAATGAAGTTTATGATTAAAGTTTTTTACTTTCATACTGTGCGTAAACTTCTTGCTGAGTATTTAAGGACTTCATAAAATTGCAGTCTAGCAAAGGAACTCCATTCACATCACTTTTTCTACATCACTAACCTATACAGAAAAGAGCAAGAAGTACAGAACCGCAGGTGGTAAATAGCACCATATGTTTAACAGGTTAGATCCTAACTTAGAGTGATTTATTTAGAAGACACAAATCCATCAAGTTACAGAGGACTTGTCACTTTCTTCATTAGTAAATCCCAGTGCCAAGTACATTCTGCAAAACTACCAGGGATGGGAGTTTCGAAAAACTCAAAAATATGGGCATGAAATAATGATTAACCATAACCTGTGATTTAGGACTGGCATGATGGGCATTTAAGGGGTATTCCGGGAATATGAACGTCTGATACAAAAACCCATGATGCTATAGATAAATGAATGTAACAAAATTCAATGGGGCACATTTACTTACCCCGTCCAGTCGCGATCCTGCGGCGCGTTGTCCGACGCTGATTCGGGTTCTGCCGGGATTCACTAATGTCGTGCGCCCGATATCCAGCAGGTATCGCTGCTGCGCCGAGGTCCGCCGGTGTTCACCTTCTTCTTCCTGATGCATGTAAGTGATTGATCTTGCGACACAATTCGTTTTTTAAATTCCACAGTTTTTCCGTATCCGTCGGGTTGTCGAGTGGACGATGCGCCATAATCCGGTCGCGTGCGCCAAAATCCCGAGGCAATTTGGCGCAAAATGGAAATATTTGGGAAACCTGACAAAAGTGTGGCGTTCAGACCCTTAGTAAATGAGCCGCAATGTTTTTAGTTACAAAATGGATTACATAGTTTGATTTTCTGATTCACAAAATTTGATGGCCTCTCTAAAGTAGGTGAAATTATAACCAAGATGTCCGCCACTGGAAACCACAAGTCCCATGATCCTTTAGTTCTCAGTAACTCCTCCTCCATCTTATTTTCTGCCCCCAGTGATGATGTAACAGACTGTCCTGCTCTCTTTCCATAGTAATGATGTGTAACTGCCATCACTGCACATCACCAAAACATTGACCAGACTGGATGCACTGCGACCAACAGTCTACAACCAAACATAGTGGTGATCACATGACCTGCCCAGGCAGGTGCAGGACATGTGATGTGGACATGTGACCAGCAGCCATCTTCTGTCCTGTGTCTTCTCCGCGCGGAGGAAATAAACGGACTGATTAAAGGGCCAGTAGCATTTTAATTCTTCATTACATTGTATGTCAGCAGCATTTTTCTGCTAAGGGGAGCAAAATTTTAAATAACAACTAATTACATATTAGTTTATATTTTGCTGACTCATTTGTATATGAATTATGGTAATTCCTGAAAAAAAAAACCTTTAAGTATATGATAAGTAATATAATGAGTAATCTTAATACACTTACTGGTAGGATATTAACAAATACTACAGACACTGTGCCAGTATTACTATTTCTGCTGAGCTCAGCTCCTTGCATCCACTTCAATTGTGCTCATATAAACTGAGGATTTCTTTAAAGGGATCTGTCTCCGAACCAATTGGTTGTGTCCTCACTTTTAGCAACTAATTTTGGTGGAGACCTATCCTGCCAATGTATATAGGGCAGATGTGGGTATAACGTCCTCTACATTTATTACAGGTTATGCCTCTTTATTAATATATTGTTTTCTGCAGCAAAATGGACCCTGGGCCCCCTCAATTCACTATGGGCTAGGTACCACTGGTATTTTGCATCCCCTGTAGCTTCAACCCTGTGTTCTTATGATCAGTAGTGAGTCTGGCTGCTGAACCCTAATATATCTTACTTTAAAGGGATTGGCCACAAATACTTAAGGTTATCAGTGTAAGTACAATCCCCTAATAAGATTATACTCTACTTAAATGGATAACCTTTTGGCCTTTTCCAGGATGATGTTCCAGGGTAAAGTGATGTAATCCTCCAGCACATTTTGGGACTTCCGTTGATGTCCTGTGTCCTGCAGAACTTCTGGGACATCAGGTGTCTGAGAGCTTAACTACACTAATAATAATAATTAATATATCCAAGCCTCCCCCACTAAACAGCAGTGTCTGTCTCTAATAATGACTATGGATGCAGGTGCATGTGACTGTCCCAGGCGTGCCCCAAAACCAGCTTAGATTTGTGCTTAGCCACCTGATTCACCAGAAGTGGCGCAGCACATGGAATGTCATTGGAACTCCCAAAAGGTGCTGGCGGATCCAGGCAATTCCAGCATCGTCCAGGCAAAGGCAAAAGTTTTATTAGTGTATGTAAGGGATTGTCCGCTGATTAACTTTAGTATTTGTGTCCAATGTCTTTAACACATCAGGGTGAGCGGATCCTTTTGGGTTACTCAAGTTTGGTCAAACCTTGAAAAAGTTTGATTTGGGTACCAGAACATGAACCCGAACCCACTGGTAACACCCACAATCGGTGCTAGAACTGATGGGGGGGGGGTGTTAACTCTGTAAATACACATCACCATTTTACCTACACTCCCAGTGACATTATTGGGAAGGCTGCTGTATTTAAAGGGTTAACACCCACAATTGGTGCCAGTGTTAATCGCAGGTATTACCAGTGGGGGTGAATGGAATGCTGGATACCCAACTTCTGATGTTCAGGTTATATAGACCCTTTTGCAACATAATGGGGCAAATTTACTTACCTGGTCCTGTGGCGATCCCCGATTTGGACAGTCCGACGAAGATGAAGTCCGGCGCAATTCACGAAGCTCGTGCACCTGAGTTCCTGCATCTGTTGCTTCCACGCGGTGGTCCGCCGGAGTTCACCTTCTTATTCCCGGTGCTTGTAAGTGCGTGTCTTGCAACACAATTCTAAATGTTAAATCTTGCGCGTTGTCGGAATCCGTCGGGTTGTCCGACGGCCACGTCCCCCCGATTTGTGTTGCGTGCAAGCCGGAGCCGATGCGCCAAAATCCGATCGTGTGCCCCATAATCCCCTGTTAAATGTGTCGCAAAACGGAAATATTTGGGAAACCCAATGAAAATGCGCTCTGCGGACCCTTAGTAAATGAGCCCCACTATATTTTTCTGTTTGAAACATTTAGAAAAAATCTGTTGAGGATTTTAAATCCTACATGAAAACTTTTATGCAGATTTTGTTGGTTCCTGGGTTTTTAATTCGTTGGAGGAAAGTAAAATGGAAAACTTTGCGGAAGAGCAAAAACTTTGACCGGATTCTCTGACTACTTAATGGTGTCCGTCACAATTATGAGAACTAAACAAGTTGCTGACTTGTCACACTTGCCAATCTCCTTGGCAGGATACAGATGCTACAAGTCTACCTGACTGTATTCAGTGTGTCATTTATTGACTGCTGAAACTGTGATTTGCAAATAATTGGAGCAGCACCCCAATGTCATAGCAGAGTGACAGCTGCCCCGTGGGAGGAGCAGAGGGCTCAGGAAAGCCGTCAGCCCAGCAAACAGCAGGACCCCTGAAGGGACCAGTGTCCTCCCACACACACCTTTGTTTGGCCTTCCTCTAAGTTCTTGCTGACATGCCTGCATACTGTAGGACTGCATGGGATCCCCGCCAGCCAAAACACATGAATGGAGAGGCGCTGACAGGGACATTCTAACAGGAACTGAAGATCATCTTTAATATGATCAGGCGCATCTATTCATATAGTATTTCTTAGAACTTTTTATTGATTTTATAAAGACTTATTAGGATCTGAAGTCTTTGACCTCTTTCCTCCCATAGTCCTAGTCTTCAGATAAAATAACCTTTTGTTATGTTGGCCACACGATGATTAGTAGCAGAATCTCATTATGTGTAAATCGCTTCTCAGTATTTCACTTTTTATGGATGATTGTAAGTAGCAGGATTTGATTCCACCCCTAAAACCATTGCCCTTCTGTATATAGTCATATATAGGACAGACCAGTATTTGGATGCATGAGCTACCTATTGAGTTTTGTTACAAAATAACAACATCTACATATAAAGTTCACAATACAGTAGTCAGAGGTTACGTTTTATAGTAATGAATGCAGATTTGTTTTATTGAGCTCCGGGTGGCCACACATTTGTGTGCATGAGGTCTTACTCATAGGTTACTGTGTTATCCCTGGCCTCCTTCCTTCTAAAATCAACTTTTAATATTATGCTAATGAGTCAAAAGTTTCCTTTGGGTAGTTACCATAGCCCCTTAGTGCTCTCGCTTCACACCCTGCTACTAAATAACATTTGCTGACTTCCTCTCCAGAATGCATCCTGGTCATTGTTATAGTACCATATTTTTCGGACTACAAGGCGCACCGGATTATAAGGCGCACCATCAATAAATGTCAGTAAAACATCTAGGTTCATATTATAAGGATGCATGACTAGCAGGTGGCAGACCTGTGCACAGTTCATAGCAATTGTTGTCTGTAAGTACGGTTCATATATAAGGCGCACTGGACTATAAGGCGCACCTTTGATTTCTAAGAATATCAAAGGATTTTTTGTGCGCCTTATAGTCCGAAAAATACGGTAGTAATGAAAATGATGCCGTTTGGGGGTGTACCAACCTTTTCAGTTATTCCCTATGCATAGGATAACAGATCGCTGAGGGTCCAGCTGCGGGGACTGTCACCGATCAGTACCAAACCAGAAAACAGTGATCTTGTTCTCACTAATGAGTGGAGTATCAGAACAAGCGTGTGCCCTCGTGCTACATATAATAGTACAGGAATGTCATAGTGTTTGGCTATGTAAAGAACTTATATGGAACGAGAATGGTAGTACAGGGCATAGCCAAGCACTGTGATCGTCAATTTCCCAAATTACCCTACAAATGAATGTAGCGGAGGGATGCTCCGCTCCTTTAATTAGTGAGAATGGGACCCTCATTCTCCAGATTGCTGAGGGGGTACCATTCTTGTGATCGGTGAGGGTCCCAGTAATTGGTCCTCAGATTGAATTGTATTCCCCTATCCTGTGTATAGCTAATAACTTAACTAGTTTCTACAGTAGTCCCTTTCAATAACCAGAATATACCGAATTATAATGCATCTCGGCAGCCAGTTCAAACACGGTAAATGATTTTACTATGCACCTGATGGATGCAGTATTATGCTATAGTGTTATATACAGTAAAGTATAATAAAAAGGGTAAAGAATCAATAAGCTATATAAAAAAGTTGTCACAATATAATAAATCACGTCATTATTCCATTGCATCCCTTCTGCTTCATTTTCCCCTTATTGTGAAAGACAACATTGTCATAGAAATCTGTCGAGGATTAGAATGTCAGATTTTTTGGAATATTTGGATGTCAGGCCAAAAAAAAAAATTGTATTAAACTTTTTTACCTATAGATTGTATGTGAAAGTCTGTCTCAATAATAATTGGATATGACCCATAAGTACATTATATGCAGCACTCTTCGCTCCAGAGCCTCAAGGTAGATTTAGTATTGTGGATTGTCCGAGAAGCCAATTACAACCTTGGAGGGAGAAATACTGCAACCTTCAGGAAAACCACAACTAACAAAGTCTCAGCAGCAGGCCATTGTCACTGTGACTAGACACAGAGAAACCACCTGCAGGAATAGCCCTTTCTCTGTTTTTTCCCCAGAAGAAGCGTCTAAATGATGATTAATCACTGAATAAACTGAAGAAGTGACACACATATAAAGGCAGAGGGAATGGGGAGATGGGGAGAGAGCAGTAGGTGCATGTGGTCCAGTATGGGTGGGTGGAATGGTCAAAGATGATGGATTGGCCTGAGGATACTTGACACTTGAGTATCTTGTGGCTATAGGAGGGGGTTAAGCAGTATACAGTACTACCCTGTACCCTGTAACTACTTCTTATACTTTCATGTGGCAAATTGTATCTCCGGTCCATACAGTGGCATCAAGAAAACATTGGAAGTTTGAAGATTTAGTGCGAATTTTGATGTGCATTGCTATAACTTGTCCAAAACTCTCTCAAGGATTTTTTTTTATAAATTTGGCTCAATTTCGAACACTTGTTATTCCATTTTGTGCATCACTACACTGAGAGACTCACTTTTTTTTTAATATTAATTCAATATGTACCAGGTGCACAGGTTAACCAACAATGAATAGTCATAAAGTGGTAAATGTATTTGAAGTTATTCTATTTTTGTCTGAAAAAAACTGCAATTTAAATGAAATGAATGTAGTGGATTAAAGGCTATATGACATATCCACAGGACCTGCACCTTTACTGTAAACAAGGGTCCGCTGAACCTTTTCTTCAGCTGGGTCGTATAGAGGGGCTCATTTACTAAGGGTCCGAACGCCGCACTTTTGTCGGGTTTCCCGAATATTTCAGATTTGCTGCAAATTGCCCTGGGATTTTGGTGCACGCGATCGGATTGTGGCGCATCGGCGCCGGCTTTCGACAGAAATCGGGGGGGCGTGCCCCAGAGAGTTGGCTGCACATGCATGGCCACTTCCCAAGTCTATGGGAGCAACGAAAATAAGCAAGCAAATAGGATGGACTATTTTTGCCACATCCTTAGACCTGAATGGAGCGGGTCAATGGACCCTTAATTTAAAGAGAGTGGTGGGACTCCCATTTATAATGTATGTGTGACATATCCCAAGGACATACAGTGCCTTGTGAAAGTATTCAGCCCCCTTGAACTTTTCTACCTTTTGCCACATTTCAGGCTTCAAACACAAAGATAGAAAATTGTAATATTTGGTGAACAATCAACAAGTGAGACATAATAACAAAAGAAAAAACGGAACCCATTGTTCATTAAAAACAACATAAAATTCATCTATTTTTATTATATAGTCACATTACAAATCACATACATGTAAGTAATCACAGCGGGTGCAATATCAGAAGAAAGACCAGTAATTGTGGTCCAAAGCCACTATCAAAACTGCAAACACCACTCGGGTATTGTTGTAGTCATTAGGATAATATATCCTCAGTAAACATCTCCATTCTAAGTAAATACAATATCAAATTAGCCTAATGCTCTGGACAGATGTAAATAGACCAGTGTCTTACCCATGGTGCTTGAAGGGTGTGGACAATGGATAAAGGGGTATTCTCATATGCTGTATTTACAGGGCCTAGCAAAAGTATTTGGCCCCTTGAACTTTTCTACCTTTTGCCACATTTTAGGTTTCAAACATTAAGATATAAAATAGTAATTTTTTTTGGTGAAGAATCAACAAGTCGGACACAATTGTGAAGTGGAATGAAATTTATTGGATATTTTAAACTTTTGTAAAAAATAATAAACCGAAAAGTGGGACGTGTGATATTATTCAGCCCCTTTACTTTCAGTGCAACTCACTTCAGAAGTTCAGTGAGTTTCTCTAATGTTGTCCTAAATGACTGATGATGATTAATATAATCCACCTATGTGTAATCAAGTCTCCATATAAATACACCTGCTCTGTGATCGTCTCAGGGTTCTGTATTATGAAGACCAAGGAACACACCGGGCAGGTCCTGATACTGATGTGGAGAAGTTTAAAGCCAGATTTGGATAGAAAATGATTTCACAAACTTTAAACCTCCCGAGGAGCTGAGTGCAAGTGTCATATTGAAATGGAAGAAGTATCAGACCTCTGCAAATCTACCAAGACCCGGCCGTCCCTCTAAACTTTCATCTCAAACGAAGAGAAGACTGATCAGAGATGCCGCCAAGAGGCCCATGATCCCTCCGGATGATCTGCAGAGATCTACAGCTGAGGAGGGAGAGTCTGTCCATAGGACAACAAGCAGTCATACACTGCACAAATCTGGCCTTTATGGAAGAGGGCCAAGAGAAAAAACAGTTTCTCAAAGATATCCATAAAAAGTCTTGTTTAAAGTTTGCCACAAGCCACCGGGGAGACACCAAACATGTGGAAGAAGGGGCTCTGGTCAGATGATACTAGAATGCAACTTATTGGCCACAATGCCAAACGATATGATTGGCTTAAACACAATATTGTGTGCAAATGTGCAAAACTGACAGAGACCTGATACCCCAAGTGACTTGCAGCTGTAATTGCATCAAAAGATGGCGCTACAAAGTATTAACTTAAGAGGGCCAGATAATATTACACGCCCCACTTTTCAGTTTATTTTTTACAAAAGTTTAAAGTATCGCATACATTTCACCATTGTGCCCCACTTGTTCTTCACCAAAATAATTACAATTTTATATATTTATGTCTGAAATCTGGCAAAAGGTAGAAAATCTCAAGGAGGCTGAATACTTTCGCAAGGCCCTGGAAACACAGCATATAAGAATAGCCCTTTCATTTCTAGAAAGGGCTGTCTGTATAAAGACCAGTGAAGGCAGATGGTCGAGGAGTTCCCCAAAGCTGCCACTTTAATGCCATCTCATTTTATCAGTGCACCCTAGTAAATGAAAGACATGATTAGGTAGTTTACTATGAAGACTACATATATTCTTATCTAATTTTCATATGTAAAGCCCACTGCATCATAACTACTACTCCACTTGATGGGTGATGTTTGTAAAATAGAGGGGCACATTTATTTACCCGTCCCGTTGACGCCGCCGATCCAGAATGTCCGACGAGGATTCGGAGCTGCCGCGTTTCACTAAGATAATGGGTCCAATTTCCTGTATGTGTCGCTTCCCCCGCTCAGGCCCACTGGAGTTCATCATCTTCTTCCCGGTGCGTGTGAGTGCGTGTCTTGTGACACAATTTTGAAAGTTAAATTCCGCGGTCAGTCGGGTTGTCCGATGGCCACGCCCCGGATGCGCCACAATCCGATTGCGTGTACCAAAAACCCCTGTGCAATTCAGGGCAAATTGGAAAAATTCTGTAAACCAGACGGAAATGCGTCCGACGGACCCTTAGTAAATGTGCCCCAGGGTGTATTATTAAACATCCCCTTTCTAATCTTTTTTGTGTCTTTTCAGAATGACAAAAACTGGCTGTAATAGGTCAAGTGATACAAATGATAGAACCTTTACGCACCTCGCCGATCACCCATTACTTTTTTTGCAGTCTAGGTTCCCACAGGTTTCAAAATTATCAAATTGTCTAATGCTAAAAAAAATCATCTGGATCTTTCCTACTTTTAACTCCTTCATGTATTATTAATCATAATATTCATATCAAAAGAATCCACCAATTTATTGAGCCTGACAATGCATGCACTATTGGAGCATGATCGGGGCAAGATCATGAGGTTCTGTTTTGGGGTACTGCTCATTTTGGACAACTAAAAGTTTTTAACTAAAAGTATGCATAAGATTTGCTAAATATTTACATAAGATTTACATATTTTTTAAAAAAAACCCAATCATTTGATTGAATTGTAACAAGTTTACCTAAGCAGTACACAGGATCACAGGGCCAGGGCTGATTTACAATATTTGCTTCACCTCCATTCGCTTCATCTGTTAAATATGATGAATGACAAGGTCAAGAGCGCTACACATTAATATCTACCCCTCATAGTCTCTCAGCTGTAGGCCAACTAAAATATTTTACTTAATGCACAGACATTATCTCTGCTCCGAACTCTCCGCTGACCTAGTCATTAACCTATCGTCGTAATTGTATAGTCATTTACATATTACTGTGGCTCGTAAGGTCATGGGGAATTCTCGTCAGTAATGGGAAGAAGGAAAGGTGAGGGATAGGATTTATTCTGCCTGAATGATTATATGATGTCTATTATATTATGTCTATTATTATATTATGTCTATTTTCAACTACAAGTTTCTAATACTTATTTTTTATTGCATTCGGTCAGGCGCTTGTAAGTTTTCTTAACTCACATAGGGGCAGATGTATTATCACATCTGCGCCAAAAAAAATGCCGGGATTTTAATGTTTTTTTGGCGCAGAATTGTTGCGGATCATTTATAATGAGTTTGCGCCAAAAAGGTCAGATGTTTCCGACTATCTCTGTCTTTTTTTTGTGCAAGTGGCCGTGGCCTAATGTTTCCACATTATCCTCCACATTTAGATGTATTTTGTCGGCATTTTTAGGCGCAGGAAAAAATTGGTCAGATAGCAAAATTAAGGCACAGTCCATGTAAGATTTTGGTGCACATCTCATTGATGTCGGCATTTTTATGGTGCCCGACTGATCAGTTCCATCTACCCATTAATTACTAACAGCCGTGCCCCACTCAAATACATCGGGCTGTGCTTTGCGGAGACTGATCTCTGATGCCAACAGTCGTTCTTGCGGCACAATTAGTAAATCCCCCCCATTGAGTAAAAAGGAGTTAATAAAATCAGGTTGAGATTTGTGGCCACATATGTTGTACATGTAGAATCAGCATCTGATCATACTTTAAATGTTTGGCCAATTGTCACCTAAGGACTGTATATACTATACTGTATTGCAGTATATTGTCAATTATAACACAGAATTAGACCTTGTCTCAGAGAGACTCCCAGATGTCATAGTAATAGATTGCCGGCCTCCAATAAGGTCTGGTAGGAAGGAGCACTATATGTGCCAATCCAGAGAGCTTCCCCAGAGGTCACAGTGGGCAGATGGGTCCGTCTGTAACTAGGGGTTGTCTGTAAATCCTTAAGTAGGGGACCGCCTGTATATTTACCAATCATAACAAACAAAAGCCATTACTGACATTGACCAAAGCCCAAAGACCATGGGGTGTTTATCTGTAAAAATACTCTTGGATTGCCTCCAGTTGTCAGCCCCAGCGGAAGTTTCAGCCTTCATCTGGGGGTTGCTGCTCCAAGTTTGTTTGACTGGGCTGGAAGTATCATCATCAGTCAAAGGACCACAGTGGGATCAATGGGCCATGGTTTCCTTGTTCACTTATTGAAATCTGTATCTTTGATCAGTCTAAACATGTCTTTAGAGGAATCAATTAGGATAGCTGGATTGAAGTTGGATTTTTCACAGTTTCTTAGAATTAAATAATATTTAATACCGTAATGTAACTTACAACATTAAACTGCCCGAAAAGGCCAGATACAACAAAGCCTTCAATGGTAACCTAAAGCCTCCGGTTGGAAAGCCCTGACCCAAGTACATTATAGTTGATATATGAAGCTGTGTGGAGTCCAGTCACCATTATTCCCTTGTAACAAAGCGACTTTTTGCTTCAATCTTTTAAACCTGTAGATCAAAAGAATTCCCGCTGTAACGTCCACAGTGATGTGCTTTCTTGCTGCCTGGTTATGGTGTCAGACCTCATAAAACCGATATCAAAGAACCTTAAAGACTCCTAAGTAACATGCACTTGTTCTGGATATAACATATTTTGTAAATTTCTCTTTGAAATTTATATTAAGTTCTTTTGATCTCTAGAAAAGTTGCAGATTATGGAATATCTACCGTATATACTCAAGTGTAACCCAAGTATAAGCCGAGGTACCTAATTTTACCACAAAAAACTGGGAAAATGTATTGAATCGAGTATAAGCCTAGGGTGGAAAATGCAGCCGCTACTCTCTAATAAAATGTCCAGTAGTGTCCCCTCATGAATGAGATGTCCACAGTAGTCTCTCCAATTAATAACTTATCAGCAGAGTGCCCCCATTAATATAATGTCCAGCAGAGTGCCCCCATTAATATAATGTCCAGCAGAATGCCCCCATTAATATAATGTCCAGCAGAATGCCCCCATTAATACAATGTCCAGCAGAGTGCCCCCATTAATATAATGTCCAGCAGAGTGCCCCGGTTAATATAATGTCCAGCAGAGTGCGCCATCAATGTAATGTCCTGCAGAGTGCCCCCATTAATGTAAGGTCTGGCAGAGTGCCCCCATTAATGTAAGGTCTGGCAGAGTGCCCCCATTAATGTAAGGTCTGGCAGAGTACCCCCATTAGTGTAAGGCCCGGCAGAGTGCCCCCATTAATGTAAGGCCCGGCAGAGTGCCCCCATTAATGTAAGGCCCGGCAGAGTGCCCCCATTAATGTAAGGTCCGGCAGAGTGCCCCCATTAATGTAAGGCCCGGCAGAGTGCCCCCATTAATGTAAGGTCTGGCAGAGTACCCCCATTAGTGTAAGGTCTGGTAGAGTGCCCCCATTAATGTAAGGCCCAGCAGAGTGCCCCCATTAATGTAAGGCCCGGCAGAGTGCCCCCATTAATGCAAGGTCCGGCAGAGTGCCCACCTGTGTCGTCCTCTCCCCATACCAAGTGTTTGGGTTCGGTCAGACCGGCAGATGCTTGTCTATGTGATTTGCCTGCACAAAAACTGTGGAAAGAAGAGGACGCCGGGGGTCAACGCCGGAGGGTGCTTGCTAACTTTATTTTTTTTTTAACCCCGACTATATTGGTGTAGCACTTTTAAGAATAGAAGCCATTTAGAGCTCAATGACCCTCTTGCTAAAATTTAGGAAGAGATCTGCAATCTGACTGTTGGTAATGACTCCTTCTTCTAATAAGGTTTATGGATATGGATTGTTTTCATGGGAAAGCCTGTTTTTACAAAGACTATACAATCCCAGCTCTGACTATGTTAGAAAACAGAATTTCCAACAAGATGCGGAAGTGCCAAAAAAATCTGCTTAGTGCACTGATGAGAAAGTTGCTTATTCTAGATAATTTGCTGTCATATGAAACATATCATTCTTCCACTGTCCTCCTTCCTTTCAAAACAAACAGAGATGAGGAAATGGCCTGAATAGCAAATACAGTCCTATTTTACCTTTCTAAATGTTTAAAACATGTTGTGCCACTCTCCACAACAATCGGCGAGAAGATTGATGTCTTACAGTAAGAATGGGCGAGGGAAGTACATTTCCAAAGTGCCAGTTCTTTTTGTATGGTCCTCTCTGCATGTACCAAAGATATCGGTGCACTCAGCAAAGTTGGCCTGTTAATGTTCAACTGGGTACAGTAGTAGGTGTATAGCCCCGAGAGAGATGGATCAATGTGACACTCACAGCACTTCAGCCTATTTAAGTATGCATGTACTTCCTTGTAAGTTGCCTTGTCTAATTAGCTGTGGAGGTGCTCCATCTTCATCCCTTGATGTCTCACTGATGCTGGAAAGTGGAAGGAATTCCTGTCAATGACCATGATGAAGCAGCCCTTGATTATACTACAAGGTGTCCTGCAGACGAAGTCCAGACTGCCTCAGCTAATCATCAACTTTATCCAGTGTGGACCCTCTTCCTGTCTGCTCGTAACTTCTTATTATATAATCCCATGTTTAAGAAATATTTACTGTATCTTCATTTTTGTAAGAATTTTTTTATGCATCTATCGTAAAAAAAAATAACTCAAAGGCACCAAAATATCAAAATGATAATAATAAAACAATGGATCCTTAATTACCGCAGTAACTTGTTTTTACGTTGGGCATTGAAGCTCCTTCTTCTGATGCAATTTCGACGGCGCCGCATCAGACAATTGTGGGACCTAGCGTCCTATTGCTGCCAGGGCTAGACCAACGGGGCTGGACACAATGGGGCAGATTGTCGCGATCCCACGGTGCGTTGTCTGACGTGGATTCGGGTCTACCGTGATCCACTAGGATCGTGCACCCAAGTTCCTGCATGTGTCGCTTCCACGCCGAGGTCCGCCGGAGTTCACCTTCTTTTTCCCGGTGCTTGTGAGTGCTTGTCTTGTGACACAATTCTAAATGTTAAATCCCGTGCGTTGTCCGAATCCATCGGGTTGTCCGACGGCCCGCCCCCCCATTTCTGTTGCGTGCAGGCCGATGCGCCAAAATCCCATCACGTGCGCCAAAATCCCGGGGCAATTTGGCGCAAAACGAAAATGGGTCTGACGGACCCTTAGTAAATGATCCCCATTGACTGTGGTGTCTAAGTGGGTGCAGGGGCAGTGAGCTCCTTCTGTCACCCATCAGTATCTTGCAGCTGTAATCACAGGGTGTCAATGATCTCACTGAGGGACCCCCCGGGGCTGCCTATTTTCAGAAGCTTATAGCTTTAAAGTTTTATTAAAAAAAAAAAAAAAAAGTCTACAAAATATTACAAAAAACACCAGCACACAAAAATAAATAAAATCACACATTTTTTTGTAGTTCCACAGCTGTGCCAACCCAGGCTAGAAAGTTATGACAGTATAAATCCCCAACAGCACAAAAAAAAAAAAAAAAAAAAAGGAAAACTAACTTTTTAAATTAATAATAAATGCAACTAAAAAGCTTTATGAACCCCAAGTGTGTAAAAATATAAAGCTCTCCTAAAAAAAAATGACCCTCATTTGCATAATGAAATATATCAAATATATATTTACATTCGATATCGCTGTATGCATATTGATCCAGAGGGAAAAAAGTTACGGTATGTTATTTATGGTCCACACTACAGTCAATGTAGAAATTATTTTTTTAGAAAAAAAAGTCAGATTGGCATTCTTTTTTTTAAGCATACAGTACAGAAGGGTGAATAAAAGTAGGGCATATGAAACTCAAAATTGTGCTATTAAAAAATAAACTGTCTATGTCGAGCCCTAACATCAGCACAAAGTAATATGACCTTATAAGTTTTTCATGTATTCGGTACAGCAAGTCAGGACAGAAAGTGACCAACTTTAGATTATTTATTATATTCTTTGAACTAGACACATTTGTTTTTGCTGATGACGCCATTAACAACTTTTTTGAAAATTGCATTATGTTTATTGCTCAAAATGCATCATTTTTAGCCTTATTAGCGTCCACATTGAAGGTTGTTGGACATTAACAAAAAGTCATAGTTCTGTGCAAACCATCATTCTACGTATTGTATTGAAGGAAATATTTCTGGGCTGTCAGTATTTAGGGAGAAATCTTTCAATCATAGCTACATATTATCTGTTTATGTTGTCCTTTGGGTCATTACAGTGAGTAAGCAATACAGATAAATTGTATCTAATCGTCTCCCTTTTTTCCATTGTGCTGATTGATGTGGAGGCATCTCCTGTAATAAAAGGCTGAAATATTAGGCTGACATTTGCATACATTAGGAACTGCCGCTAAAAGTTTGTAGAATGAAGAATAAAATTTTAAAAATGACTAGAGAAAATAAGACCTCTAAAGGAGCACATAATGGTAATCTACCTGGTTCAGAAATATGTCATTATTGGTCACTGGGGCACATTTACTTACCCGCTCCAGTCGCGATCTCGCGGAGCGTTGTCCGATGCTGATTTGGGTCTGCCGGGATTCACTAAGGTCGTGCGCCCGATATCCAGTAGGTGTCGCTGCTGTGCCGAGGTCCGCCGGAGTTCACCTTCTTCTTCCTGGTGCATGTAAGTGCTTGATCTTGCGACACAAATTCTTTTTTAAATTCTGCGGTTTTTCCGAATCCATCGGGTTATCCGAGGGCCATGCCCCCCGATGTCTATCTCGTGAAAGCTGGCGCCGATGTGCCAAAATCCAATCTTGTGCGCCAAATTCCCGGGGCAATTCGGTGCAAATCGGAAATCGGCGGGAAACCCGACAAAAGTGCGCTATTCGGACCCTTAGTAAATGAGCCCTACTGTTTCCCACCTTCCAGGGTCCACAGTCAAAAGCAGCTACTAAAAGTCTGTAGCCTTCTCTGGAGGACCCCTTTGTTTCCCTGTTTAGGCAATGATGGGTAGAATATCCTGCTAATATATAAGTTCACTGGGAGTCCTAGCAGCTATGTATTCTGAGATCAAGTTAATTTTGGAGTTCTTTTTGGGTTGAATACTTAATTCTTTGATACTTTACTGGGCTCTGTTAATAATAATAATTCCTTTATTTATATAGCGCACACAGGTTATGCAGTGTTGCACAGAACTTGCCAAATCATTCCCTGTCCCTAATCTAATCAACCTACCAGTATGTTATGGAGTGTGGGAGGAAACCCATGCAAAGACAGAGAGAACATACAAACTTTTTGCAGATGTTGACCAGGGTGGGACTTGAAGCCAGGACCCCAGTGCTGCAAGGAAGTAGTACTAACGACTGAGCCACCTCGTTAACCATCTACCTTAGGGAATGAAATACACAGACATCAAATTCATCTAGACAAAAACCTACAGAAATTGGCAATTTTGTCCTGTATATAATTTTTGAATACCATTCTTTACTAGTTCAAACCATATGGTAGACTGTTTTATGATCCAGGAATCGCCAGCAATTCCACCAAAAACCCTCTCGTAAATACTGTAAGACAATGTACTAAATTAAAGATTTAGGGTTCCCGTATAGTTACATAGTTATTACACTCATTTTACCCTGAATTTTGCCAACTGTCTCTACAATTTAATTAACCCTATCTTAAAGGGTTGTTTTGTAAGATATAAGATGCAAATAATCGCCCGTCCATAGGATCAGTAATAAGTAGCTAATAATTGGAGACTGGGCTCCTGCCTAGACCCCAATCAATAAAATGAATGGGGAGCCATACCACCCCATGCTCGAATGGAGTGGTGATTGAGTATGCCTACAGCCACTCCATTCAAAGTCTCTGTGACATAACCAAGTGCAGTATTTCACTATGTCATGCAGTCTGGAAGACACTTGAAGACAGTGGCAGTATGTGCGCTCGAGAGCTTATCGTTAGTGAGGTACACATGATCCACATTCTCATGACTAGTAGGGGATCTCAGGGGTAAGACCGCAGATCCTGTGGATAGGGGCACTTGTAATCTTGGGAAGAATGCAAATATGTTTTCCAAGGTGTTAAATAGATAACAATGCCTCCTTTTGCTACCTTGAAAGGCAGCCCCCTTAACACCAAGTATGACCTACAAGAAGTCTAATAACATAATGTGGGATTAAGCCAAACCAGTATATCTATTCCACAAGGAACAGACTCCCAACTCTAGACAGCGCTGTTCCGACCTGATTGGGTCTCTTCAGTACAGTGTAGGGAACTGGTTCGGCTGTGTGAGAGGCTATTGACTAGGGTCAGACAGTAGCTGTTCTCCTTAAGGAGAGATTGCCAATTAAGGCCACCTAAAGGCTTATGGAGACTTGAAGCCGTTGGGAGTCTGTTCCTTCTGGAATAGATATACTGGTTTGGCTTAATCCCACATCATGTTATTAGACTTCCTGTAGGTCATACTTGATGTTAAGGGGGCTGCCTTTCAAGGTAGCAAAAGGAGGCATTGTTTTCCATTTAACGCCTTAGAAAACATATTTGCATTCTTCCCAGAATTCCCTAGTGGAGTATCTATGGCTTTAAGTCTCCACATGCCTTTAAGGTGGCCTTAATTGGCAATCTCTCCCGTTGCAATCTTGAGAAGATAGAAGCATTAGTTATTTATTAAATGTAACAATCCCCAGAAGAACATTAAGAGAAGGAAGAAAACTTTTTTATGGTCTAAGGACTAAGAGCCAACAAGTAAGGGTACGGCCCTTCATCCCGCTAGACAGTACAGCCAGCCTACTCTATTCTAGATCTCTTACAATATCTGGTTGACGTATTCTGCCCCTTCACAGCATTACACAATCTGGCTGAACTTTATAAAAATAAATGAGACAAATAATCTTACCACCCATCAGTTAATGTTCAGGTTATGCCAATTTCTTTAATTTAATGAAGCGTTTTTATTGGCTCAAGTTTTCTCAGCTGTTGGCAAGCCCCGTGCATTACTATTTACAGAACAACTTAATAAGGAGAATGACGAGGCAATTGTTAAGGAGTACCAGAAATATGGAGAAGATATACAGCATCTGGTCGGATGGTATTTTATTCATACATGTGCAGTTTCTGCGGGGAGAACTCCCGATGGTGCGTGGTTGAATCTCCGGCTGAGCAAAGAATTAACTGAACAGCGGATGTGTGGGTTTCTGGAAGGTTTCAACAGTCTCTCACTACCAGCTTTTGGATAATTTTTCCACTTTTGCTTTTTTTGTTTTATATATTTTTATGTGTTTTGCGGTTTGGTATCGACACTTAAAGCTGTATTGCTATACCTATTTCATCATTTCCAGTATTGGGAAATGCTATTCTGAGCGGTAGCCACAATACCACATGGAAAATCATGTGTTCTCCCCGCCTACTCATCTGATGTGATTCGTATGTGTGCATGTTGTTTGATAATACAGTGCTCATCTAGGGGGCTACCGACAAAAGCTCTACGACACTGAGTCATTGTTTCATAGAAATGTTTTCACCAGTGGCAGATATCATATATTTCATGTTACACTTTACAAGGTAGGTTCATGTTGAGGTCCAGACAGTCTACGTTGTCTCTATTGATGATATAAAATTAGATAAATAAAAATCTTTTTGGCCATTTCCGTACATTATTATATCGTAAAAATAGAGGATGATTAGACATCTAATTTAGATTATCTATTGCATGACATTGCATGACACTTGGCTTTACTCTTCCCTATGTTTAAGCAAACAATTGTAATTTATTACCATTGACATTGCATTTGGTTTCTAATATTCTACTTCTCCTTTCGCTTTAAATATTCTAATTTAACATTGTGTTCTGACCACTTTTAAAATTAAACACTGACCCCCTCAGACTGCCCCACTTAACCTGACCTAAAATCTGTGCTGCCTGACTCGAACTTGGTCCGTGTCTCAACTCTGTTGGGACAAAGTCTGCCTAGACCTTAGCTTGTTTAAGTCACCAAAGTCAAACCAGGTACGTAGTAGAGTGGATGCTTGCATCCCATTTTCAAAATGTATGAGATCACAACCATTTTATTAAAGTAGTAGCCCAATCTTAATTGTGAATGACCTCTGTAATGACCATTTCAATTCTGTGTTTTATTGACTGGATAGGGGTCAGGCACTTAACGGAAGGCACGGTGAATGTCAGAACTATGTTACAAATGTGCTAAGAGAATCTTGTGTTCACATATGAAAATAGCCAGCGTTTGTATTTTTTATACAAAAATGCGGGTTGTTTTTTGTTCTAGGAATGAATATTGCTTTTGTAGCTTAAGGTTAGATTAAAATGGAAATTCAACAGAATTTTTTTATGAATTATGTGAATTTACAATTTAGTACCGTAACAGGACGTTAATATATTTAGAACAGTTAACATTTGTTATCTAGAGTGAGTTTTGGAAACATAAGCATTTCTATTTCCAGCATCGTACCACTGATAGATGTATTTGGGTTATAGTGAAGATGTGTATTGCCAAGCATAGAGTAAAACACGTCTCCTGCATGAGAAAAGAAATCTTATCTGATCAATAAGTTGCCCGGGATGTGCAGTCTACTTCATTGAACGGCACGGAATGACGGAGCACTATTTAAGTGCTGGCTTGGTCACAAAATATTGATGGGATTAACGTAGCGATTCCATTTATTAACTCAACGTGTTGTCAGCTGATATTGTGGGTAAGTGTGCACAGGCATAATCAGGCCCGCTCTAGTCAACATGCCTAGTGATATGTTACCGATACGCAGCTGCTTGGAGAGTGGTGGTAATCCTCCCCTCACTGGGGGACATTTACATAAAGTGCCGGATTCTGCAATGGCTTTGTTACCGACCTGCTCTCGGAAAGAAGATGCACATGTAATATTGTGTAGCTGTGCAGATAAATTTCTGGCGCCGAGACCATTTTCTGTCCCTGGGACCAAAATCTGTCCAAGCTCCAGAAATGTGTCCAACAGTCGGAGAACAGGCAGCAGTGCAATAGCACTGTTTTCTGTCCCTGCTAGACCAAATTTCTTTTGGTCTACTTTCCGCCAGTTAACAGCGCCCAAAAAGGGCTGCGACACATATTAATTGTGTCTGAGTTTCCACTCCGCCAAAGCCATGCCCTTTTTCGGAGAAAAGTCGGAGCAGGCGGAAAAAGTCATTTTTTCTGGCGCCGCCAGCTAATAAATAGGTCGGAGAGCAGAACATGCGGTGAGAGCCACAAAACTGGCGGAAACGCCATAGTAAATGTCCCCCACTGGGTGCATCTGCAAGATCCCAGCATTTAGTGTCCTTTAGATTAGTGGAGTATTGTGACTAACGCAGTGATACAATGTCAGAATTTGCCGTTTATTGGCTCTGATACAGAAACTGTATGAGGGCTCCAATGTACTATGCTAAAGAAGGGCAAAGAACTGGGCAGTATGTCAATATTCAAAATAAAACATAAAAAAGGTTAGGTATTTTATTATCAAAGTAGAGCATTGCAGACCCTACCCTAGAGCCTACAATTATTATTATTATAACCACTGACTGGACTCCTAAGAGAGACAATAAGTGTCCTGCTTCCCCCTTTTCAGTGTGAGAGGGCAGGATTTACTCTACTTTTAACGTTAAAATCCTGATTTGACTGTAGAACTCACTCAATTTAAGGCTACATGCACAATGACGTTGCCCGTAGGGCGCCGTGAGCCCATTACATCTATGGGGGACATATGTCTGCCTTTTATACGTCGGCCGTATATATACGTCCCCCATGCGGCAGTGTGAATGCAGCCTAAGTCATAATTAAAATCTACATTGAAACATTACGAAGTAAGTACGAAAGACACAAGACTAGACTGCACTGGCACAAGTGGAAAGAGGACCTTGCCTATGAGGTCGCCTCTATATGGCGATACTACATGATAGAGCATAGCAGTCTTGTATTGCATGCAGTTCAACCTTATTGTTACATTTGAAGATTTGGAAGGTGGAAGGCAGTCTTCTATGTTTTGGTAGAAAGTTCTAGGAGTATAGAGGATGCACGGGAGAAGTCTTGAGATGGTTGTGAAAAAGGCAGATAGTAGGAGAGCAAATCAGATTGGAGATAACATGTGGGATGATATTGGGGGATTAGATCAGAGATGTATGGAGGGAACAGGTTGTGGACAGGGGCGTAACTTTAGGGGGTGCAGAGGTTGCGAACGCACCTGGGCCCAAGAGGTTTAGGGGGCCCTTATGGTGTCACTTTCCCATATGAGAAGACTATTACTATAAACCATACATAATAGTTGGGGGCCTGGCACAGACTTTGCACTGGGGTCCACCAGCTTCTAGTTATGCCACTGGTTGTGGACATCTATGTAAGCCATGATTAGTATTTTAAACTGAATTTGTTGGGCAAATTAAGTTAATAAATACAACTCGGAAGATGGAAAATTGAAAGAAAGCGAGTCCTTGAAATTCGTGGCTAAATTTTTACTGTAAACCCGGTTCAAACCACTGCATATACATGTATAGAAGCCAAGCTAATAGACATATCAATACACAGCAGTCATTTTGCTATTTGTAAGTCACATTACAAGTGTTTATGAGTGGCTATTTGTTAAGCTATCAAACTGTCATCTCTAGCAGAGAATGCTATAAATTGATAGAAATTATCCATATTTGTAAACAGCACTAAATCCAGATGAAGGTAATAGATTTATCACTCCACGACACAAAAATCCAATAAATTTACAATAAAAGATCATTAGTAAATGGAATCACGTCAGCTTAGATTAATGGATCTGATTATTGTGTTTAAGTCAAACTAAATTACTGTCTTTGAATCTATTACCACATTAATAAAAGTGTCCACATTCCGTCTTTTAAGTCTCTCGATGTAGGTGTTAAAATCACAATAATTTTGATAAGTGAAAACAATTTCTTCCAGTGTTGGAACAGATACAAAAAAATGAGTGACACATTACATCTAATAGATTTATTAATATTCACTAAATGCCTGCATTGCCAGTAGTGTGGTACAAATATGGGACACGCTAACACGTACACAGGATCAAAAACTTACATGACTCTGTAGTTTGGTCTGGAAATGGGGAACTTCTTTTTTTACTTTTTAAATTTTCTTTGTTAAAAATTCCACCAAACTGTTAAGACAGAATTCCCTTGTACTCTAATCTACATATTCTGTTATGCACATATAACCTGTAGAAACAATTTCCAAGGAGTTTTTATCAGTATTTTATCTCATATCAATGCACAGAGGAGCCGCTGTACAATTTTTACATCCAACGATTGTTGGTTTCAGAAACGTGAAGAAACTAAAGCAAACCAACAAATATTGGGAACAAGATTGTCTCCTGATTTTCTGTAGTATTCTATATTTTTTCCACAAAACAAGTTAGGCCCTACCCACAGGATAGGGCCTAACTTACTGATCCGTGGCAGTCTTAGTGATGAGACCCCCACAGATCACAAGAACAGGCATCCAATGGGGTCCAATGTACCCCTGTTGGACCCCTTGTCCCCTACAGATTTGAGCGTAGCAGCCGGTCGCGCATGGCTTTACGGCGCTCGGCAATCTCCGTCAGCTCCATAGAGATGAACAGGGCAGCCCGGCTATGTGTGACCTGCTGTTCCGCTCATCTCGGGGAGAGACAAGTGATCCAATGGGGGTACATTGGATCCCCAGTTCTTGTGGTAACTGAGACCCCCACTGATCAACAAATTAGGCCCTATCCTGTGGATAAGGCCCGACTTGTTTTGGGAAACCCCCTATAAGTCCCGGGTTCAGGTGCATCATATTGCTGGATTGCTCCCCATGACCAAACACAGTTATGGCTATCAGGGGCATCAATTTGCCAAATAGGTGGCCATTTGCCCAGGGTCATGAAGGGTCATCCCCGATCCGGACAGTCCGACGAAGATGAAGTCCGGCGCGATTCACCAAGATCATGTGTCCGATATCCTGCATGTGTCGCTTCCCCGCTGAGGTCCACTGGAGTTCACCTTCTTCTTCCCGGTGCATGTAAGTGCATTGTCTTGCGACAATTTAAATGTTAAATCCTGTACTCAGTCCGAATCCATCAGATGCTCTCTCGTGAAAGCCGGCGCCGATGCTCACAATCCCCTTTTAAATGCGGCGCAAAATTGTTATCGTCGGAATATCCGACATTTGTGCGGTCCGCGCACCCTTTGTAAAAGAGCCATTATTTTGTCCACCAGTGCTTTGTAGAAGTTAAAATAACGCTGACCTACTTTTATCAATGATAACAGCCGTGTGATTCTTTGTTAAGAAAAAAACTTTTCTAAAAACTTTTTTAAATACAAAAAAACATTTGTATTTATGTGAATTAGGCTGAAGGGCTCTTGAGGGCACGACCGACTGCACGCACCCCTAAGGACATCTAACACACGCATTGCTTCCTCATCCCCCTCCTGCCGTCTGCTTCAAGAGCCAGCTGACATCATTGGAAGCGGAGGGCTGGAGGGGACAACTTGCGGGATAGGTGCGCTGTGGGGGCTGTGCAGCACTGGTGGTACTTTGTAAAGGTTAAATGAAGTGGTATATTTTCTTTAAGTAATAAAACCTCTAAATTAGAAGCTCTAAATTCAACTCCAAAATAATTTTCTTCTGGACTTAGGTCCCCAAGTGTTTCAGAACCTCGACCTACCTGGACTGACTCTACTTACTGCTCAATCAATAGTGATCTCAAATTCCCTATATGGGCCTATAATTGTGGCAGAACCCTGACCCACCTGGACAGATCCTACTGTATAGTGATGTTAAGATCCCATTATCAAATGTTTTTTTTAATTATTATTATAAAATGTTGGTGCTACTTATATTATCATAATCCCTTTGCAGACTAGAGGCAACCTCCTATACCTAGCAAATTATTTACATACTATGGGTCAAATTTACTAATATTATTACTAGTACTAAATTATTACTAATTAACTATACTATATTATATTATACTATATTAGACACTTTTATGACTAGTACCACACAAAGGGACTCATTTACTAAGGGCCAACGGAGCGTATTTTTGTCGGGTTTCCCGACTATTTCCATTTTGCAGCGAATTGCCCCAGGATTTTGGCGCACACTATCGGATTTGGCGCATTGGCGCCAGCTTGCACGCGACAGAAATTGGGAGCACGGCCGTTGGATAACCTGACGGATTTGGACAACGCGCGGGATTTAGCATTTAGAATTGTGTCGCAAGACATGAGCTTACCAGCACCGGGAAGAAGAAGGTGAACTCTGGTGGACCTCGGTGCAGAAACGGAAATTGGGTGCACGATGTTAGTGAATCGCGGCAGACCCGAATCCTCGTCGGACAACGCACCGCGGGATCGCGACAGGACTGGATAAGTAAATCTGCCCCTCAGGGTGTGATCTTGGAAAATGGAGCATGACTTCACGGGAAAAAGGGTTATGCACTTAAAATTTGGTGCATTTTTTGCCATAATCTAAGCCAACTAATAAGAGATACAAAATTAGACTAAACTGTCTTATACAGACGGTCCCCTACTTAAGAACACTCGACTTACATACAACCCCTAGTTACAAACGGACCTCTGGATCTTGGTAATTTACTGTACTTTAGTCCCAGGCTACAATAATCAGCTGTAACAGTTATCACAGGCGTCTGTAATTAAGATTTATTGGTAATCCTGGTTCTTATGACAACCCAACACTTTTAAAATCCAATTGTCACAGAGTACAAAAAAAAAATTTGTCTGGAGCTACAATTATAAAATATACAGTTCCGACTTGCATACAAATTAAGAACAAACCTACAGACCCTATTTTGTACGTAACCCGGGGACTGCCTGTACTTCATCAGATGTGTCGTTCAGGGTTAGCATAAAGTTTCATGTCCTGTACTTTGCGGATGTTCACAAGCAGAATTTGGTGAGCTTTGCTAGTGAACACTACCTCTCCCCCGAGACACAAGGCTAGGGAAGTGCAGCTCATTATTTTGAGGCTTTAGCATGGCACTGCTTATAGAGACAGAATGACATTCAATTAAAATGATATTAGCAGCACAGGAGTGATTTTGTTTAATTTACTCCCACACAGATGTAAAAACATTAGCGACTTTTTTTAATTGAACCTCATAATGCCTTAACACCTACTCGAATGCAATGAAATTAAAGACTTTGGTGACTAAATACCGCTTAATTTACTCACACCCAGCCCTAATGACATTAAATATGCTTTAGGGCAGATATTATTTCCAATCAATTCTGTTTGGAGGAAATCCGATCTAAGAGGCAAGATTATTAGGCCGGTAATAAAATCAGACAAGGTTTTTAGTCTTCGGAGCATATATTTAGTTGTCAATAATATTACAATGTAATCTTATTCTTTCCGCTAATATAGAAATATTAAAAATTAACCCTCTAGAAAGGTATTTACATGGTGCTTTATCTGTCAGTGGTTCTTGTAGATGTCCTCATTGTCATCACTGTGGTTTATATTGAACGTGAAACTCTCTTTTGGTCAGACCATGTCAATAGATGCCCAACTTATTACAGTTGGCTTAGGCTGGATCATATTCTTAGTTCCTAGGTCATTTTAGCTCTAGGCACAAGTGTATAAAAGAATCTGCCCCATTGTGTGAAGGGTCGTTCTAGGAATTAAATATATGACCTATCTTCATATAAGGCAGTGATGGCGAACCTTTTAGCGACCGAGTGCCCAAACTGCAAACCCAAATCCCCTTCATTTATCGTGAGGTGCCAACCAAAATTAGAGCAGTATCTTATTGCTCCCTGTTCTTCAACAACGTTCAATCTTACTGGCCTCCTGAGGACACCAACGCAGTAGAAAGAAAGGAGGAAAAATTTGCATAATTTTAGCTTCTTTCCAGTGTCCCTCTGTACACAGAGAATCATGGGGCCAGCGGGAAGTCCTTCAGAGATAATTAGGCCCTGTCTACCCATTCTCCCTCTTCCTACAGTCCCAAGTAGCCAAGTAAGTTACTTAAAGGATGCTGCTTTCAGTGACATTTTAAAGTTGCTTGGAACTACAGGAAAATTCTTTGAGTCCTGTCTGGTCTGCTGGGGCGATGGCCTGGGTGCCCACAGAAAGATCTTGGAGTGCCGCCTCTGGCACCCGTGCCATAGGTTCGCCACCACTGATATAAGGCAAAGAGATGCTGAATATTCAAGGACATACCTTTTTGAATATAGGGCTCCCTGCTGGCAGATTGGTGTCTTCATCAGTAGAGATAAGTGGTCTCAAACTTCCCGTTCAGGTTTGGTGTTCCGGTGAGCCCCACGCGACACGGACCTATTGCCAGTTTGGCTGCCAAACAACAAAATTACAACCGTAGCTACTAGCCATGAATGTGATTCGCCAATAATAGCCATGGCTAATCGCTAGGGGTGTTCATTTGCCAAATTGGCTGTTCGGCAGCCAATGCGGCAATATTTCTGGGTGGTGCAGGCAAACCCATACAGGATATTGGGGTCCACTCATCGCTATTCATCAGGTCACAATACACGTAGGAGAAAGGCACAGATAAAATGACTCCCATTGGTGTTGAAAAGCCTAGCTACAATAAAGTATTCCCAGCATATTCTACATTTCCTTTTCTACTTGGCCGCCTATTGTTTTATGCATTCCTACTTCAGATATGTAGATGGCCACCTATAGGTTTAATGGGGCATATATATTCATATTATAATCCAATATATTGCAAGTGCAAGCCCGAAGAGAGTAGCGGGACGGTGCAGTTAAGACTCACTCGAACATCCGAAATAAAATCTGATAGTGTTTATTATGAGAGTAGCGACGCGTTTCGGCCACGAACTGAAGCCTTCATAAGGCATGACACACTGTTCCCGGGATCCTGGTCTCTGGATGAACGTGGTTACCAGGGATTGGCTGCTCGACTCCTTCGATCATGAAAAGCCCTTGTACCATCTTTACCAGGTGAGAGTCTTGGTTTACTCTTTTATCCTATGCCTTGCTTATACAGTCTCACACAAGGGTTGCGCTTTTTTTCCTTTTCTCTTGCATCTCTGCTACTTTGAGGGGCTTGAGTTGGTACTCGACCCCCTATCCCAGGTTTTTTCCCTTTAGTTTAATCTGATATATTGTATTTTTGTATGTCCATTTAAAAAAAAAAGACTTTATAGGTTAGGGTTTGCATTTAAATTGGACTCTACTTGACACTATTAACTATTTTGTTTCATTAAAAATATCCATATCCATATTGTGCCAATATAATATACTACCGATATGTATCCGTCTATGATAGATGATCTATGTACGTGTGTGACTACCGGTTTTATTAACTAAAATCTAGCCTATATTTGCTCACATCTGTGTTAAACCTTCCAAACAGAAGGAATGCATCTGTGAAATCTAGCCTCTCCAGCAGAAAGTCACAATAATGATAATGTGTGGGTTGAGCTTTCAATAGAGCAAAGACTCAGAAGACCTTTCTGTGAGCAGCAATGTTCTAACAATTGAAGAGGTTTTTGGTGTTCCTACTCAACTCCCACGGATCTTTGTATCAGCTTCTTAACAGGAAGAAAGTCTGTCAGGAAGATCCATTTGTCGCTGGAAATTTCAGGTATTGAAATTTCATGTCTGAATTATCCCACTGGGTATTGATGGCTCCATAGAAAACTGGAGCTGATAAACCTCAAGACCTCTGCAAGATGCCACCATGCCTAATCACTATTGTGAAAACTAGAAGACAGGATGCACTGAAAGACATCTGTCACAAGTATCTTGGATAAGAGGACATGTAATGGGCAAAAAGTGCAACCATGGCAAAAATTACATTAAATTCATTAAATTCCGTAGTTTATATAAATAAGTGCACTATTACTGTTTCCATAAGAATCAAGTAAATAACCAACAAGGGCAGCTAATGAAATGACCACGATTCATTGATTTGACACCCGGTATAAAAGCAAAGATTTTGGAATCTTACTGGTCTAGAGAATTCTTGCTGGATGGAACAGTAACAAGGAGGAAAGAATTCAGATTTCAATTTCAATTGTAGCTCCCACTGTCAAGCACAATGGTGGAGAACTGATGATTTGCTCTTTTTTTGCAATTACAGGACCTCTGTACTTTGTAGCCATTAAGTTGACAATTAACTCTTCTATATAACTATATATATATATATATAATTGGGCCCCTTGGACCGCACTTTCATCGGACATCCCGACAATTTCCATTTTGCACCACTGGGAAAGGGATTTAAAAGGGGTTTTTGGCACATGTGCCGGCTTTCATGTGACACAAATTGGGGGGCGGGCCATCGGACAAACCGCCGGATTTAACTTCACAATTGTGTCGCAAGCCATGCACTTACACACACCAGGAAGAAGAAGGTGAACTCCGGCGGACCTGAGCGGGGAAGCGACACATGCAGGATATCGGGCGTACGATCTTCGTGAATCGCAGCAAAGTTCATCCTCGTCGGACATCTTAATAAAATAATAATTCACTTATTAACACAGCCACCAATAGCCAAATTAGGGCTGCCAATAGGAATGTTGGGGCCTCTGACTGGCAAACTTTGTGGGGCCCCCATGTACATTAGTTTTCCATCTTATTCTACTACACCATATTGCAATCATATGTTTACAGATATCAAAGGACCCAGGAACATGGCAGCGGAATGGTTGATGGATTTACTCCAGCAATAATCCAGCAATAAACCTGTTGGAGTCTGATTTTTACATCGAAATTTTTGTGTTGTAAAGGCAAATGACATTGGTTCTTGCTCTGTAAACAACCAAGACTGCCCAACATCTCCTAAGAGGGTATTTCCTTACGGGAAACAACAAAGTACCCAAACTCAGTGTGGAAACATTGTGCAACATTAGTCCTCTCTCTTGTGGAATATGGTGTATAAAGCTGTCTCCGTTGAGGGTGGTTCTGTAACTTTGGGCCCCCTCTTCTGTCCAGGCCCCTGACTGCAGCCACAGTAAACCCACCCTGATGGTGGCCCTAAGCCCAATCATTAATTCATATCTTTATTACCAAAGCTCTGCTGCGCATAAATAAAAACCACCAAACACCAATGGCCCAAAGCAACAATGCAAAAAGCAATGAGACAGAATTCCTCCAGAACAACGAGAGAGGCTGATAAAGTCATACGGAAAGTGATTTCCACAAAGCCATTGCTGTGGTTCTACAGGCTATTGATTCATACTTAGGGCCACATTTATCACTTTTGTGTGCCTAAGTGTAGTAGTTGCACCTAAATTCTGGCGCACTGTTTTGCCAGAATTATCACAAGCTACAACCATCTGTGATAAGTATATTTTCTGCCTATTATTAATCACTTTACTTTAACACAGTTTAGGCGCAATTTTGGCGCAGTTTAGGCGCAATGTTAGATTCGGGCACTTACATGTCATCCTGCTACAAGCTCCTCTCTGCTTCTCCCACATCCCAGAATGAAGATAACACTCACAGCAGCACCCAGGTGTGTGACACCCAGCACCCAGTGATCTCCTCAGCAGTGGCTTCTCCTTGAGGGGATCCCCCAGTGCTGAGCTCCTGCTGCACCCCTGTAATTCTGCACAGTATCCCCCTCAGACACTGTGCAGAATTACATGGGGGACACTTGTTTGTAGTATCTGCAAACTTCTGCAAACTTGTGCAAAGTTCTCTTCTCTCTTGCTGTGAGCTCAGCGTTTTGCAGAATGTTTTGTAAATAGAAGGTGATGAACTGTAAATAGAGTCTGCAGCTCCTGTCTGCAGAGTATCTCATGTATCTATTATATGTTCCAGTGTCTGGCTGAGCTCTGCTGCTAGAAATGAGCTGTTCTGCAAAGGGGCTCAGTGCTTTCTTCTCAGATAACGCCACCTTCGGGCTGGAGTGTTTTTGCGCCTAAATGAAAACATTGCAAGTGATGAATATCATTAGGCGCAGCAATAATGATATTTTAGCTGCTTATTTTTGCTGCGCGGCTAGTTTGGCGTTTAATCGCAAAAATGGTGCAAAAACGGGGCGCCTGAATGAAAAGGCGCAAAAACAACAGAAAAAACGAGTGATACATGTGGCCCTAAGTCTTTTTTAAGTATGTTAAATACACATTGTAATTGTGTGTTTTGTTCATCGGAGGTTGTCATTTACCACTAGTGGTGTGATATCGGACCACTATTTTGGTCATTGAGTTCACATTGAGTAGTTAGTCTTTTCAGAATCGGTAGACACCGCTGTAGCTGTGGGTGATGGAAGACACTAACCACAATACTTTATACTACATTATGTTATTTCCCATAGCCAGTGCAGTTGTGGAATGAAACAGAATGTGCAAAATTCAAGTAGGATCAGACAGTAGGTGTTCTCCTTAAGGAGACAATGCCAATTAAGGCCACCTTAAAGGCATGTGGAGACTTAAAGCCATAGATGCTCCACCAGGGAATTCTGGGAAAAATGCAAATAAGTTTTCCAAGGTGTTAAATGGAAAACAATACCTCCTGTTGCTACCTTGAAAGGCAGCCCCCTTAACATCAAGTATGACCTACAAGAAGTCTAAAAACATGATGTGGGATTAAGCCAAACCAGTATATCTATTCCATAAGGAACAGACTCCCAACTGTAGACAGCACTGTTTCGACCTGGTTGGGTCTCCTCAGTACAGTGTAGGGAACTGATTTGGCTATGTGAGAGGCTATTGACTAGGATCAGACAGTAGGTGTTCTCCTTAAGGAGACAATGCCAATTAAGGCCACCTTAAAGGCATGTGGAGACTTAAAGCCATAGATGCTCCACCAGGGAATTCTGGGAAAAATGCAAATAAGTTTTCCAAGGTGTTAAATGGAAAACAATACCTCCTGTTGCTACCTTGAAAGGCAGCCCCCTTAACATCAAGTATGACCTACAAGAAGTCTAAAAACATGATGTGGGATTAAGCCAAACCAGTATATCTATTCCATAAGGAACAGACTCCCAACTGTTGGGAGTCTGTTCCTTATGGAATAGATATACTGGTTTGGCTTAATCCCACATCATGTTTTTAGACTTCTTGTAGGTCATACTTGATGTTAAGGGGGCTGCCTTTCAAGGTAGCAACAGGAGGTATTGTTTTCCATTTAACACCTTGGAAAACTTATTTGCATTTTTCCCAGAATTCCCTGGTGGAGCATCTATGGCTTTAAGTCTCCACATGCCTTTAAGGTGGCCTTAATTGGCATTGTCTCCTTAAGGAGAACACCTACTGTCTGATCCTAGTCAATAGCCTCTCACATAGCCAAATCAGTTCCCTACACTGTACTGAGGAGACCCAACCAGGTCGAAACAGTGCTGTCTACAGTTGGGAGTCTGTTCCTTATGGAATAGATATACTGGTTTGGCTTAATCCCACATCATGTTTTTAGACTTCTTGTAGGTCATACTTGATGTTAAGGGGGCTGCCTTTCAAGGTAGCAACAGGAGGTATTGTTTTCCATTTAACACCTTGGAAAACTTATTTGCATTTTTCCCAAAATTCAAGTAGGAATGTAGTGACCCTCCCAGTGAATCATGAACTATCAATAGTTCTGCTTATTAAAATCCTTTTTAAACCTCCTTCCTGGAACAGTGATTTTTGCTTTTTGTTTTTTTTTTTCATCCCTGCCTTCCAAGAACTAACATAGCCATGTCTTTTGTAGCACAAGTTATTGGTTTATTGGAATCAATAATGTTGCATTATGGGGCAGATTTACTTACCCGTCCTGTCGCAATCCCGTGGTGCGTTGTCCAACGAGGATTCGGGTTCTGCCGCGATTCACTAAGATCGTGCGCCCGAGTTCCTACATCCGTCGCTTCTGCGCCGAGGTCTGCCGGAGTTCACCTTCTTCTTCCCGGTGCTTGTAATACCGGGGCAATTCGGCGCAAAACGGAAATCGTCGGGAAATCCGACAAAAATGCGTCCGACGGACCCTTAGTAAATGAGTAAACCAAAAATTAGTAAAACAAAAAAACTAGAGAAATTATTTTTTAGCATCCGCATTATTTTACTATATTATCAGACCCTAAACGTTCATTTACATTTTTTTTTGTATTTTTGTGTATGATCTTTTATTTTTGTTCCATTGCCTTTTAAAGATGTTTTTGGATATTTTTTTTTTAAATTTTCTACATTTAAATTAGAAAAGAGGTGAGTTTGAATTTTTAATATTTACCGGTAATACTTTTGTATTTCTTTTAGCCTTTTTCCTTTACCTTTTTATCTGAAACTTATTTTGTAGCAAGTGTGTGATCTGGATCACGCAGTTGCTACTTTAAACGGATAAATGGAAGTGACAATCCCTTTAAATAAACAGACCTGAAAGCTTTCCCAAGGCCATTGGTATATTGACCATTGCTTAACCAACCCTTATCTTGTCACCAGATTAGGTTAAGCATCGTAATGACTTCAGCCTATGCGCCTCATCCTTAAAGGGGTTTTCCTATTTCGCCAAATTAATGTTATTGTTTGTACGATGAAAAATTATACAGTTTTCCAATATACTTTCTGAATCAATTCCTCGCGATTTTCTGGATCTCTGCTTGCTGTCCTTATTTAGAAAACGTATTTGTTTACTTCCAGTGAACTGAAATCTGACCATGTTCACACAGATGCATGGCTCATTAGTATTATAGGGAGTAATTAGACCTGTGTGTAAGGGTGATGTGCCACACGTGTCATTTTTGGTTAGTTTTTAGGGTGAAGACACACATGGCGTTTTTGGGCCGTTTTTGGGTCGTTTTTACTAAGTGCGTTTTCAGATCGTTAAAAACGCATGCGTTTTTAACGATCTGAAAACGCACTTAGTAAAAACGGCCCAAAAACGGCCCAAAAACGCCATGTGTGTCTTCACCCTTAGTCTGTTTTTCACAATTATCTTAATAGATAAACAGGTTGTAAGCAGCCAAAAACGGACTGAAAACGGATGTTTAAAAACGGACCAAAAACGCCATGTGTGGCATCACCCTTATAACCAGCTGTGCACCTGTGTGAGCATGGTCAGATTTCTGTCCACTTGAAATGAAAAATGACGTTTCCTATAGAATGACGGCAAGCAGAGATCTAGAAAAATGTGAAGAATTGATACATAAAGTATATTGGAAAATTGTATAACTAATAACAATAACATGTATTTGCTGAGGGTGCGGTCACACGTCACACGTTAGAATAGCTGAAGAGTGATTTGCCTAATTAAACGGCTGTTAACACTTGCGTTTACAAAAGCAAATGTTAACGTTTGTGTTAATGCGTATGTTAACAATGCGCTAACAAACGCAATGCATTAACCGCAACGTTAATGCATGCGTTAACAATGCGTTAACAGTTGCGTTTTGGAAACGCAGGTGTTAACAGCTGTCTAATTAGGCAAATCACTCTTCAGCTATTCCAATGCGTTTTTAAATGCATGCGTTAAACGTGACGTGTGACCGCACCCTTAAATGGGAAAGCCCCTTTAACCTTTCATTGTGAATGTAAACTGAATGGCATCAAATTGATATTGTGGTTCTCATTTTGAATTAATGTATTGTATAAGTTGCATTGTCCACTTCCAAGGGCATAACTCAGGGTTTATTGGCTTTTTTAAGGCGCCGTAGTGAGTACAGTGGCTGGGCCACTCATCTTTACTAGTGAGTATAGGGAGAATTATTTTCCAGCGACTCTCCATTGAAAAATGGATGAAAATTCCCTCATGTCCTGCAAAAAGTCAAAGCGGGGCCACAGCTGAAATACCGTATTTTTCGGATTATAAGGCGCACCATCAATAAATGCCTGCTAAAACGTTCATATATAAGGCGCACCTGATTATAAGGATGAATGACCAGCAGGTGGCAGACCTGTGCACAGTTCAAGGCAGCTGTTGTCTGTAAGTACGGTTCATATATAGGGCGCACCGGATTATAAGGCGCACCTGATTATAGGGATGAATGACCAGCAGGTGGCAGACCTGTGCACAGTTCAAGGCAGCTGTTGTCTGTAAGTACGGTTCATATATAAGGCACACCGGATTATAAGGCGCACCTGATTATAAGGTGCACCTGATTATAAGGATGAATGACCAGCAGGTGGCAGACCTGTGCACAGTACAAGGCATCTGTTGTCTGTAAGCATGGTTCATATACAAGACGCACTGGACTATAAGGCGCACCTTTGATTTCTGAGAAAATCAAAGGATTTTTTTGACGCCTTATCGTCCGAAAAATAAGGTACCTTGTATTCATAGTTATTATTGTAGCCTCATGTGTTAAAATCGAATTAATAATTTTGAATCCCCTCTTGATGATGGTGAAAATGTATAAATGGATGTATACATCTAATGGCAAAGGTTTTCCCACATATGGCCATGGTTTTCCATCATATAAGGATGAGAGGATAAATAGGTTTAGTGCTGTTTTACTGTCGCTAATTAGCATAAATGTGTTTAAATAACAGAGATGGTTGTGAAGAGGAGAATCAAGAGATGAGATGTTATCCGCATGTTTCTGGCAGCTGTCTAGCCCTCCTCCCACATTCCATCTGAACTTTTTATCGTAATAGCGCCAGTGTTTTGCAATTTCGTATTTCTCCACTATAATTTTTACATGCCTGCTCTGTAAACTACAAACAACCAGACTGAGAGATATGAGGGCAGAAAACTACAATGGGGATCATTTACTAAGGGTCCGCACGGCCCGCATTTTCGTGACTATTTCCGATTTGCGCCGCATTTAACAGCGAGTTTGGCGTGCGTGATCGGATTTTGGCGCAATGGCGCGGGCTTGCATGCGAGACAAATCAGGAGCGTGGCCGACGGACAACCCGATTGATTCGGACTAAGCACGGGATTTACAATTCAAATTGTGTCGCAAGACATGCACTTACATGCACCGGGAAGAAGAAGGTGAACTCCGGCGGACCTCAACGGGGAAGCGACATATGCTGGAAATCGGGCGCACAATCTTGAAGAATCGCACCGGACTTCATCCTCGTCGGAGAACCTCGGGGACCTATTGGGGAATCCAATAGGAAATATATGGTGGAAGTTGGTCCAAAGACTGCTTCACCCCAAATGTGAAAGGGAGCGTTATCGGAAGTCATTCCTCCCCGCTGCCATCAGGCTGTTCAACAAACAAGGCCAGTGTCGGACTGGTTTTCCTTGGGCCCACCAGAGAAAATCAATCTGGGGGCCCACTCTTCATTTTCCCCAAGGAAATATACTCTGGTAGCCTTCAAATTGTTTTGTTTTCTGATGGACCTCTGGAGTACAGTATTGGATTGAGCCAGGGCCCACCGGAGGATCCTCTGGTACTCTGGTGGGCCAGTCCGACACTGAACAAGGCCCAAACAGAAGTAACCTGTGCCCCCCACCTAGCCAGTCCCTGCAGGTCCCATCTACAGACTAAACATCAAACTGCCGATCATTGCTTGTCTCTTTTTTGTCTTTTTATCCCCCTTTTCTTTTTGTTCATTTATCCCTAATATTATTGTTGTCATAGTTTGTACTTCACTCTCTGTACCCTCTCTGCTGCTGTGACGCTGTGAATTTCCCCACTGTGGGACTAATAAAGGATTATCTTATCTTATCTTAAAGGAAATGCAACAGCAGAAAGTTACTATTTTTTAAGTAAGTTTTTATGTTTGGACCTCTCTTATTTCACACAGATACAAACCATCAGAAACAACCTTTGTGATGGTTTTATCTGTTTTTTAGCTAATATAAAACAAGTATGCTTTTCTTGCACTAGAGTCTTGAAAAAATATTCTCTTGCTTAAGTTTGTAGTTATATTGACTTAAAGGAAATCTCCCATTTGTTTTTTAGGGTAAGAGAAGAAGCGCCTAGGCTACCACAGGAGCGAGAAAACCTCATTATCATAATTTTATAATTGTTTTTTCAGCCAACCCACTCAGTTCAGGGATTAAACAAGATATGTTTCTGCATCAGTGTAGCTACAGCATTCTTAAGGTACGTTTGGTTCACAATGCATAAAACAAATGGAACATTTTCTTCAAAGGTTTATGCAACATATTAACCTACAGGATGCTAAGGCTAGGTGATCTCATACAGGTGTGGATTAGTTTTTATGTTTTTTTTTAGATCAAAACCCCCTTGAAAAATGAATGTGGAGTAGAAGAGATTAATATCATTTTAATCTTTCCCCTGTCTGTATTGAGTGCGAATGAATTTAGTTTTACCAGATCTAGTATTTTCAAAAGCAGGTATTTGGTACAGTATGCACGTTATGTACAGTATTTAAATTATTCCCTGATTTTATATTCTACACGTTTTTTTTCAGGATTAGTTTACGTATAGCAAAAGCAAAAGACCCCGAAAATACAATGCAATACAGAAAATCTGAAAGAACCCTTAGGTCTCCTGCTCTTGTGCAACCCAAGCAGCAGACGGGGAGTCCTTGCATCATATTTTGGTAAAAATGCCAGATCTTACCTTCTGCACAAGGTTTGCAGTCCATATGACATATGAGCCCTTTCCCATGGTCCGCACACGATGTACAGGAGGCCTTCAACTGTTTCAGGTGGATTTGGATTTGGAGGTTTATCCTATATACCGTATTTTTTGGACTATAAGGCGCACCGGATTATAAGGCGCACCATCAATAAATGCCTGCTTAAATGTCTAGATTCATATATAGGGCGCACTGGATTATAAGGCGCACCTGATTATGAGGATGTATGACCAGCAGGTGGCAGACCTGTGCACACTATAAGTCAGCTGTTGTCTGTAAGTACGGTTCATATATAAGGCGCACTGGATTATAAGGTGCACTGGATTATAAGGATAAATGACCAGCAGGTGGCAGACCTGTGCACAGTTCAAGGCAGCTGTTGTCTGTAAGTACGGTTCATATATAAGGCGCACTGGACTATAAAGCGCACCTTTGATTTCTGAGAAATTCAAACAATTTTTTCTGTGTCTTATAGTCCAAAAAATACGGTAAACCTAAATCTGCCGTAGACTAACCATACACATTACAATTATTAAAGTTTATGACCAGTAGTTTAGCCCTGGTACAGATTGTAGATATACCCTGCGGTGGATTTGCTTGTTTATTTGATTTGTAAATGGAAATATACATTATTTCCCCTCAAAGACTTCCCCGCATCTCTATTTTGCCTTTGGATATATGGCTTCACTAATTGGTTTTTGACTAGAGTACAATGACCGGAGGTGGTGGATCTCAGCAGGTGATTGCAATGTCTCAACCCACCTACTTAAAATGTCTCCACTCAGCAAAAGCAAACTGTAAGAAGTGAATAGAAGCCATAGTTTTCATGACAATAGGGCACTTGGATAGATGTTTCTTGCACCGGCAGGTTGGAAGTATTTTACTGTAAATTAGAGAAAGAGCAGTATGATGTTATGTGAAGCATAAAAGTATAAAACGGGAGATCATCACATGACAGGAAGTCAAAGCACAAACGTTTTCTGGCATCCCTTAGCCAATCACAGACTAACATTGTAATACTTTAGTCAAAACAACAAATAATCAAAAGTTACAATGAATAATAATAGTAATAATAATCTTTATATAGCGCCATCATATTCCGTAGCGCTTTACAAATCATAGGGGACATATACAAATATATTACATTACAGAGTACAAACAGTCATATGGAACAATAAGAGTGAGGGCCCTGATCACAAGAGCTTACAGTCTATGAGGATGAGGGGGTGACATATATCAATATGTTCCCCTTTGAAGGGGAACCTTTGGATCCGATCAAGGTTACTCCATCTGAATAGTATGGGGGACATTTACTTACCCGGTTCTCCGTCGAGGATTCGGGCCTTCCGGAGATTCAATAAGGTAGTGCACCTGATGTCCGCCGAGGTCCGCCGGAGTTCACCATCCTATCTTGGGTGCAGGTAAGCGACACATTTTTAAAAAAAAAATAACAAGGTTTTTCCGAATCCGTTTTTTCCGATGTCTGTCGCATGCATGCGGGCGCCGATGCGCCACAATCCAATCGCGTGCGCCAAAAACCCAGGGCAATTCAGGGAAAAATGGCGCAAATCAGTAATATTCGGGAAACCCGACAAAAAATAGCGATTTGGGCCCTTAATAAATGACCCCCTATGTCTTTCTAACTGGAAGGCTATTGCTTGTAGGGAAATCCACAAAATATAAAGAAGTAATGCTTGACCTGTGAAAAAGGTAAATAATTTAATAATTTCTACCACCAGGATAAAAGATGCAAATGAGCCTGAGGGGCTCCATTAACACCTGTGGAGCCAGGAGCACCTCAGGCTCATTTGAATACAGTCCTTCATCCTAGTGGTAGGGAACCTGCAGATAGGAAAGTCCCATCATCTGCATATGCACTCCATATAAACTCAAATATCCAGTAGTAACTAGAGATGAGCGAATCATCCGAGGAGCAGCTTCTCCAATTTTTTCCAAAGATTTGGTATGGGTCCAAATTTCGTCAGCCCAAACCGATGTTGCTCAAATTGTCCTGCAAATTGGTATATAACCCTCTCTATTCCCCTAAAACACAGATATTTCATGTAGAGCTCCAACCTCATTTTATACATTTTTTTTAGGAATGTTTTCCTTTTCTCAAACCCATCTGCCTCCATAAGTTCTGGGATGATTGAGAACTGCCATTTTAAAACATTTGTCTGAAGTGAAGCAGAAAAGATTTGGCTTAGCTTTTTTGTCAGAATTTACAATTTAGCAAATAGATGCACTCATCTCTAGTAGTCACACATTTCCGTCAAAGGGGTATTCCACAAAGACCAGTTTCTTAAATATACTCAGGATAACAAAATAAGACATTGGGGGGATTTACTAATTGTGGCGCAAGCACGTCTGTCGGCATCGGAGATCAGTCTTTGCAAAGCACAGCCCGATGTATTTAAGTGGGGCAAGACTGTTAGTAATTAATGGGTAGACCGAACTGATCAGTCGTGTGCCATAAAAATGCCGTCATCAATGAGATGTGCGCTTTAATTTGGCTCTCTGACCAATTTTTTCCTGGTCTATCGTGCTCCAGAAATTGCACCTAAAAATGCCGAAAAATACACATAAATGTGGAGGATAATGTAAAAACGTTAGGCCACGCCCACTTGCGCCAAAAAAAGACAGAGGTGTCGGGATAGTCGGAAACATCTGTTCTTTCTGGCGTAAACTCATTATAAATTATCCGCAATAGTTCTGGGCCAAAAAAACATGAAAATCCCGGCATTTTTTGGCGCAGATGCGATAATACATGTGCCCCCTTCTCTAATACACTTTACAGCATTTCACAGATACAATTCCAGCAGTCCTGGTGTACACAATTTCAGTTGCCCCTGGTTTCCGACCCAGGATCTTCTGACTTTAGGGTCGGCAGCCATCTTGCTTTTCTGTCTGACACTGTGGAGTTGAGCTTTTCTCTGCTCTCTTCCTCCAGCTCCCTCCCTGCATTTCATTATGAGCTTGAACATATCACATTGTGAGCTACAAGATACAGGCAGATAAGTTCTTTTTTTTGAGCGAAGGGGGAGGCACAGCAGATCTGATAGTGTGAGAGCTGAGATGTAGGAGAGCTGACTGTGTCATTGTGTGTAATATGCATTTCCTGGATCTCATCATCTCTAATCTCTGATCTGTCTCATCTCTCTATGGGGCAGATTTACTTACCTGGTCCTGTTGCGATCCAGCGGTGCGTTCTCCATCAAGGATTTGGGTCTTCCGGAGATTCACTATGGTAGTGCGCCCAATGTCCACCAGGTGTCGCTGCTGTGCTGAAGTCCGCCGGAGTTCACTGGAGTTCACTATCCATTGCTTGGTGCAGGTAAGCGCGTTGGATTCTCCTACAGCTATGCCCCCGATTTCCATCACGTGCATGCCGGCGCCGATGCGCCACAATCCGATCGCGTGCGCCAAAAACCCCGGCCAATTCGGCGCAAAATGGTAATTTTCGAGAAACGCAACGACAAATAGCGATTCAGGCCCTTAGTAAATGACCCCCAATGTGTCAGATACTAGTACAATGTTCATAAGGTAAATGAAAGTGTATATAAACCTTGTACCCTGATAATCTAAGCACATTTTCAGCTCACAGCACTAGATGGATCATGAAGTGTTTGCTTAGAGAGTCCCCGTCCACACTCTTGAATATTACACTGACCATCACTGGGTAAAATGAACTAAAACAGCAATAAAATTGTAAAAAAAAAAGTAAACAGTTAAAATGATCTTTAATGTGTAAACATCACTAGGGGATTGAAATTTGAGAATTTTCTTTAATGGGCAAACCCCTTTAAGAATATCCTGCAGAATATTGTAGAGTTAGGACCAAGTTTATCACTTTTCTAACTCCCATTATTGTGAGACAAATCTAGGAGTGATTCGACAAACACAAAAGGTGGACATTTTTTCATATCTTCTCCACTATACCTTCATAATTCTTTTTTATTTATATAGAGCAGACAGATTACGCAGCACTGCACAAAACATGACAAATTGGTCCCTGTCCCCATGGGGCTCACAATCTAAACAACCTACCAGTATGTGTTGGAGTGTGGGAGGAAACCGGAGGACCCGGAGGAAACCCACGCAAACATGGAAATGTTTGCAGACTCTTTGCAGATGTTGACCTGGGTGGGATTAGAACCAAGGACCCCAGCTCTGCAAGGCAGAAGTGCTACCCACTCAGCCACCGTACCTGGTCTTGGCTCACAATAACCTATAGCAAAAACGGATGAAATAACTGAGATGTGGACTGGCAGTCATCCTAAACAATTCACTTCCTTTTATCTTACAATGTTTGTGCAAACCTTCTAATTTGTGATTTTGTTTCAACCTCACATCTCAACAACATCCTTTCCAAACTTGTCCTCATAAACACAACACGTGCACACTGGTAGTTTGTGAATGGCCCTTTGCTAGACATCATGTGGGCCACTGCCCCTTTTTTATATGGAGACAAACAAGGGTAAATTGCTTGATGATCGTGCCATACAGTGTCAAGATCAGGCTTCATGAATGGAGCTTTAGTCTCTCTGACTGAGTAGGAGCCACTTGGGAGGTCTGGACAGGTTGTTATCCCACGTTTATTCCTCCAATGTTCTAACCCCAAACAATATTGCATAAAAATAAAAATTTTACCAGTTTAAATATTTGGACAACTCCTGCAGTGGTAATCGGTGGTATATTTCAACGTGTGAGAATTATCAATAAGGATGATCTAGTGCAGTATAGTGTAGCCGATGGGTATTGGCAGGTGTGGGTGTCAGGAAGTTCTCAGGTCACTGACTGTGCCCTGCTTGCTCTCTTTTGTTTGGCCTCCTCTTTATCCTGATTCTACATCCACCCACCACCAATCATTTCCATAACTACTACTTTGTTATGGGGGGAACCCTGTGTTTGTATAAATGCCTCAGATCGGATGAGCTGATGTGCAAAATGTGAGTTTAGTCTTGTTCAGTCTTTACGTCCTACTCAACGTAAAGTGAGTGTGTGATTCTCAGTTAGGAAATATAATAAAGTAATAATGAAAGAATCGAAGGCCTTACAACTTTCGCTGCGCTAACATATTGCATTAGTCCCTGTAAGGAGGGTTACATACGCAGCAATTTCTTTGTCTCATTTATTGGTATTAGCATAAGGGCTTACCCACACGAGCATGCATGGTCCATGTCTTGATACCCATAGGGGCGCATTTACTTACCCATCCCGTTGACGCCGCCGATCTGGAATGTCCGACGAGGATTCAGAGCTGCCACGATTCACTAAGATCATGCGTCCAATTTCCTGCATGTGTCGCTTCCCCCGCTGAGGTCCATCGGAGTTCACCTTCTTCTTCCTGGTGCATGTGAGTGCTGATCTTGTGACACAATTTGGTTGTTAAATTCTGCGTTTTGTCTGAATCAGTCAGTTGTCCGACATCCACGCCCCCCGATTTGTGTCTCATGGAAGTCGGCGCCGATGTGCCACAATCCGATCACATGCTCCAAAAACCTGGGGCAATTCAGCGCAAATCTGAAAAAAATTTCGAAACCCGACGGAAATGTGTCTGACAGACCCTTAGTAAATGTGCCCCATAGTGTCTTTTACCACAACAACATTAACAGCATTTTTTATGGTTTTAGTTGAATCTTTCTTTCTTTTTTGTTTTCCCTACCCCATTTTTGGCAGGACAATTTGTGCACCTGCAACTGGTATTGCACCCAATTACAGCCCTCTATCCCCATTTTACAGCCATTTTAAGGTCACAAAGTTCGGGTCTTCGTTGATTTTTATAGTGTGCTATAGGATTCATGGTCAAGTTTGAGTCAGCCAAACTATTCAGGGACAAGTTCAGAAGTCCCCCAACCAAACTATTTTCGGAGTTTGGATAAACTTGTCAAACCTGATTTTTGATAGTTTTTCTCAACACCAACAAGTACAATACTGCAGTGTTGTCCTGCAAGAATGGGGAGGCTCCTAGTATCATTCAGAATTATGATCCGGGATGTCCAATGAGGATTAGGAGCTGCCGCGATTCACTAAGATCGTGCATCAAATCTCCTGCTTGTGTCGCTTCCCCGCTAAGGTCTGGCGGAGTTCCGAATTAGTTGGGTTATCCAACGGCCACCCCCCCCCCATTTGTATCGTATGAAAGCCGGCGCCGATGCGCCACAATCTGATCGCGTGCGCCAAAAACCCGGGGGTATTCAGGGCAAATCAGAAATAGTTGGGAAACCCGACGGAAATGCGTCCAATGGACCTTTAGTAAATGAGCCCCATTGTGTGAACGCAGCCTTAGGGATGTAAGCAGGATACTTCAAGATATTTTTGATTCATGTTGTATATCTGTCCTCTAAAGAATAAATCAAATCTCATTTACACATCAGTCTTGTGCTATATTTGTGCCATAAATTAGTATTAGTATCATTTAGATACTGTAAGAGGGTGTGACATGGAAGAATTCATGGGATAAAATCGGCTGTGTTGCAAATGCCCTATGAGCAGCTACCTGGCTACAATTGCTCCTTCAAGTAAAGTGCTGTACATGAGAGAGGCCAATGATTCTAATAGAAATGGAGTCACAAAAAATTCTGCATGAAATTCAGGATTTGGAGAGTAAGAGAAGTTGTTGACCTGACTGTCTATAAAGAGAGAATGTAGCTTATTTTGTTCATAAATATGGGGATCATTAAATGTGCCATAGATTGTTGCACATGGAAATAGAGTCACAAGGAATTCTTGATGGAATCCGGAGTTTGGCTGGTTATACTGATGTTTGCGATGGCAGGACTACAATATATTAATATAGAACGTTGATATTTTTTTTGTTACATGTGAATTATTGTTTTTGGAAAATAAGACATCCCCTGAAATAAGACTTAGTGCCGCTTTATGAGAAAAAATGAATATAACACACTAAATGTAGTATCTATAATATTACAATACATATGGATATTGTATCCGCATAGCATTATCTATCCACATATTTCTAGGTTGTCCATCCCTTATAGCTGCCCTAGGGGTTGACTTGTACTCTAGGTGTCCTGTTAATCATTGTCTCCATGTGCCAGTCTAGCAGCTGTCCGTGGTACTGAGTGGGTGGGTGGGATGCTTTCCTATCCTTACATTTTGCATTTATTCATCTCGATATGAGAGGAAGGGTCACGGTATCAACTACTATGCAAGACCCCTAATTTCTGTTGTTCGTGATGGATGTAACATTGCAGAAAAAAGTTTAGAAAATCCAATTGTCACTGGGACAAAGAAAAAATTTGTCTGGAGCTACAATTATAAAATATACAGTTACGACTTACATACAAATTCAACTTAAGTACAAACCCAAGGAACCTAGCCTAAATACATTTCTGAGAAATTCCAATTTTTTTAATCCTTATGCTAATAAGGCAGTTGGTGCCCCAACGACCTTAGTAATAGGATCAGTACTCTTCCGCTTCTAATACTACTTTCTCTGTCAGCTAAGTGAGAAATTTGTCTTCTCCGAAGTAGAGGGATAAAAATGAGGAAAGTGCTTTAGACAGGAATAGCAGTGCTCCATGTGCAGCTCTGCCCCAGACTTATAGATGCCAAAGTTAGAGTGTAAGACTTGAATGAAAAAAAATATATATTAAAGTGAGTCTTTTATGGGGTTCTCACTTATGTGCGACATATTAAAGAAAAAAACACACAAAAAAGCACACAAAAACACTATTTTGGAAAAATATATCTGTTTGGTTTTGTACAACATATCAATGTGTTTGTATAGTCAATATTTTTTTTAAATAACAATATTTAATGGAAATCTGCCATCAGGAAACTACTTACTTAGTAGACTTTTGCTATTTTAAAAATTGTGGCCTAAAAATAAAATAATGTATGTAAATATATATATATATATATGCAGTGGTGTAACAACAGCCGTAGCAGCCGTAGCGGTTGCTACGGGGCCCGGGCGGCACAGGGGCCCGGATGAACAACAGAGACAAAATTTACAAATGCATACTAGGGCGATGGGACCGAAATACGGGCCCCTGTGCCGTCCCTCTGTCTGTGTCCGCCCACCTGGCTCACTCCGTCCGCCCCCACTCGGTCGGTCTAGTCCTTCTGCGGCCGTCCTACTCAGCACTCGGCCGGCCCACTCAGTCCGTGGCCCGCCTACTCCGTCTGCCCGGCCATCCCACTCAGTCCGCGGCCCACCTACTCCGTCTGCCCGGCCGTCCCACTCCGTCCGCAGACGGCCTACTCCAACCATGGCCGCCCGGCCTAGTTCATCCACGGCCGCCTGGCCGGCTGAGTCTGCACGCGGTCACCCGGCCGAAAACGAAGTGTCCCCCCCCCCCGCCCCCATCCGCGGCCGCACAGCCCCCCCATCCGCGGCCGCACAGCCCCCCATCTGCTGCCATCCAGCAGGCTTACCGCATCCGCGTGGCTGGCCTACTACTTCTATGTGTTCCCGGGCACGTAGGCCACCTACCCTCCCGAAGAAGCAGACATTCTGCAAGACGTGTAAGTCCCTATATATGTATGTATGCTGTATGTGTGTATATGCTGTACAGTATATACTGTATGTATGTGTGTAAATGCTGTACAGTATATACTGTATGTATGTGTGTAAATGCTGTACAGTATATACTGTATGTATGTGTGTATATGCTGTACAGTATATACTGTATGTATGTGTGTAAATGCTGTACAGTATATACTGTATGTATGTGTGTAAATGCTGTACAGTATATACTGTATGTATGTGTGTAAATGCTGTACAGTATATACTGTATGTATGTGTGTAAATGCTGTACAGTATATACTGTATGTATGTGTGTATATGCTGTACAGTATATGATGTATGTGTGTATGTGCTGTACAGTATATACTGTATGTATATGATGTATGTGTGTGTATATGCTGTATATAACATATGTATGTGTATATATGCTGTATGTATGTGTGTATATGCTGTATGTGTGTGCATATGCTGTATATACCATATGTAAGTGTGCATATACTGCATGTATATGCAAATGTATGTAAACACTGTATATACTCTGTGTATGTGTATATGCTGTATATACTGTATGTGTGGTTATATGCTGTATGTAGACACATGCATATAAATATATATTTATATGTATATAGTGTATGCATGTGTGTATGCTGTATGTATATGCATTAGTGTGTATACACTGTATGTATGTGTGTAAATGCTGTATATAGATTCAGTATGTGTGTAGCGTGTTTTTATACTGTATGTAAGTGTATACACAGTGGGTGTATACTGTATGTAAAAGAATATGATGTATGTATGCTATATGTATGTATATAAACTGTTTGTATGCAACTTTGATGCATATTTGCTGTATGTATATACAGTATGAATTTGTAAAAAATGCATGTATTAGTGTATAAATGTATATATGAGTACATAAACTTGTGCATATGAGTGTATACCTATGTATGTGTGTACGAGTATATAAAAGTGAGTGTAGAATGTTATGTGTGTGTATTTAAGAGTATAAATGTATGTGATTGTATAAACGTTTATGTATGTATGAATATTTTTTAAGGGGGAGGGGGGCCCCATGTAGAAATCTGCTATGGGGCCCCGACTCTCCTAGTTACGCCACTGTACATATGTATATATATATAGATATATATAAAAAAGATGTAACTGGACTACTAAAGTTAAGCTCCTTGCCTGCGTTCAGGGAAATGTTTGCTACTCTACCAGTGAGGCTATGTCAATTGTTCGGATGTTCTGTATGTTGCTAAATTAAAAAATAAACAATAAAAAGACAAAAAAAAAAATTGTGGCCTATCTCTTTGTAATACTTAACTTTTATATGCAAATTAGCTGCAGAAGCTACTCAGGCTATGGAATTTCCTCTCTGAGCTCCTGGGGCTAAGACTACTCCACGCCTTCAGTAGCCCTGCAGATCCGCCTTCCTGCGCATCCATGGAGGCACGGCAGGTGCAGTGGCTACCGTATTTTTCGGACTATAAGGCGCACAAAAAATCCTTTGATTTTCTCAGAAATCAAAGGTGCGCCTTATAGTCCAGTGCGCCTTATATATGAACCGTACTTACAGACAACAGCTGCCTTGAACCGTGCACAGGTCTGCCACCTGCTGGTCAATTATACTTATAATCAGGTGCGCCTTATAATCAGATGCGCCTTATATAGGAACCTGGACGTTTTAGCAGCCATTTATTGATTGTGTGCCTTATAGTCTGAAAAATATGGTACTTGAACCTCGCTGGCTAGGGGGGAGCTCTGTACATTTGCAGAAGCTCCTGGTCCCCTGCAGGTTCACTGAGCCAGGGACACACCAGGAGCCACTGCGCCTGCACAGGCCATGCCGTGTTCACAGGCGGCATGGATGTGCAGAGAGACAGATCTGCAGGGCTACTCGGGGCATATATTAGCTTTAGCCCTGGGAGCTAACAGAAGCTACTTCTCTAATAAAGTATTAAAACAAGCTACATTTTAGAAAATAGTAAAAGGGGTGTATGGATTACTTAGGTTTGGGACATCTACTGTGTGGATCTAATAAGTAGATTCCTCATGGTAGACTTCCTTTAATCCATACCTGGATTGGGATGATGACAGGAAACCACAATGTATATTCAACACCCAGTTCTATTCCCAGATGTATAGGGGGATCCCAGAAATTCCTTGGAAGTGGATGAGTGGTCGCAGCTGTGTGATATACATGTGATTCAGAATGTCCTCATAATGTGTTTCATTTCATAGTTAAATTGTCTTCCACATTTTCTGTTCTATACAGAACATTTTGGTGTGGGGGAATTCCTAAAAATACCAAAAAGTCTTGTGTTTTCTGTAAACGGTGGACATCTGAACAACCCTCATTATACAGGAGCCTGAGAGTGCTCCAGGTCACTTAGTGGTTGTCAGGTCATCTATTTCACATAGGACAAGTCCGGCACTTATATGTACAGTCTTACTGGAACCTTTCTTAGTTTCTCACTAAATGCATTCTAGGAACTTTACTCACCCCTTACTAATCTTTCTATGATTAACGGTAATAAGGAACATTGCTTCCTTAATGATGTGAGGGGGACATACAGTACTTGCAGGGCCGGCTCCAGGTTTTAGTGGGCCCCTGGATGACAGAGCCTTAGTGGGCCCCTTTGTGGGCCGCCCTCAGTGAACACACTGACCCCCCCTCCTTCCCCTGTGGACACACTGACCCCCCCTGCGGAATACACTGCCCCCCCCCCTCCCCCTGCGGACACACTGACCCCACCCCCTCCCCCTGCGGACACACTGACCCCACCCCCTCCCCCTGCGGACACACTGACCCCACCCCCTCCCCCTGCGGACATACCTTTCCTGGTTCCCCCGGAGCAGCTCCTGCAGCTGCCTTCTTTCTTCAGCCTGGGTCTCCCGTACATGCCGGCCCTGATGACGTAATCTGATGACGTCTCATAGCGACACTGGTACAATTGATCGGGGGCCCGCGTTGGCTGGGTGCTGGCACCAGGCCTGAGTACTTGGTATATGGAAATTTACATTTCACCAAAGAAGTACCACGCACTCTTCTGCAGCAGATACAGCTAAGCAATAATACTGCAATAAATTACCACAATGGACACACAGAATTGAAGTCCAAAAAGTACACACAAAAACATAATGGGGGATATTCATTATGCCTTCTCCGCCATTTTTCTGCCTTCTCCAACCTGCAAACCACTCTGGGCTTGTTGGATAATGGAGCGGGGCGGGCCGGGTCACTGTGGAAAACTGATGGAGACTACAGCAAAAAACAACCACCAGATCAGACCTGGTATTGGGTCCGAATTGGCGGAGTTTGCACCCATATCCACTAAGAGGCCGGAGCCTATTAGTAGATATGGGCTCCAGAGCTGTGTTGGGGAGAATTTTTTTTAAAAAATATTTTATTGGAAATTTAAAAAAAGAAGTATACATGCAATTGTATATAATAAACATTTTACATGTCTATCCCGATACATCAGTAGTTATGCTAGTTTGCAATTATGATGGTTAGTTGGGGAGAATTTTAAGACTGGAGTATTAAACGTCAGTCTTAATGAATACCCCCCACTAACCCCTTGTCTCTGCACCAGTTTTTCTAAATCATTCACATTCATGGCCATTTTTCAGTTTTTTCGTCAATGGCCCAGATTTATCAAAAACAGTGCAGGGGGCACCAGATTCATGAAATGTGTCGCACGTTCTTCATGAATCTCCCTGCATTGCTGCGACAGAGTGCACAACCTTTTTCTGGTGCACCTTTAACATAGGGCATGTGACACATGTCGGACTCTGCATGATGCATGTGTCGCTTTGTCCAACTGTACAAACGTACAGATGTACAAAGTCAGACAAAATACTTCTGCAAGGGCTTTAATAAATCTGGGCCAAGCTGTATAGGGTCTTGTATTTTACTGGATAAAATATAGTTTTCAATAGCACAATTTTGGATTTGATATATTCTACTGATGAACGTTTATTAAGCCTTTCTGTGATGTACATTCAAATTTTCCGCCTTTATCATAGAACCTAAATAACAAAAAAGAAATTCTCCAGGTCAATACACATAGCAAATTTTTAATTACCTTTGCATAATTAAAAAAAAAAATTCTTGCACCACCACCTTACAAGCGCCATAACTTTTTACATTTTTTGTCAATGTGGTTGTGTGAGGCCGCAGAAAGACCTGTAGATTCTATTTGTATACATTTGTGGTTCATAAAGTTATTTTATCACAATTTTTTTTTTGCTGTGATGGATGATTAATCACTTACCGACATGTGATGTAATGCCACATGCCGGGTGCGGGTGCACCTCTCCATAGCCGGTAAGTGTTTGCTGCATATTGCAGCAAAGGCTAACGTAACACCAGCTGATCGCTGCTGGCAGCTTCAAAAAGACACATGGGTGCCGCCATCTTGCCGAGAATTGTCACTCCCCTGCTTCATATTAACCCTTTCATTACAATGTGCTATCAGCACATTGTAATGATTGAGGAGGAAAATCCCCATATACTGCCATAATGTAGTATGGCAGTACATGGTAGGATCGATCAGACAACCTAGGGTTAAAGTACCCTAGGGAGTCTGAAAAATAGTAAAAATTTAAAGAAAGTTTAAAAAAAATTATAATAAAAAACCATAAAAATTCTAATTCCCTAGAACTGATATAAATATTAATAAACAGTAAAAATCATACACACATTATGTATCGCCGCGTCCGAAAATGCCCAATCTATCAAAATATGATAACAGTTTTTCACTGCGCTCAAAGCGCCCGAAGTAGAAAATGGCACCTGTGTTGAAATGTTTGGACTGAGGGAGCTGTCACCTGATCCAGGGCACTTTTAAAGTTGTTAGGACAGGAGAGATGTAAGATGGGGACATTGATAACTGCAACGTTTCTGTGAGATGGTGAGTATCAAAGGTACGTGTGTTTCAGTGTGATAGGTGGGTAGGTTCTGTAAGGGGGGGAACTATCAACAGTAAAAGAGAGAAGGTTATGGTCTGAACGTGGAAAGGCAGTATTAGTAAAGTCAGAGATTTCCCTACTGGAGCTTTGACCAGGCAACTTTTTGAGAGACTCCCAGTCTTGGCATGAAATCTGCCGTGATTAGGATGAGGCACCAGGAGGTCCGATTGGGCTTTCTTGACCTCTGTGGAGCCCCAAACTTGTCTTGCCAAGTCCATGCTCAGAGTCAATTTGAATTTTTGTGAAATTGGCTCACCTCTTGTGAACAGTACCAGACTATTGGGGGTTCAAAACCTAAACCCCCCCCCCCCCCACTAAATATCTGTCACATGCCTGTGGAGAATAGGTTGTTATTAATAAATATCTCTAAGACTGAATAAAAGCCATTATTAATAATTTAAAAATGATGGGGGACCCCCCAGTTGAAGGCTTCTGCGCTGAAAAGCATGTTTGAGTGGTGTCATCCTGGCAGTTCAGAGGCACAAAGACCAGCGTAATAGATTTATCTCTACTTTGCAATTACTGTTCTTTTAATATGCTTGGTCTTTATTTACCTATACCTGTGCGGCCCATTCACATGGGCTGTGTGGTGACATGTATGTTCCCATAGACTCCTATGGAACACGTGGAACCGTACTGTACCATACACGGGGAAAAGATGGAGCATGCTCTACCTTTTCCCGTGTCTGTGGCTGTACAGTGTCATTTCCTATGGAGAGGGGAGGGGGTAGCAGTGCTCATCCCTCCTCTTCAGCACCCCAACATGTGAATGTAGGCTTATACCGTACAGATGACCAATAAATACATCTTATGTCTGGGTGTGTGTACTGCTTATTACAATATACATAGTGTAGATAACGTGTTTTGTATTTTATGTTGTGAACATGTTTGTAAAAAGATAATTTAGAACAATTTTAAGAGGAATTCCGAAAAATAATGAAAAGTCCAGTGATGTCTGTAAACTCTGAATACCTGACCAGTCATCGTCAGTGGAGTGCTCCAGTGCAGGTCACTCAGTGGTTATCTGGTCATGTCTTTCCCATATGACAAGCCTTCCATTTTTAGTCATGTGTTCAGTTTTACTGTAAACTTTCTTTACATCATGATTCCAACTAACCGGCGTTCTAGTCTCTTCTATGAACTCTTCTTACCCCCTTACTAAAATCTTCCTTGGATTTACTATAAAAAAAAGACCAGATCAGAACGAAGCAATCTTCTTCGCTCGGCAATATTCACATAAATGTCTTAATTGACGTCTAGAGGCGTTCAGTATAAGCAGCAGTTTTTTAACCATTTAGATTGTAGCAGCATTATCATTTTCAAGAATCAATAATAATTTTGGGGAAATTTCGTGAAGACATTGAGATTGTGCCATGTTTACCCTTTGACCCGTGCCCTGAATAGGAGCGAGTCTGGACAAGATGAAAAGTTTGTACTATTTTTATATATATTACTGTATATGCTCTGGACAGGTCATCAATACCATACCAGTGGGGAACTAAAACCATACTCGGCACTGCCCCCTTAAAGGTTATCAGAAAACTACTTTGATGGAAGAAGACAATGGAGTAAACCGGTCCATACAGGGGCATAACTTGAGGAGGTGCCGAGGTTGCGGTCGCACCAGGGCCCAAGAGGTTTAGGGGGCCTTATGGTGTCACTTTCCCATATGAGAAGACTAGTACTATAAACCATACATTATAGTTGGGGGCCTGGAACAGACTTTGCACTGGGGCCCATCAGCTTCTAGTTACGCCACTGGGTCCATAGAATAAATCATGTACCAGTTGTGTGCATTGACAACAAGTACTACATATTTGCAGTATTTATTCACCTATAGTACATTTTTTCCCAAGCTGATTGAACCGTATTATTTATAGATCCCATCCATTCTATAGGGGTTGTCCTAAATGTACAACTTGTAGCAGGATCAGATGACCAGTTCCCTCCAGTCTTAAAAAGGGTGCCTGGTGTGCCGCCATTAAAACTTACTGGGTGTACCTGAGAGGGCTGAGGACTGTACTCCAATAGTCCCATAGACTTTATAAGAAATGCAATGCGCTTGCTCATTTCAGATATCGGATGTGTTTTGTGCGAGCTCTTATTGAGTTGGCACCGCAGCACTTTGTACGACTCCTAATTGGCCATCAGGTAATCAGAATCCAGCTGACGTTTCATCAGAGGTTGAAATGATGTAATTCTATTTAATTATCTTACCACCTTTCCTAAATCCTGTATTTAAGCTTTGCTTTGTGATCCATCATGCGTCAAACCATAATGGTGTCAAGAATCTGGGAGTAGTAAACTGTGAGCAATTAGCATATCAATCAGACGTACAAGAGGAGAGCAGCAGGAGCCTGCGCTGGGTAACAGCCCCTGTGCTTTGGAAAGAAGGGGCTACTAATGCAATGACTTACAGTAGACGCATATGTTCTATATATGATTGTCTGGGCTAAAGTGTTTAAGACTCTTTCAGTGAAGGGATGAGTAATTGTTTCTAATTTATCATTCTAAAGTCTTGTTTTGTCATATTTACATTGAAGAAGTGGAAAAAATCGATAAAGTGGAAGTTTTAAAGACCACCTCATTTTATAAAGCAGAATACAAGCAGCCCCCGACTTAAGAACACCCGACTTACATCGACCCCTAGTAATAAACTGGCCATGTGACCTCTGCCAAAAGCTTTCTGGATGCCGCTAATTTGGCCCCAGGAGACAATGATGAACTGTAAGTGTTGTCAAAGGTGTCTACAATAAACTTTGTTAATCCTTGTTCCCAAAATTATGAAAATGATATTGTCACAGGGAGAAAAAAAATACTTTTTTTGGCGTAACAATTATATAAAATACCAGTCATATAAGTTCAACTTAAGAACAAACCTACAGAACCTATCTGCCTGTATTACATAATCAAAGGGGGGGAGGATTAGGATCGTACTATACTCATTATAAATAATCCCCAATTCTATTATGTGACTGTGAGCAAACATGGAAGAAATAGGAGTAAATGTGGTTCTGGGCTGGACAGGATCTAATGAACACCAATCACCAGTGTTTCTTCTACAGATGAGCAGTGGCCTGCACTTCTTGAGTCCTAGAACTTCTAGAAACCAGTATTATGTAAGATGCATTAAAGTTAATGTATAACACCAGAACACCACCACTCCATCCACAATGGGCAATGGAAACCTCTTTTCTCATGATTTATAACGGCTCTAACACTAAGATATACTGTGATTTTAGTTTGCTTTAGAAAAATATACACTCAACACACAACCTGCAAAATACAAGCCCCCGCAGTTATATTGATAGGAACAGGGTGATAGTGAAACCGATGAACGAAGAACAAACAGTCCTTAATGTGTTACTAGATGAGAGTATTTTACACCATTGCCCCTTTATCCTGTCTGACCTTTTAAATGGCCTAAAAAACAAAAGTAGTTGTAGTAACTGGCAGTAAATAGCCAACACGTTTTTGTATTATGACGAGGCCGTCCCAGACGACTTTTTGGGGATTTCATTCCTATTGGCCCATGCTAGGCAGTTGGAAAACATATTTTCATTTCCCTGGAAAACCACTTAACATATTTCTGATTGTAAGAAAAAAATTATCTTTTTTTTGCAATTACTCACTACATAGGAAACTGCCATCTGCATACTAAACCACCATAACTGAGCCAAATATTTGGTTTTTATCATGTGACTGAAGGTCTGAGGCTTGATCCTGTTTATGCTCTAGCAGCTTTACTGAATGGATACATGTTGAACCCATGCAATGTGAACAAAATTAAAATTATGTTATGGGGGTGTTATGAAAGCACCACAGGGCTGCAGTTTTACAGGCTGTTACACTGTTCAGGAGCACTTCTCCATCCCACTATGTGCTGGTAGTTCCTTTGCTGCAGTGAGATTACATCAGGAAGAGGGAGGTTGGAAGTGCTGATGGAAGGATGAGACAGTGTAACAGCCTGTGAAGCTGCAGCATGGAGGGACGAATCAACCCTAGGAGCCTATCAGGCTTATTAGCATAATTTTAAGAGTTGATTTTAGAAGGAAGGAGGTTATGGACACAGTGTAAGTGCCTGGATCTTTAAGTAAGTGTCCTTGGTTTATCGGGTTAGATTTCCTTCAAATGGAATTTACATTCTGCAAATGTATCTTGGTATTGGGTATAATGTTTGCACAATGTAAAAAAAAAAAAAAGTTTCTTATTTCCCCATCTTTTTAGCTGCTGAAATAATTTCTTAGTTTTATATTTTCCTATAAAAGTTGTGTAACAGTAAAAAAGATGGCTACAAAAGAGATGGTTACCAGCTAACGAAAATTCCATAAAATCTGAAAATTTTTTTTTTGCAAAAACGGAACAGACTGCATTGGAAAGACTTATAAGGGGGGGGATATTCTCTGTTCTGCTGAAGGGGCGCTCCACATATAAAGTCTGGGACGGCTTCCAGTGTTTGTTTGGAACGTAAAGTTGTTCCCACTACATTACTATAATAAATCAGGGGAGGCGTGGGCGTTAATTAAAACCTCTTGTTCTTTTCCTCTTCATGGATCTGGCAAAGTATTTTCCTTAATGCAAATAAGGGTCAGATAAGTCAGAAGTTACATTGTTCCTATGCATTTTGTTTCCCCCCGTGATGTAAGGGAAAAAAGGGACACCTAAAGCTGTGGAAAGGAATGTAGGAGTGGGAGGGAAGAGCCGGGCGGCTATTTACCTGTCCAGTGCTGACTGAGGCTTCCTCCGCTGTCACCCCCTTAGGAGACAGAAAGTGTCAGCCTACACTCTGCTTATCACTGACTATTCCTTGATTGACTCTTTGTGTCCCTGGATTTTGCCTGGACGGTGCATTTTTCAGTCCTACAACAAGCAGCCAAGCACAGACCCCCTTTTTTCGTTTTGTCATTGTACATGAAGCCCACATAACCTCCCACACAGCACTTCCCTCAAAGACACAAGCAGGATGCGGGGATTCTTTGAAGAAGCACATCCAACAAAAGGATTGCACAGGTCTTGATGGGCTGCACAATTATTCCTTTCTTGCCCCACATGTGAAAATATCAGGAAGATACGTGTCCATCCATAGCTGTCAGATATCCAACAGGTCGGAGCCTCCTCGTAATTACACTTCATCTAGGAGTAGCATCTGCTTTCGAAATATTCATGATACCATATGGGGGACTGACCGATGACTGCCAGCTGTTTGGATGGGCTTCCATGTCAGCATTGTGGCTATGATCCGACGAGGGGCAGACGTCATGAGCAGTTTTATACAGAGAAATAATTTTTTTAGGTTATTTGCTAATTATTGTTTTTTATGGTTTGTTATATTTTGGCCACAAATAGGACACCTCTTTAAACATAGGGTGACTATCTAAAGCCTCTGCATGGTCCACTATAGTAATGATTGGGATACCAGTGCTAGTCAGGTAGAACTTTAGGGCCACCCTACAAGAAGTGGTAGTCAAAACTATGAAACGAAATAACTATGAAAAGAAACAAAGATATATTTTTTTTAAAAATGGTGTTCACGTAGATCACATATGATACAAGTATTTGTTGATGTCAGGAGAGTGTCCCCTTTTAAGGGTTCCCCTAAGAGGGTCCCCTTTAAGACAGGAAGTTCTAAGCCCACAGCGTTACCTATGAAAACTAATCATTCCTTTCGATTATAACATAATGTTTGTTTTAATTATTGAGGAGGCCATTAATTTACAATTTGCTGTATTAATGAGGCTTACTTGAACATGTTTTAATTAGTTTAATTATTAATGATAACAGTTTGTTTTCCAATCCTATCCCAATCTTTCACCGTGGACAGTTCATTCAATCTGATCTGCATTTATATGTTGTCATTATTATTACGCTATATCTTGTAATTACTTGTCATCGTTGCAGTCATTTTCCAGTCCAGGATGGTCCATACATTTAGTAATGTAATCGTGATACTTATAGGAGTGTGTAATGAATTTAGAGAAGGCTGACAATTAATACTTGTAGAGTATGCAAGAGTATAGGCAGGAGTCTACATCTATAAGACGATGTTCAAGCATGGCAGATATTTTTTACTTAAAGGGTATCTACCACCAGGACGAAGCACTGTATGCAAATGAGCCTGAGGGGCTTCAGGCTCCATAGGGGAAGGCTTCTGCCCCTCAGGCTCATTTGCATACAGCCCTTCATCCTGGTGGTAGATGTACCGTATTTTTCGGACTATAAGGCGTACAAAAAATCCTTTGATTTTCTCAGAAGTCAAAGGTGCGCCTTATAGTCCAGTGCGCCTTATATATGAACCGTACTTACAGACAACAGCTGCCTTGAACAGTGCACAGGTCTGCCACCTGCTGGTCATTCATCCTTATAATCAGGTGCGTCTTATAATCCGGTGTGCCTTATATAGGAACCTAGACGTTTTATCGGCCATTTATTGATGGTGCGCCTTATACTCTGGTGCACCTTATATTCCGAAAAATACTGTACTTTAATATTCAGTCCATGGATAAAATTAGTTGCATCAAATTCTGTTCAATCCGTGGGTTAAGTTCTGGAATTTAATGGGCTCTCTACAGTCTGGTAGATGCCTTGGTATTCCTAGTGCCAAAATTAACTGCACCAATTGCTTGTGAATACTGGGGGTGACAGGTGATCTGCTAAGGAGAACGGGGAAAGGTGAGGATCAGATTTTGTTTCACAGTATAAAAAGAGAGAAGTGGGATAAGGGAATAAAAGAAAATGGGGGTCCAAAATTGAGTGCATTATAAATGGGGTGCTAAAGGAAAGGGGGGGTTATAGAATGGAGGGAGCAACATAAATTGATGCATTTCCAATGGCAGACCACCAAAAAGGGGGGGTATTTTAGTCGGGGGGGCTACTGAAGGGGGGGCCAATATAAGTAAATGGCCACAGTGGGGGAGGGAGCACAAGAAGAGAGACATTATAGGGACAAGTAATTGGGTAGTGTTATACCTTGTGGGCACCTTAAGGGTTGGGGTAAGGGGCAAAGTTTGGAACCAACTTTTGTCCCATCCCTTTTCACATCCCAAACGTTGGATGATATTGTAAAAAAAGCCCTGTTATGTATATTATGTATATAGTTAGTGTAAATATGTTCCTTCAAAGGCTCCTGAGATAATAGACCATCCACACTCCTACCACTGTCAGCAGCAGAAGGTTATGCATAGAAAACAATGCCAATCACACTCCTAATGTTTCATTTCTTTAATTTAACAACTCAAAAAATGTAATTGACCTTGTAAGGTTTGCAGTTTTTGAATGAGTGTTTATGCCCTGCTGGGGCAGATGACATTGCATATCGTCTGCAGTGATTGGTTGCAGTTGTTACATGTTGACAGGTCATTGCTGGAGCGGGGAGATCAGTGTCCAGTGATCCGGGAGGCCTTGTAATGGGTGTGATGAAAAAGTAGTACAGCCGGTGTCAGAATGGGTTTCCTTAGGACCACCAAAATCAATCTGGGGGGCCACTCTACGTTATCCCCCAGGAAATATACTCTAGTAGCCTTCAAATTGTGTTGTTTTCTGATGGACCTCTGGGGTTCAGTATTGGGTTGAGCCAAGGCCCACCGGAGGATCCTCGGGTACTCTGGTGGGCCAGTCCGACTCTGAGTACAGCAAGTATTATTTTTGGTATGTTGTTCACATATATAATTATCCTAACATAATAGCCAGTTGCTATTATTTACTTGAATAGTGTTAGGGAATGTATCAAGTAAATTTGCTAATAACTAATGCACATAACATCTTATTATGTATATTCTAAGTAATGGGCATCAAAAAGTCGACAAAAGCAGGACAAAAAATAATCCTATACTATTCCAGAATCACAGACAGTCCAAAATGGGCAAAATCAATTCCTATAAGTGTTTCACATCACACAAGCGGCATATCCACCCAGAAAAAAGTAACGAAAAACAAGTAAATTTCTTGTCTCTATCCAGTCATATTGAGATCTGTAACCAAGTATAAGAAATTATGAAAAACACTACATTTTCTGGAAATGTTTTCAATGTGTGTGAGGGACACAATACAGACATAAACAGCTAAATCAATGTGGATACCGTATTAAAGTCTATGATTTGCATTGTAAAAATTTTAAAAATTCAATAAAAAGATTTTACACACAAAAAGGCTAAATCAAAGTACACTGAAGTAATTGCTTTATATGTTGCTATCTGTTAATTACTAATAAGACTTCCATCATGACTCCTAAGCTGCACACAGCTGTACTGGGTCCATGGAAACCGGACTGCGTGTTGTTTGGATTGCAAGAAAGGAGCATAGTTCCAGGGATAGGAGTCCTTGCATCATAGAGAAATAGGACGCAAGGAGTCCCCGTTTAAAGGCCCTACTGTGTTCGGTGTATGGATTCTGACCAGAATTTGGTTCAGTTTCAAAGGACCGAGCATGGTCATATGCTACTTTTTTCTTTTATATGAAAAGAGGTATTTTGATGAAACAGCACTTTAAAGGAAATCTACCACCAGGATGAAGGATTGTGAACCATGCACTCTTTCATGCCGGTGTGCGCCCCCTCTGGCAGGATCTGCTCTTCTTTTAACTTCTTATGGCCTGTTTTTTTTTTTTTACAAAAAGAGGCTTTTAATTGGATCTGCTCTTCTTTTAACTTCTTATGGCCTGGTTTTTACAAAAAGAGGCTTTTAAAATTATGCAAATGAGCCTGAGAAGCTTCATTCGTGTTAATGGAGCCCCTCGGGCTCATTTGCATAATTGTAAAAGCCGTTTTCTTTTTAAACCAGGGTAAAAGAAGCTAAAAGAAGAGCGGATATTGTCAGAGGGGGCGCACACCAGTATGACAGTGTGCTTGGTTTGCTATCCTTCAGCCTGGTGGTAGATGTCCTTTAAGCTTTGATATGTACCCCCTTATATCGGCAGTACATGGTACAGGAGTGTGTAAGTGTCTGGAACCCTGTAAACTTATATTCTGTCATCTTGCAAATAAAAGCAGTTCCTTCCCCCTTGACTCTGAGCGATGCTCACTCCGTAACTCTCCGCAATGCTTTTTTTCTGCGCCATCAATGTGACAGTCAGACGATATTGCCTCATCCGTCATGATTTACTTAATGTTTTCTGAATATAGTAATATTTGATTAAAATTTAATGCAAACATATCATATCACGCCGCATATATTATTACATCCATCAATCAGGTAAACCGAAGTAATGAAATGTTGATAGGTTTTGGGTAAAACTGAGCCTAATTCTCTGTGTGTTGCCTGAGTGATTAACACTGAGATCCAGAGAGTCAGTAGAAGAAAAGATTCATTAATATGCATTAGTTTCCGGTCTTCAATGTATCATCATAGATGTGCTAACTGTAGTTAAAAATGATTTTTTAATTTATTAAACACACAAGATATTAATACGCAAGATGAATGGCGACTATTAACTTTTATAATGACAGAACGAGACCTTAATGTGGAGAAGAGAAGACGCATTTGGAAGAAGTGCGCGCACTAATAGATTCGCTGCGGTATAGGTGGAGAGATGAAGGCGCGTGTAGGGCGTCGGTAACAAGGTTATGAAATGAGGCCGTTTCTCACCACAAATAAAAGATATTTATTGAAGTTTTACTTTAAGCGACTGTCACATTGATCAGTGTCTGGAAGGCAAAGTTCGGAGTTTTAATAAAGTAATCTGCATTGATCTCGCTGCGGAGCAACTTTGGTAGGAAAATACTGAGACAGAAGGAAATAAAAATAGGAAATATGGGACTAAATTGCAGAAATTTGGAATGTAGGCGATCCAAACCCTGAGGGCTCTCAATGAGAAATCCCCAAACTGACAGCACCCCTATTGGAAAGGCAAGAAAGTGGAGTAATTTATTGACTCAAGTGCAACATGTCAGAGCTGGGAGTCTGTGGACCCTCAGGACCACCGTGGGAGATGGAACTAGCCGACACCTGGAACCAGAGTCTAAGAGGCACCCAGTCTTCACCAGAGCCCGCCGCAAAGCGGGATGGTCTTGCTGCGGTGGGATACCACCAGGCCGTTCCACAGGTGCGACTAGCTCGCGGTGGCTGCCAAGGTAGTAATGCAGGAGACAGTCTGTACCCGGGGTGATGGCAGGAGAAAAGCACAGGAAGGCACACTAGGACTCATGTCAGGAATCACAGGAGCTGGCACACGGATCAGGAACACAAGAACGGACTGGCACGCAGGAATCACAGGAACGGACTAGCACACGGATCAGGAACACAGGAACGGACTGGCACACGGATCAGGAACACAGGAACGGACTGGCACACAGATCAGGAACATAGGAACGGACTGGCACACAGGAATCCAAGGAACGCAGGAATCAGAGGGGAGCTTTCTCTTCAGGGGAAGGCTTGAAGATCCGGCAAGGGTCACAGGAAGGGGCAGGAATTTATATCAGGCCAGTTATCGGCATGCTGGCCCTTTAAATCTTAGCGAGCCGCTGCGAGCGGAGAGCCACGGGAGCAGCGGAGATCGCTGCTGGAGCCAAGGGAGGTAAGAGGCTCCGGGAGCACACAGAGAGCCACGGGAGCAGCGAAGATCGCTGCTGGAGCCAGGGGAGGTAAGAGGCGCCGGGCTCCGGGGGCACACGGAGAGGCATGGGTACACCCACGATCCGAGACAGGGATGGCGGGAGCACCCGTGACACAACATTTCACCTCAAATACAAGAGCCTTTATTAGGGACAATCATTTTCTGGTGGCTTAGGCTTAGTTCATATAGGCGTCAGGTGTTTCCATTTTGGGAGAGCATAGAGAAGGGGGAACATAGGGAAGGGTGAACAGAACCTGCCAAATGCAGGTGTGAAGTAAGACTTACTCTACATGAACTTTTGTACCCTTCTTACAACATTAAACCAGGGTTTATTTTCCCTGCTATGGCTCCTGGGTCCTGTGTAGTACTGGTACTTCCGATGTTCAGCTTTTGCACCAGGCTTCAAGTGCCAGGGATTCAGGGGACCTGTTTCAGCCAATCCGCGTCTATCACTTGTGATGTCAGAGGAAGAGACTTGGTCCAAATAGGTCTTGTGACCCCCTCCCCACCACTACAAGCCAGTATACCTTTTCCTTAAAAAAAAAAAGTGGTCTACCAGTCACTTAAGTGTCTATTAGATCTATAAATACACATAATAAACATAAAAAGATCTATAAAATACATCGTTGCATGTGCTTTTCCTTATGTCAAGGCACACATGCTACAAATCTATAAGCAATGGGATACCGAGGGACATTTTTCATATGGTGGTGCATTGTGCGCCAATGTATGATGAAAGCCCCGCCCCCCGCCGTATCGGATACATCACACATCTGCCTATGCCGATGTACAATTCTACAGCAGTGTCTGGTATAGAATTGGAATATTATCAGCAACTTTGAGATCTTACCGGCCGATGGCCATAGCGAATGCCCAAACACGCAAGACCACTTCATCACGAGCGTAAAGAGCGAAATAATCAAATCTTAATTCCTGACGGTTCGCTAGCAGTTGCGCTCATTTTGTGCATGAGAAGTACTTAGAGGAATTTGCATTAAATCTTGTCTAGCCTCAAGCACATGGATATTCACATCTGCTCCGCTGAAACTAAGCTTTTGAACCAGTAAAACTGTTTTGCTGCATTTATTTCATGACATATGCGGCTGTTTATTGTTTTTTATGATCAATTATTTTGTGGAAAAGTTGACAAATTAAGTTTACAGAAGGTTTAAGTTTACAAATTAATAAGAAACTAAATCATCAAGATGTGTCTAAATGGTGACAGTTGTTTTGATATGTGATATGTATATGTCTCGGGGGTAAAGGACATGTTATCGCCTTAAAAACTACGTGTGAAATTCTTCGGATGTGTCCGGTCTTGATTTGGGGAAATGGACCTTGACGTCAACTGGTTAAAAAAAATAATTGCTGCAGTTACTAATTCTGACGTCTCAAAAAGAAAACCTATACATTAAAGGGATTTTAGCAAATAAATATTGTTTCTGTTATGAAAATTTTCATATACACAATATACTGTATATTCAGCCGCTACTCTAAAATGTCCACTAGTCTCCCCTCATTAATGAAATGTCCACTAGTCTCCCCTCATTAATGAAATGTCCAGTAGTCTCTCCTCATGAATGAAGCCTCCAATTAATATAATGCCCAGCAGAGTGCCCCCATAAGTATAAAGCCCAGCAGAGTGCCGCATTATATAAAATGCCCAGCAGTGTGCCCCCATTAATATAATTCCCAGCAGAGTTTAAAGCTCAGCAGAGTGCCCCCAGTGGCGTAACTTGAATCTGCAGGGCCCCAGTGCAAAGTCTGTGCCAGGCTCTGACTATAATGTATGTTTTATAGTAATAGTCTTCTCATATGGGAAAGTGACACCTTATGGGCCCCCTAAGCTTCCTGGACCCGGTTGCAATCGCACCCTCTGCACCCACTCAAGTTACGCCACTGGTGCCCCCATTAGTTTAAAAGCCCAGCAGTGTGCCCCCATAAATATGATGCCCAGCAGAATGGCCCTATATGTATAATTCCTAGCAGAGTGCCCCCATAAGTAGAATGCCCCAGCAGAGTGCCCCGATAAATATAATGCGGAGCAGAGTGCCCTCATATATATAATGCGAAACAGAGTGCCTCCATAAGTGTAATGCCCAGCAGAGTGCCCCCATTAGTTTAAAGCCAAGCAGAGTTCCCCCAGAAATATAATTCCCAGCAGAGGGCCCCCATAAACATAATTCCCACCAGAGTGCCCCCATTAGTATAATGCTCAGGAGAGTGCCCCCATTAGTATAATTCACAACAGAGTGCCCCCATTATTATAATGCCCAGCAGAGTGCCCCCATAAGTATAATGCCGAGTAGAGTGCCCCCATAAATATGATGCCCAGCAGAGTGCACCCATAGGTGTAATGCCCAGCAGAGTGCCCCCATTATTATATTGCCCATCAGAGTGCCCCCATTAGTATAATGCCCAGCAGAGTGCCCCCATAAATATGATGCCCAGCAGAGTGCACCCATAGGTGTAATGCCCAGCAGAGTGCCCCCATTATTATATTGCCCATCAGAGTGCCTCCATTAGTATAATGCCCAGCAGAGTGCCCCCATAAATATGAAGCCCAGTAGAGTGCCCCCATAAGTATGCCGCTTCATGGTTTCTGTGCCGGCAGTAAGGCTTTTTGAGCACAAAAACTGTACTGAAAGACTTGGCTTATACTCGAGTATATATGGTACTTTCTGTATCAATTCCTGCACCTGCGTTACATGAATTTTATACACAAGAAGTAAACAATGAAGCCTCCTGTTGGTTGACAGCAAGCAGAGATCTAGAAAACCACGAGGAATTGATACAGAAAATATATTGGAAAATTGTAAACTTCATTGTACAAACATTAATATTTATTTGCTTAAACTGGACAACCCCTTTAATCTGTTGTCTTTGAAGTCTAGACAGTGTATCTGACGGTATTGATGCGCTATTTCATGTACAAGCTATTATCAGCCCCGAGGGGAAAAAAATGTTTTAAGGATGCAAAAGATCCGAAATCTCTGAGAATCTCACTGCTCCTGAGTCTGTAAGGGAATTAATAAGCAATTTATATGGTGAAGCTGATCGAAGCCCTCGCACCATGCACCACGTCTCCGTGGACTATTGATCTGTAATCCGGCTTCTTGAAGTTTGTAGGATATTTTTCCCCTTCAAGATGTGTTTTGTGGTAATACGTTATGTCTTGTATAATCACACACAAACACTTCCTTGTTTTGTTTTTAGAGCTGACAGTGATGGAAACCTATGATTAGGCATCTATGTATTAAGGTAAGTCCGATGGTAGGTTCCTCCTAAGCCCTAAGCTATCTTTTTTACTAATACATCCTAACCTGATCTAAACTTTATCTAAATAATCAGCAAATTTTTTAAAATAATTTTTACTGATGTTTTTAACATAACAATAGAAAATGAGCATTTCTGTAGTCACATTGGGGCACATTTACTTACCCGTCGCCGCCGATCCGGAATGTCCGACGTGGATTTTGGAGCTGCCGGGATTCATTAAGATTGTGCGTCCAATTTCATGTAGTATGGCAGTATATGATAGGATCGATCAGACAACCTAGGGTTAAAGTACCCTAGGGAGTCTGAAAAATAGTAAAAATAAAAATTAAAAAAAGTTAAAAAAAAATTATAATAAAAAAACCTAAAATTTCAAATCACCCCCCCCTTTCCCTAGAACTGACATAAATATAAATAAACAGTAAAAATCATAAACACATCAGGTATCGACACGTCCGAAAATGCCCGATTTATCAAAATATGATAACGTTTTTTCATTGCATTTAACCCCGTAACGGAAAATAGCGCCCAAAGTCGAAAATGGCACTTTTTTGCCATTTTGAAAAATATAAAAAAATCTATAAAAAGTGATCAAAAGGTTGTACAGTCCTAAAAATGATATCATTGAAGATATTATCAAATTTCGCAAAAAATGACACCACCCACAGCTCCGTTCACCAAAGTATAAAAAAGTTATTAGCGCCAGAATTTGGCAAAATCAAAAAAATAATTTTTGTACAGGAGGTTTTATTTTTTGTAAATGTATGAAAACATTATAAAACCTACAGTATACAAATTTGGTATCCCCTTAATCGTACCGACCCAAAGAATAAAGAAGTTTGTCATTTGGGGTGGTCAGTGAAAGACGTAATATCCAAGCCCACAAGAAAATGGCGCAAATGAGTTTTTTCACCATTTTCACTGCATTTGGAATTTTTTCCTCGCTTCCGAGTACATGGCATGGAATATTTAATACCATCGCTATGAAGTGCAATTTGTTACGCAGAAAACAAGCTATCACACAGCTCTTTACGTGTAAAAATAAAAAAGTTCTAGATTTTTGAAGGTGGGGGTGAAAAATTTACATGAAAAAACAGGAAAGGGCCCGGTCCTTAACCGGTTAAATTCCGCGGTTTGTCCGAATCAGTCGGGTTGTCCGACGTCCACGCCCCCCGATGTCGCATGAAAGCCGGCGTCGATGCGCCACAATCCGTGCGCCAAAAACCCGGGACAATTCAGCGCAAAACGAAAAAATTCAGGAAATGCGTCCGACGGACCCTTAGTAAATGTGCCCCATTGTGTTGTGCAGATAGATAATAATATATGACTGCAACACGAATAACATTACAGTTTAGAAGAGAGATGAACCAATTTGGGTGAAATCAGAGTCCGCAGGTAGAAGGTTCTAATTCCGGAGCCAAAATGCAAATTTTCAGCAGAGGCTACTGGGGTGTGGAGTAATCTCTCTGAGCTGTGGGAGCAAAGGCTACTCCACACCCCAGTAGCCTCTGGTGTCCTGCCTCCTACCACGTCATCGGTGCACTCCTAGTTCAGCTACGCACAAGCTGTATTCACACTGACAGCTTCTTCGAGCTCTGAGAATGTGCAGTAGAGCTGGTGGCTGCCACGATACGCATGTGCACCATGCTGTTGGCACTGAGCAAGGGCCAATGCGCATGCTCAGAGCTTGAAAAAGCTGTGGCTGAGTGGTAGCACTTATGCCTTGCAGCGCTGGGGTCCTGGGTTCTAATCCCACCCAGGTCAACATCTGTAAAGAGTTTGTATGTCTCCGTGTTTGCGTGGGGGTCCTCCGGTTTCCTCCCACACTCCAAAACATACTAGTGGGTTGTTTAGATTGTGAGCCTCATGGGGACAGGGATCAATTTGTCATGCTTTGTGCAGAGCTGCGTAATCTGTAGGCGCTATATAAAGAATTATTATTATATAGCTTGTATGTAGCTGAACCAGGAGTGTGCTGAGGACATGGAAGGAGGCAGGACACCAGAGGCTACTGGCGCGTGGAGTACCCTTTGCTCTCCCAGTCCGGACAGGCTACTCCACTCCGCAGTATCCTCTGCTGAAAATGTGCATATTAAATTGATAAACAGGTTATAAAATATTAATGGATTAGAGAAAGATAGTTTAGGAGTCGGACATTAGGAGGAACCAACCATCGGACCTACCTTAATAGGTAGATTTCTGATGGAACAATACACAAGTTCCAAACTTGATTCTATTAGTTTGCTACATTGATAGATTCTTCAAAGCAAGCAGAAGGCTGTAACTCCTTTCCTATGAAGCGGCCTGTGACATCTTATAGGCAATAATACATATATATATATATATAATTTAAACTAAATTAAACTACAGGCGGTCCCCTACTGAAGAACACTTGACTTACAGACGACCCCTAGTTACAAACGGACCTGTGGATATTGGTAATTTATTGTACTTTAGTCCTAGGCTACAATAATCAGCTGTAACGGTTATCACAGGCGTCTGTAATGAAGCTTTATTGTCAATCCTGATTATTATGACAACCCAACATTTTTAAAATCCAATTGTCACAGAGACCAAAAAAGTTCTGGCTGGGATTACAATGATAAAATATACAGTTCCGACTTACATACAAATTCAACTTAAGAACAAACCTACAGACCCTATCTTGTATGTAACCCGGGGACTGCCTGTACTTGATTCTCTATGAGCATTTTCTACCAGAATTGAGGCATAGAAATGGATCCTCTACCATCAAGCAGCTCAAAATATTGGGGTTCATATGTTTACGGTCTAAGAGTTCTGCATTTCTTTAAATAAAATTCTAGTTGCTCGTTACCCACCACTAGAGGGAGCTCACTGATCACAGTCAAATTGAATATAACAAAATGTTATTATTTAATTCTATGGGTAATGGAAGAAATCTGGGCAGCTGAGTGGGTAGCACTTCTGCCTTGTAGCGCTGGGGCCCTGCGTTCAACTACCACCTAGGTCAACATCTGCAAAGAGTTTCTATGTTCTCTCCGTGTTTCTGTGGGTTTCCTCTGGGTCCTCCGCTTTCCTCCCACACTCCAAAACATACTGGTAGGTTGTTAGATTGTGAGCCCCATGGGGACAGGGACCGTTATGCCATGCTTTGTGCAGCGCTGCGTAATCTGTGTGCGCTATATAAATAAAGAATTATTATTATTATTGTGGGGGATAACATGCTTTCAAAAGTTGAGCAAATAATATATTTATCTAAAATACCTAACATCCTAGATCTAAGATCTATCTAAGAACTTTACATCCACAATGCCCATCCAATTTTTTTTTTGTTTTTGTTAGTTTTCTATTGATATCAATGGCAGACAGAGCCAGGAATGACTGATTCACTTTGGTATATGTTTGATTTCCATAAAAATAGTATTTGTCAATGTATATGTGCTGGTCAAAAACAAACTGTGAAGAACTGTCACCCCACATTTAATTCTGCCATAGATGTAAGGTAAGAGATTCTATAATTGTCCCGTACTGTGCATTTTGGGGTCTTGTAAATCCTTTAGTTGGGTGTTGTCGCCACCTAGTGTTCACACTTCATGATGAAATTCATAGTAGAACAATTTTCGATTTTGTTGCTGTACAACAGCGACACCTGGTGGACGACTTTTAAACTGCAGTTCGCTCGCCCAAAGATGATAAACTCTCAGTTATAGTCAAAACCTCCAGGAATCGCATCTACGGACTGATTGAGGAGGTCAACGGTGATCTTTAGAATATTCCCACTTGTTGACTGTCAGCAGGGTTACATAACATCTAATTAACTGCTTAAGGACAAGGCATATTTTGGCCTTCAGAACAGAGCACTTAAAGCATAGATTTAAAAATTTTTTTTTCTAGAATAGGCATATGAGGGCTTGTTTTTTACGGTAAGTCTTGTATTTTCCAATGGTTTCATATTTAGGGTAAAATAGCATAATGATAAAATGTATTAACCCCTTAATACATACTGTTTCCGCTGTTGACCCGACAGAATAATGATTCTGAAAAAAATGATTCTGCAGGTTAGTCCAATAAAGGAGACGCCAAACACGTACAGGTTCACTTATGTTTTACTAATTTGGCAAATAAGTACACAGTTTGGGAAAAACATACTTCATGTGTTGCCATATTCTGAGTGCTATAATTTCTGAGGCACCAAGCACTAAAATTTAAATTTAGGAATAGTTTTTACTTAAAGGAAATCTACCATTTGTTTTTATGCATTGTGAACCAAACACACCTTGAGAATGCTGTGGCAACACTGATGCAGAAGCATATCTTGTTTAATCCCTAATCCGAGTGGTTTTGTTCTAAAAACGGTTATAAAATTCAGGACCTTGGGAAAGCTGGGTAGCATGCTGGCTGCTGTGTAAAACACATTACACACAGAGCTTCCTGAACTGTCCAGACAGGACTTACCTACCTGAGCTGGATGACTCATACACAGCAGCTGGGGGATGGTGCAGTGATTGATTACTTCTGACTGTCAGGGACAATGCAGTGAATCTCTGGAGCAGTGCATAAGTAAGGTAAGAGGAGGCCGGGGCAGCCACAGGAGCGACGGGAGCCACATTATCATAATTTTATAATTATTTTTTTCAGCAAAACCATTAAACTCAGGGATTAAACAAGATATGTTTCTGCATCAGTGTAGCTACAGCATTCTGAAGGTATGTTTGATTCACAATATATAAAATCAGATGGTAGATTTCCTTTAAATTGCTTAGGCCGTCGTAGTACACATGCATTAACATAATATCCTCGTAGCCAAGGTTGTTACAGACACGGAAATACCCATTTTTTTGTTCTTTTTGTTCATTTTCATTTTTTCCAGCATATATAATAATGGGAAAAAGAGTGATTTTTGGGGACGGCTTTTATTTATGATTAATATTTTTTTAAAACTCCATTTCACTTTTGTTATTGTTCCATTAGGAGACTTAAACTGTATCGCGGTGTCCTGGGATGTTATGCTTTTCATTGACAATAATAATAATGATAATTAATTCCTTTATTTATATTTGCCTATTCGCCCCAGTCTCGGGGACAATTACTTTTCAATAGTCACAACTGCATCAGTAAAAAATGTAAAAACATTTTTTTTTAAAAAATTGGGATATAATTGAAATGATTGCTGTGATTCAATTGCTTCTAGCATACTGTATGTGTGTGTGTATATAATATAAGGCGCGCCCCCTGCTGTTCAGGATAGGCATCGCTGTTAGACGCTGTTGCTGCAGTGATTAGAATTGTGAATGTGGCGGCGCGCCCCCTGCTGCTCAGAATAGGCATCACTGTTAGACGCTGTAGCGGCTGTGATACGAATTATGAGCGGGCGCCCTCTATTGGTCGCTGCCAATAGGACGACATGCCGGTCGCCCCGGCAAGAAGACCCGCCCAGAGTCCTTCTCCGACCCTTCTAATTAGCCCCGCCCCATCATCGCGTCATGGCTGCGAGGGGAGTGACGTACTGGTGGGAGGGTGGGTCCTGAGGCGGAAGTTGTTGTTTCTGCGGCAGGAGCTGTGCTGTGTGGTGACACAGCCGGGACTTCTCCCCCAGCACAGCCTGATGACAGCCCCCGGCCCCAGAGCGCCCCCTGCTGTCTAGCGGCCCGCTCTCCCCGCGCACAGGCGGCCTCTATGGAAGTGATGGAAAGTCCACTGAACCTGGTGAGTGTCACGCACGACATGTCCCCCCGGCACACAGGGGTTAAATTCAGCGCCACCTGATACAATGTAACATCCGGGCCCCTGCACGTAGCGGAGCCGCCATATGTATCCACCCTACCCTATATATACACTATATACATGCTGGGGGGTTCCTCCCCCTGCCCTATACATACACTATATACATATATACATGCTGGGGCTGCCTCCCCCTGCCCTATACATACACTATATACATATATACATGCGGGGGCTGCCTCCTCCTGTCCTATACATACACTATATACATATATACATGCTGGGGGCTGCCTCCTCCTGCCCTATACATACACTATATACATATATACATGCTGGGGCTGCCCCCTCCTGCCCTATACATACACTATATACATATATACATGCTGGGGGCTGCCTCCTCCTCCCCTATACATACACTATATACATATATACATGCTGGGGACTGCCTCCCCCTGCCCTATACATACACTATATACATATATACATGCTGGGGGCTGCCTCCTCCTGCCCTATACATACACTATATACATATATACATGCTGGGGGCTGCCTCCTCCTGCCCTATACATACACTATATACATATATACATGCTGGGGGCTGCCTCCTCCTGCCCTGTACATACACTATATACATATATACATGCTGGGGCTGCCTCCTCCTGTCCTATACATACACTATATACACTATATACATGCTGGGGGGTTCCTCCCCCTGCCCTATACATACACTATATACATATATACATGCTGGGGCTGCCCCCTCCTGCCCTATACATACACTATATACATATATACATGCTGGGGGCTGCCTCCTCCTGCCCTATACATACACTATATACATATATACATGCTGGGGGCTGCCTCCTCCTGCCCTATACATACACTATATACATATATACATGCTGGGGGCTGCCTCCTCCTGCCCTGTACATACACTATATACATATATACATGCTGGGGCTGCCTCATCCTGCCCTATACATACACTATATACATATATACATGCTGGGGCTGCCTCCTCCTCCCCTATACATACACTATATACATATATACATGCTGGGGGCTGCCCCCTCCTGCCCTATATATACACTATATACATATATACATGCTTGGACTGCCTCCTCCTCCCGCCCTATACATACACTATATACATATATACATGCTGGGGGCTGCCTCCTCCTGTCCTATACATACACTATATACATATATACATGCTGGGACTGCCTCATCCTGCCCTATACATACACTATATACATATATACATGCTGGGGCTGCCTCCTCCTGCCCTCTACATACGCTATATACATATATACATGCTGGGGCTGCCTCCTCCTGCCCTATACATACACTATATACATATATACATGCTGGGGCTGCCTCCTCCTGCCCTATACATACACTATATACATATATACATGCTGGGGGCTGCCTCCTCCTGCCCTATATATACACTATATACATATATACATGCTGGGGGTTGCCTCCTCTTGCCCTATATATACACTATATACATATATACATGCTGGGGCTGCCTCCTCCTGCCCTATACATACACTATATACATATATACATGCTGGGGGCTGCCTCCTCCTGCCCTATACATACACTATATACATATATACATGCGGGGGCTGCCTCCTCCTGTCCTATACATACACTATATACATATATACATGCTGGGGCTGCCTCATCCTGCCCTATACATACACTATATACATATATACATGCTGGGGGCTGCCTCCTCCTGTCGTATACATACACTATATACATATATACATGCTGGGGGCTGCCCCCTCCTGCCCTATATATACACTATATACATATATACATGCTGGGGGCTGCCTCTTCCTGCCCTATATATACACTATATACATATATACATGCTTGGACTGCCTCCTCCTCCCGCCCTATACACTATATACATATATACATGCTGGGGGCTGCCTCCCCCTGCCCTATACATACACTATATACATATATACATGCTGGGGGCTGCCTCCTCCTGCCCTATACATACACTATATACATATATACATGCTGGGGCTGCCTCCTCCTGCCCTATACATACACTATTTACATATATACATGCTGGGGGCTGCCTCCTCCTGCCCTATACATACACTATATACATATATACATGCTGGGGGCTGCCTCCTCCTGCCCTATACATACACTATATACATATATACATGCTGGGGGCTGCCTCCTCCTGCCCTATACATACACTATATACATATATACATGCTGGGGGCTGCCTCCTCCTGCCCTATACATACACTATATACATATATACATGCTGGGGGGTTCCTCCTCCTGCCCTATACATACACTATTTACATATATACATGCTGGGGCTGCCTCCTCCTGCCCTATACATACACTATTTACATATATACATGCTGGGGGCTGCCTCCTCCTGCCCTATACATACACTATATACATATATACATGCTGGGGGCTGCCTCCTCCCGCCCTATACATACACTATATACATATATACATGCTGGGGGGTTCCTCCCCCTGCCCTATACATACACTATATACATATATACATGCTGGGGGCTGCCTCCTCCTGCCCTATACATACACTATATACATGCTGGGGGCTGCCTCCTCCTGCCCTATACATACACTTTATACATATGTACATGCTGGGGGCTGCCTCCTCCTGCCCTATACATACACTTTATACATATATACATGCTGGGGGCTGCCTCCTCCTGCCCTATACATACACTATATACATGCTGGGGGGTTCCTCCCCCTGCCCTATACATACACTATATACATATATACATGCTGGGGGCTGCCTCCTCCTGCCCTATACATACACTATATACATATATACATGCTGGGGCTGCCCCCTCCTGCCCTATACATACACTATATACATATATACATGCTGGGGGCTGCCTCCTCCTGCCCTATACATACACTATATACATATATACATGCTGGGGGCTGCCTCCTCCCGCCCTATACATACACTATATACATATATACATGCTGGGGGCTGCCTCCCCCTGCCCTATACATACACTATATACATATATACATGCTGGGGGGTTCCTCCCCCTGCCCTATACATACACTATATACATGCTGGGGGCTGCCTCCTCCTGCCCTATACATACACTATATACATATGTACATGCTGGGGGCTGCCTCCTCCTGCCCTATACATACACTATTTACATATATACATGCTGGGGGCTGCCTCCTCCTGCCCTATACATACACTATATACATGCTGGGGGCTGCCTCCTCCTGCCCTATACATACACTATATACATATATACATGCTGGGGGCTGCCCCCTCCTGCCCTATACATACACTATATACATATATACATGCTGGGGGCTGCCTCCTCCTGCCCTATACATACACTATATACATGCTGGGGGGTTCCTCCCCCTGCCCTATACATACACTATATACATATATACATGCTGGGGGCTGCCTCCTCCTGCCCTATACATACACTATATACATATATACATGCTGGGGGCTGCCTCCTCCTGTCCTATACATACACTATATACATATATACATGCTGGGGGCTGCCTCCTCCTGCCCTATACATACACTATATACATATATACATGCTGGGGCTGCCTCCTCCTGTCCTATACATACACTATATACATATATACATGCTGGGGGCTGCCTCCTCCTGCCCTATACATACACTATATACATATATACATGCGGGGGCTGCCTCCTCCTGTCCTATACATACACTATATACATATATACATGCTGGGGGCTGCCTCCTCCTGCCCTATACATACACTATATACATGTATACATGCTGGGGGCTGCCTCCTCCTGTCCTATACATACACTATATACATGTATACATGCTGGGGGCTGCCTCCTCCTGTCCTATACATACACTATATACATATATACATGCTGGGGCTGCCTCCTCCTGCCCTATATATACACTATATACATATATACATGCTGGGGGCTGCCTCCTCCTGCCCTATATATACACTATATACATATATACATGCTGGGGGCTGCCTCCTCCTGTCCTATACATACACTATATACATATATACATACTGGGGGCTGCCTCCTCCTGCCCTATACATACACTATATACATATATACATGCTGGGGGCTGCCCCCTCCTGCCCTATAAATACACCATATACATATATACATGCTAGGGGCTGCCTCCTCCTGCCCTATACATACACTATATACATATATACATGCTAGGGGCTGCCTCCTCCTGCCCTATACATACACTATATACATGCTAGGGGCTGCCTCCTTCTGTCCTATACAAACACTATATACATATATACATGCTGGGGGCTGCCTCCTCCTGCCCTATACATACACTATATACATATATACATGCTGGGGGCTGCCTCCTCCTGTCCTATACATACACTATATACATATATACATGCTGGGGGCTGCCTTCTCCTGTCCTATACATACACTATATACATATATACATGCTGGGGCCTGCCTCCTCCTGTCCTATACATACACTATATACATGCTGGGGGCTGCCTCCTCCTCCCCTATACATACACTATATACATATATACATGCTGGGGCCTGCCTCCTCCTGTCCTATACATACACTATATACATGCTGGGGCCTGCCTCCTCCTGTCCTATACATACACTATATACATGCTGGGGACTGCCTCCTCCTCCCCTATACATACACTATATACATATATACATGCTGGGGGCTGCCTCCTCCTGCCCTATACATACACTATATACATATATACATGCTGGGGGCTGCCCCCTCCTGCCCTATATATACACTATATACATACATACATGCTGGGGGCTGCCTCCTCCTGCCCTATACATACACTATATACATATATACATGCTGGGGCTGCCTCCTCCTCCCCTATACATACACTATATACATGCTGGGGGCTGCCTCCTCCTGCTCTATACATACACTATATACATATATACATGCTGGGGGCTGTCTCCTCCTGCCCTATACACTATATACATATATACATGCTGGGGGCTGCCTCCTCCTGTCCTATACATACACTATATACATATATACATGCTGGGGGCTGCCTCCTCCTGCCCTATGCATACACTATATACATATATACATGCTGGGGGCTGCCCCCTCCTGCCCTATAAATACACCATATACATATATACATGCTAGGGGCTGCCTCCTCCTGCCCTATACATACACTATATACATATATACATGCTAGGGGCTGCCTCCTCCTGCCCTATACATACACTATATACATGCTAGGGGCTGCCTCCTTCTGTCCTATACAAACACTATATACATATATACATGCTGGGGGCTGCCTCCTCCTGTCCTATACATACACTATATACATATATACATGCTGGGGGCTGCCTTCTCCTGTCCTATACATACACTATATACATATATACATGCTGGGGCCTGCCTCCTCCTGTCCTATACATACACTATATACATGCTGGGGGCTGCCTCCTCCTCCCCTATACATACACTATATACATATATACATGCTGGGGCCTGCCTCCTCCTGTCCTATACATACACTATATACATGCTGGGGCCTGCCTCCTCCTGTCCTATACATACACTATATACATGCTGGGGACTGCCTCCTCCTCCCCTATACATACACTATATACATATATACATGCTGGGGGCTGCCTCCTCCTGCCCTATACATACACTATATACATATATACATGCTGGGGGCTGCCCCCTCCTGCCCTATATATACACTATATACATATATACATGCTGGGGGCTGCCTCCTCCTGCCCTATACATACACTATATACATATATACATGCTGGGGCTGCCTCCTCCTCCCCTATACATACACTATATACACGCTGGGGGCTGCCTCCTCCTGCTCTATACATACACTATATACATATATACATGCTGGGGGCTGTCTCCTCCTGCCCTATACACTATATACATATATACATGCTGGGGGCTGCCTCCTCCTGTCCTATACATACACTATATACATATATACATGCTGGGGGCTGCCTCCTCCTGCCCTATGCATACACTATATACATATATACATGCTGGGGGCTGCCTCCTCCTGCCCTATACATACACTATATACATATATACATGCTAGAGGCTGCCTCCTCCTGTCCTATACATACACTATATACATATATACATGCTGGGGGCTGCCTCCTCCTGCCCTATACATACACTATATACATATATACATGCTGGGGGCTGCCTCCTCCTGTCCTATACATACACTATATACATATATACATGCTGGGGGCTGCCTCCTCCTGCCCTATACATACACTATATACATATATACATGCTGGGGCTGCCCCCTCCTGCCCTATATATACACTATATACACTATATACATATATACATGCTGGGGGCTGCCTCCTCCTGCCCTATACATACACTATATACATATATACATGCTGGGGGCTGCCTCCTCCTGCCCTATACATACACTATATACATATATACATGCTGGGGCTGCCTCCTCCTGCCCTATACATACACTATATACATATATACATGCTGGGGGCTGCCTCCTCCTGCCCTATACATACACTATATACATATATACATGCTGGGGGCTGCCTCCTCCTGCCCTATACAAACACTATATATATATATATATATATATATATATATACATGCTGGGGGCTGCCTCCTCCCGCCCTATACATACACTATATACATATATACATGCTTGGGCTGCCTCCTCCTTCCCTATACATATACTATATACATATATACATGCTGGGGGCTGCCTCCTCCTCCCCTATACATACACTATATACATATATACATGCTGGGGCTGCCTCCTCCTCCCGCCCTATACATACACTATATACATATATACATGCTGGGGGCTGCCTCCTCCTGCCCTATACATACACTATATACATATATACATGCTGGGGGCTGCCTCCTCCTCCCCTATACATACACTATATACATATATACATGCTGGGGGCTGCCTCCTCCTGCCCTATACATACACTATATACATATATACATGCTGGGGGCTGCCTCCTCCTGTCCTATACATACACTATATACATATATACATGCTGGGGGCTGCCTTCTCCTGTCCTATACATACACTATATACATATATACATGCTGGGGCCTGCCTCCTCCTGTCCTATACATACACTATATACATGCTGGGGGCTGCCTCCTCCTCCCCTATACATACACTATATACATATATACATGCTGGGGCCTGCCTCCTCCTGTCCTATACATACACTATATACATGCTGGGGCCTGCCTCCTCCTGTCCTATACATACACTATATACATGCTGGGGACTGCCTCCTCCTCCCCTATACATACACTATATACATATATACATGCTGGGGGCTGCCTCCTCCTGCCCTATACATACACTATATACATATATACATGCTGGGGGCTGCCTCCTCCTGCCCTATACATACACTATATACATATATACATGCTGGGGCTGCCTCCTCCTCCCCTATACATACACTATATACATGCTGGGGGCTGCCTCCTCCTGCTCTATACATACACTATATACATATATACATGCTGGGGGCTGTCTCCTCCTGCCCTATACACTATATACATATATACATGCTGGGGGCTGCCTCCTCCTGTCCTATACATACACTATATACATATATACATGCTGGGGGCTGCCTCCTCCTGCCCTATGCATACACTATATACATATATACATGCTGGGGGCTGCCTCCTCCTGCCCTATACATACACTATATACATATATACATGCTAGAGGCTGCCTCCTCCTGTCCTATACATACACTATATACATATATACATGCTGGGGGCTGCCTCCTCCTGCCCTATACATACACTATATACATATATACATGCTGGGGGCTGCCTCCTCCTGTCCTATACATACACTATATACATATATACATGCTGGGGGCTGCCTCCTCCTGCCCTATACATACACTATATACATATATACATGCTGGGGGCTGCCTCCTCCTGCCCTATACATACACTATATACATATATACATGCTGGGGCTGCCTCCTCCTGCCCTATACATACACTATATACATATATACATGCTGGGGGCTGCCTCCTCCTGCCCTATACATACACTATATACATATATACATGCTGGGGGCTGCCTCCTCCTGCCCTATACAAACACTATATATATATATATATATATATATATATATATATATATACATGCTGGGGGCTGCCTCCTCCCGCCCTATACATACACTATATACATATATACATGCTTGGGCTGCCTCCTCCTTCCCTATACATACACTATATACATATATACATGCTGGGGCTGCCTCCTCCTCCCGCCCTATACATACACTATATACATATATACATGCTGGGGCTGCCTCCTCCTGCCCTATACATACACTATATACATATATACATGCTTGGGCTGCCTCCTCCTTCCCTATACATATACTATATACATATATACATGCTGGGGGCTGCCTCCTCCTCCCCTATACATACACTATATACATATATACATGCTGGGGGCTGCCTCCTCCTGCCCTATACATACACTATATACATATATACATGCTGGGGGCTGCCTCCTCCTGTCCTATACATACACTATATACATATATACATGCTGGGGGCTGCCTCCTCCTGCCCTATACATACACTATATACATATATACATGCTGGGGGCTGCCTCCTCCTCCCCTATACATACACTATATACATATATACATGCTGGGGCTGCCTCCTCCTCCCGCCCTATACATACACTATATACATATATACATGCTGGGGGCTGCCTCCTCCTGCTCTATACATACACTATATACATATATACATGCTGGGGGCTGCCTCCTCCTGCCCTGTACATACACTATATACATATATACATGCTGGGGCTGCCTCCTCCTGCCCTATACATACACTATATACATATATACATGCTAGAGGCTGCCTCCTCCTGTCCTATACATACACTATATACATATATACATGCTGGGGGCTGCCTCCTCCTGCTCTATACATACACTATATACATATATACATGCTGGGGGCTGCCTCCTCCTGCCCTATACATACACTATATACATGTATACATGCTGGGGGCTGCCTCCTCCTGCCCTATACATACACTATATACATATATACATACTGGGGCTGCCCCCTCCTGCCCTATACATACACTATATACATATATACATGCTGGGGGCTGCCTCCTCCTGCCCTATACATACACTATATACATATATACATGCTGGGGGCTGCCTCCTCCTGCCCTATACATACACTATATACATATATACATGCTGGGGGCTGCCTCCTCCTGCCCTATACATACACTATATACATATATACATGCTGGGGGCTGCCCCCTCCTGCCCTATACATACACTATATACATGCTGCGGGCTGCCTCCTCCTCCCCTATACATACACTATATACATATATACATGCTTCGACTGCCTCCTCCTCCCCCACTATACATATATACATGCTTGGACTGCCTCCTCCTCCCCCCCTATACATACACTATATACATATATACATGCTGGGGGCTTCCTCCTCCTGCCCTATATACACTATATACATATATACATGCTGGGGGCTGCCTCCTCCTGCCCTATATACACTATATACATATATACATGCTGGGGGCTGCCTCCTCCTGCCCTATACATACACTGTATACATATATACATGCTGGGGCTGCCCCCTCCTGCCCTATACAAACACTATATATATATATACATGCTGGGGGCTGCCTCCCCCTGCCCTATACATACACTATATACATATATACATTCTGGGGGCTGCCTCCATCCGCCCTATACATACGCTATATACATGCTGGGGCTGCCCCCTCCTGCCCTATACATACACTATATACATATATACATGCTGGGGGCTGCCTCCTCCTGCCCTATACATACACTATATACATATATACATGCTGGGGCTGTTTCCTCCTCCCCTATACATACACTATTTACATATATACATGCTGGGGGCTGCCTCCTCCTCCCCTATACATACACTATATACATATATACATGCTGGGTGATGCCTCCTCCTCCCCTATACATACACTATATACATATATACATGCTGGGTGATGCCTCCTCCTCCCCTATACATACACTATATACATATATACATGCTGGGGGCTGCCCCCTCCTGCCCTATACATACACTATATACATGCTGCGGGCTTCCTCCTCCTCCCCTATACATACACTATATACATATATACATGCTTGGACTGCCTCCTCCCCCCCCCCCCCTATACATATATACATGCTTGGACTGCCTCCTCCTCCCCCCTTATACATACACTATATACATATATACATGCTGGGGGCTGCCTCCTCCTGCCCTATATACACTATATACATATATACATGCTGGGGGCTGCCTCCTCCTGCCCTATACATACACTATATACATATATACATGCTGGGGCTGCCCCCTCCTGCCCTATACATACACTATATACATATATACATGCTGGGGCTGCCTCCTCCTGCCCTATACAAACACTATATACATGTATACATGCTGGGGCTGCCTCCTCCTGCCCTATACAAACACTATATACATGTATACATGCTGGGGGCTGCCTCCTCCTGCCCTATACAAACACTATATATATATATACATGCTGGGGGCTGCCTCCTCCTGCCCTATACATACACTATATACATATATACATGCTGGGGCTGCCCCCTCCTGCCCTATACATACACTATATACATGTATACATGCTGGGGGCTGCCTCCTCCTGCCCTATACATACACTATATACATATATACATGCTGGGGCTGCCTCCTCCTGCCCTATACAAACACTATATACATATATACATGCTGGGGGCTGCCTCCTCCTCCCCTATACATACACTATATACATATATACATGCTGGGGGCTTCATCCTCCTGCCCTGTACATACACTATATACATATATACATGCTGGGGGCTTCATCCTCCTGCCCTGTACATACACTATATACATATATACATGCTGGGGCTGCCCCCTCCTGCCCTATACATACACTATATACATATATACATGCTGGGGCTGCCTCCTCCTGCCCTATACAAACACTATATACATATATACATGCTGGGGGCTGCCTCCTCCTGCCCTATACAAACACTATATATATATATATACATGCTGGGGGCTGCCTCCTCCTTCCCTATACATACACTATATACATATATACATGCTGGGGGCTGCCTCCTCCTGCCCTATACATACACTATATACATATATACATGCTGGGGGCTGCCTCCTCCTGCCCTATACATACACTATATACATATATACATGCTGGGGGCTGCCCTCTCCTGCCCTATACATACACTATATACATATATACATGCTGGGGCTGCCCCCTCCTGCCCTATACATACACTATATACATATATACATGCTGGGGCTGCCCCCTCCTGCCCTATATATACACTATATACATATATACATGCTGGGGCTGCCCCCTCCTGCCCTATATATACACTATATACATATATACATGCTGGGGCTGCCTCCTCCTCCCCTATACATACACTATATACATATATACATGCTGGGGGCTGCCTCCTACTGCCCTATACATACACTATATACATATATACATGCTGGGGGCTGCCTCCTCCTGCCCTATACATACACTATATACATATATACATGCTGGGGCTGCCTCCTCCTGCCCTATACATACACTATATACATATATACATGCTGGGGGCTGCCTCCTCCTGCCCTATACATACACTATATACATATATACATGCGGGGGGCTGCCTCCTCCTGCCCTATACATACACTATATACATATATACATGCTGGGGGCTGCCTCCTCCTGCCCTATACATACACTATATACATATATACATGCTGGGGCTGCCCCCTCCTGCCCTATACATACACTATATACATATATACATGCTGGGGCTGCCCCCTCCTGCCCTATACATACACTATATACATATATACATGCTGGGGCTGCCCCCTCCTGCCCTATATATACACTATATACATATATACATGCTGGGGCTGCCCCCTCCTGCCCTATACATACACTATATACATATATACATGCTGGGGGCTGCCTCCTCCTGCCCTATATATACACTATATACATATATACATGCTGGGGCTGCCCCCTCCTGCCCTATACATACACTATATACATGTATACATGCTGGGGGCTGCCTCCTCCTGTCCTATACATACACTATATACATATATACATGCTGGGGGCTGCCTCCTCCTGCCCTATACATACACTATATACATATATACATGCTGGGGGCTGCCTCCTCCTGCCCTATACATACACTATATACATATATACATGCTGGGGCTGCCTCCTCCTCCCCTATACATACACTATATACATATATACATGCTGGGGGCTGCCTCCTCCTGCCCTATACATACACTATATACATATATACATGCTGGGGGCTGCCTCCTCCTCCCCTATACATACACTATATACATATATACATGCTGGGGGCTGCCCCCTCCTGCCCTATACATACACTATATACATATATACATGCTTGGACTGCCTCCTCCTGCCCTATACATACACTATATACATATATACATGCTGGGGGCTTCATCCTCCTGCCCTATACATACACTATATACATATATACATGCTGGGGGCTGCCTCCTCCTGCCCTATACATACACTATATACATATATACATGCTGGGGGCTGCCTCCTCCTGCCCTATACATACACTATATACATATATACATGCTGGGGGTTGCCTTCTCCTGCCCTATACATACACTATATACATATATACATGCTGGGGGTTGCCTTCTCCTGCCCTATACATACACTATATACATATATACATGCTGGGGGCTGCCTCCTCCTGCCCTATACATACACTATATACATATATACATGCTGGGGGCTGCCTCCTCCTGCCCTATACATACACTATATACATATATACATGCTGGGGGCTGCCTCCTCCTGCCCTATACATACACTATATACATATATACATGCTGGGGCTGCCCCCTCCTGCCCTATACATACACTATATACATATATACATGCTGGGGCTGCCTCCTCCTGCCCTATACATACACTATATACATGTATACATGCTGGGGGCTGCCTCCTCCTGCCCTATACATACACTATATACATATATACATGCTGGGGGCTGCCTCCTCCTGCCCTATATATACACACTATATACATATATACATGCTGGGGGCTGCCTCCTCCTGCCCTATACATACACTATATACATATATACATGCTGGGGGCTGCCTTCTCCTGCCCTATACATACACTATATACATATATACATGCTGGGGGCTGCCTTCTCCTGCCCTATACATACACTATATACATATATACATGCTGGGGGCTGCCTCCTCCTGCCCTATACATACACTATATACATATATACATGCTGGGGGCTGCCTCCTCCTGCCCTATACATACACTATATACATATATACATGTGTATGATAGCATGATAGGTACGGGAACAGCGTCATTAATTAGAAAAGGAGTTTTAAAAAAACATGTAAATTACCCGGAGACACTACGGCTGACGGCATTGCCATCTCCTTATTTATTTACGTCTGTCTGCCATAGTCCCGTCCGAGGAGCTAGGAGAAAGCCAGTGACAGGGCTTTGAGAGTGCAGGGCGTGGTGTGACCTTTTTCCTAGCTCTTCGGGTGGGGACTATGGTGGATGGGCGGGCATGGGGCTCTGGTGGATGGGCGGGCATGGGGCTCTGGTGGATGGGCGGGCATGGGGCTCTGGTGGATGGGCGGGCATGGGGCTCTGGTGGATGGGCGGGCATGGGGCTCTGGTGGATGGGCGGGCATGGGGCTCTGGTGGATGGGCGGGCATGGGGCTCTGGTGGATGGGCGGGCATGGGGCTCTGGTGGATGGGCGGGCATGGGGCTCTGGTGGATGGGCGGGCATGGGGCTCTGGTGGATGGGCGGGCATGGGGCTCTGGTGGATGGGCGGGCATGGGGCTCTGGTGGATGGGCGGGCATGGGGCTCTGGTGGATGGGCGGGCATGGGGCTCTGGTGGATGGGCGGGCATGGGGCTCTGGTGGATGGGCGGGCATGGGGCTCTGGTGGATGGGCGGGCATGGGGCTCTGGTGGATGGGCGGGCATGGGGCTCTGGTGGATGGGCGGGCATGGGGCTCTGGTGGATGGGCGGGCATGGGGCTCTGGTGGATGGGCGGGCATGGGGCTCTGGTGGATGGGCGGGCATGGGGCTCTGGTGGATGGGCGGGCATGGGGCTCTGGTGGATGGGCGGGCATGGGGCTCTGGTGGATGGGCGGGCATGGGGCTCTGGTGGACGGGCGGGCATGGGGCTCTGGTGGACGGGCGGGCATGGGGCTCTGGTGGACGGGCGGGCATGGGGCTCTGGTGGATGGGCGGGCATGGGGCTCTGGTGGACGGGCGGGCATGGGGCTCTGGTGGATGGGCGGGCATGGGGCTCTGGTGGATGGGCGGGCATGGGGCTCTGGTGGATGGGCGGGCATGGGGCTCTGGTGGACGGGCGGGCATGGGGCTCTGGTGGACGGGCGGGCATGGGGCTCTGGTGGATGGGCGGGCATGGGGCTCTGGTGGATGGGCGGGCATGGGGCTCTGGTGGATGGGCGGGCATGGGGCTCTGGTGGATGGGCGGGCATGGGGCTCTGGTGGATGGGCGGGCATGGGGCTCTGGTGGATGGGCGGGCATGGGGCTCTGGTGGATGGGCGGGCATGGGGCTCTGGTGGATGGGCGGGCATGGGGCTCTGGTGGATGGGCGGGCATGGGGCTCTGGTGGATGGGCGGGCATGGGGCTCTGGTGGATGGGCGGGCATGGGGCTCTGGTGGATGGGCGGGCATGGGGCTCTGGTGGATGGGCGGGCATGGGGCTCTGGTGGATGGGCGGGCATGGGGCTCTGGTGGATGGGCGGGCATGGGGCTCTGGTGGACGGGCGGGCATGGGGCTCTGGTGGACGGGCGGGCATGGGGCTCTGGTGGACGGGCGGGCATGGGGCTCTGGTGGACGGGCGGGCATGGGGCTCTGGTGGACGGGCGGGCATGGGGCTCTGGTGGACGGGCGGGCATGGGGCTCTGGTGGACGGGCGTGAATAAGTTAAGAGATGGCAATGCCAAGAATCGTTCAGGTGACATCAGCCTGTGCGCCTCTGGATAATTTACATGTTTTTTAAATGATGGGGTTTTTGCTCTTCCTTAAACCACATCCAGGACCAGCATCACCCGGGGAGCCTGTAAGTGTTACAGTCAAACTGATGGTAGACGTCCTTCAGTACTGGATATCAGACCTGTGAGTTATAAACTCTTATTGCACCCAATCGTATCCCGTGCTTCCTTTATCTGGTGAAGCTCATACAGTATTTTTCACGCCTACATCACTCATGCAGTATTTTCTTCTCCAGCGTCTCCATATACCCGGAGTGTTATATAATACTGGAATGATAGTTGTACGCCCAGTTTATAATGTGTCTGTGTACATAACAGGGTGACACGTGTGCAGGTTCTCCTTGTTAGTCCTGCATAGGACAGGTTCTCTTCTACATTAATGAACCCATATTGAGATCAGACCGAGCGAGTCCATGCGTTTTTGGTTTCTCAATTTCTGGCTGCTGCAAATGTGGCTCCTGCTCCTAGTCACTAGTTTGTTCTCATGGTTTTAGTGTTGGGATGTGTAACTTAATAAAACTTTGTAAAGCCAAATTTGAGATGTGACCAGATAACCCAATAATTTCACTAAAGGTGACCATGGACCATCGGTTTATTGGGAATTGACAACCAAATGCCCATTAGTAGGGCAAACCTTTGCTTGCTTCTCTCCTTCCCTCCCTTACTGCTGGTCTCTATACAGGGGTTGAGGCAGTGGTGACAGGTCAGTGGCTTCTGACCTCTGCAGGAAATCATTGGCCTTAGTGGTATCCGGCTGAGACCAATGTCATTACTACTGAAGTGCCTATGTACAGAGCCCAGCAGTGACGGAGGTAGATATGCAAGTACCGGTAGTGGCTTATACCTCGCTCTTTGCTATAGGATTGTCATGGACATCTATTGGGCACTCTGCTTCTAAACCTGGCCGGAGTGCCTTCACCATCAGCTGGTTCTAGGAAACCATTTTGCCTCTGGTAATATTGATAGTTGTGGTACCAGCCCGAAAACCATATTGAAAAATAACTCCATCATACGGATACATTTAATTGTGAGATACGGAAACATTTAATTGTGAGGTTGTGAACAAACCATTAGATGATGAATGCTTCTTGTAGGTCAGGTATAAGTCTGGTTTTGTGCTGCAGGTTTTGATGTTTGTGTAGCAGCATGTTGCCACTTAAAGGGGAATTCCCACAAAGACAAGATTCTTCAGTGTATACTAACGATAACTAAATAACACATTCTCTAATTCTCTGTTATTAACAAAAATCCAGCATTTCACAGATCTGACTGTAAATCTTCTGATTTTCATGGTCGGGCAGGGCAGATTCTTCTCATGAATAGCTTCTCCTGTCTGCTCAATGCAGTGAGATCTCTACCTCTCCCCTCCATTACAAGACGAGCTGACACAATTATAGAACATGTCCTGTTTTGCCATGTTCTGGCGCCAGACGCTCGCTTCTCTACGGATTGGGGGGGGGGGGAGCAGCCCCTCCTCCTCTCCAACGTGCGACCGTATTTTTGCCGCGGGCTAAGGCGAACATTTGTTTTTTGACTGTGCCCTAAAATTCTAAAGTAAGGGGGTTAAAAATGATCTTTATTGTGTAACCAGCAATAGGAGATTGAAATTTGAGAACTTTCTTTCATGTCAATCCCCTGTAATGGAAAGCAGGAGGTGGCTTCTTCTACATCAAGTTTTGTTACTAACAAGTGAATTTCTTGTGATCTTATCCCCATTACCTGGAGACTTATGATTTGGTAATCTCATGATATCATCACCTACATGGGGGTTAATATGTGACATTTTGGGGAATCGGGAGGTATAGCTGAACACCACTATTGGTAGATAGTTATAAAATAGCTGATGTGCTTCTAAATCTTCTCCTGACGGCCATTATTTTTGGAGTATATTTTGAGCTTTCTCAGTGTGCGGTCCACTCACGGGCCCATGACTGTAGAGAAGACACATGGGGCCCATAGACATGGATTTGTCTGTACGCTGTAAGGCTCAGTACTGAGGTTCGGTATCACAGTCCGTGTTCTAGTGGGCCGTCATATTTGCGGTCATGTGCTTTCCGGGCGCTCTACGTGTGCCCTGTGTAGGTGGAGGACATTCCTCTGCTGTTTGTCACTTGTTTTCCTGCGGTCGGGCTCGGTGAGGTTAATCATTGATGCATTCTCCAGACTCCTGTCATACATTGCCCTTGTATCATGTCATCCAGGATGGTTGGAAGGCTGCCCTCGCTATAATGATCGGTAATTATTGACGATTACCCAGATGGATGCGGATAATTCGCCATCTGGGGACGGCCGTGCTGCCAATAGTAATGGGGGTATTACACAGAGCGCTACACCGGGAGCTTATGTGACACTAATGTCCTTCCACAGACACTTGTTGAACCTCTAAATGTTTCTAACTATGGAACAGGGGCCACAGATACGGCCGTGGTCTTGTAGTTGGTTACCAATCGCTCTATGGATTTATTTATTTTTTTTCCATATCCGCAGGCACATCAACAAAGCAGGAAAGCAGACCGGTTTCTGGCTACTGGAAAATATGAAGAGGCTATTGCATGTCACAGGAAAGCTGCAGGTGTGTACAGTGCCCGAGGCATATCATCCGCTTCTACCTCTGTAAGATGATCCTGGGTAGATAAGGGGTTAATATTGCAAAGTGGCTATTTCAGGACATAGGTAATGAGCCCCATGTACCAAGTCTCACACAAACATTTTGCCGTTTTTATTGTTAAAGGGGTATTTCCACTTTGGCAAATTAATGTTATTGTTTGTATGATGAAAAATAATACAACTTTCCAATATACTTTCTGTATCAATTCCTCATGGTTTTCTAGATCTCTGCTTGCTGTCATTCTATAGAAAGCTTCTGTTTACTTCCTGTGGATAGAAATCTGACCATGGTCACACAGGTGCACGGCTCGTTAGTATCATAAGTAATCAGAGCTGTGTGATATAACGAGCAGTGCACCTGTGTGACCATGGTGAGATTTCTGTCCACTGGAAATGAAGCTAGAAGCTTTCTATAGAATGACAGCAAGCAGAGATCTAGAAAACTGTATGGAATTGATACAGAAAATAGATTGGAGATTTGTATAACTTTTTCAATATCCATTACAATCTGAAATGGGAACATCGCTTTCAAAAACATTAACATTTTCTGAACCTCATTATTTCATAAACTCCTAAAATGAAAAAACAATCCCTGAGGTCAGCAAAGCCCGGGTTATGTTACTTGTTAGGCTCATACAATAGGATGGGATGTGTAATACAGTGCAGTGCCCTACATGAGAAACTTCACATAACCAAGCTGTCCGCTCGGTATATTACAGAGTGATGTGCAGGAAACCCATGATCTTCAGACAGCAGTCCCATTCATTTTCTGCTCATTGTAACAGCCTATGTAGCTACAGCATGGAGGGTCTCTGGAAACTCCTGCCAGAGCCCATCAAAGCTCATTTGATGGGCTCCCAATCCTTGTAATCAGTGGGGTCCCAGCACTTGTGGCAGGTTGGGGAAGAACATTTTATACTGGGAAATCTCTTTAAAAAAATCATTATGAGGTATATGCATATTACATTCATAGGATTCTTAAAGGGAACCTGTCATCAGCAGTTGACCTAATAAACCACTACATGAATGTTGTGAAGCAGTGTAACACCTTTTAGTTTGTGTTTCTTTCATGGCCCACTATGGTGGCATCATCCAGAAAATCACCTTTGAAGTGAGATGTAAATTGGTTGGATAAAGTCAAGGAGGAGGAGAGTTTAACACTGAAGTCAAGGTGGGGAGTTCTGAATGCCGCCTCCTCTATGGTTGACATTATGCATCGGACCATCAATTACAGTGAATGGGACTTTCTGAGGCAGGGAGAGCTTGACTTCAGTGTTAAAATCTCCGCCTCCTTGACTTTATACAATCAATTTTACCCAATCTCAATTCAAAGTTGATTTTCTTGATGATGCCACCACACTGGGTCATGAAAGAAACAGGATCTGGAAGGTGTTCAGCAACATACTGGTCATGGTTTATTAGGTCAATTTCTGCTGACAGGTTCCCTTTAAAGAAAATCTACCATCAAAACCCATCATGATAAACTAAGGGACACTTACTCATAGATCTGGGCTCCGTGACACTGGTAATCTTATATTTGTTATCCACTGTAGGAGGAGGGAAAAAGCAGGGGGTTGGGTGAGACATGGTCTGCTCATTGTAATAGCCTGGGAATCTGCAGCACTGAGGGGCTATGGAAATGTCTGCACAGCCCTTCAGGCTCATTAGCATCATTTTTAAAGTCGGTTTCAGAAGGAAGGAGGCCATGAATAACAAATATGATAAGATTGCCACCATCCAGGTGCCTGGATCTATGAGTAAGTGATGGATTTTGAGGGTAGATTTTATTTAACCCTATACAAGCCAAATCTTTATTGGGGGTGATAGAACTTCAGAATACATTTTTATACATTTTCTATGCAGTAATGGAAGCAATGAGCTAAAGGACAATGTGTTGGCTGGATGGTGTGATTTGTTTCCATGCTGATCTGCACAACCCGCTTATAGTAATGTATGTTTTTCATTATTGCAGCCTATCTCCTGGAAGCCAAACGGTTGACGCAGTCTGAGCAGGTAAGAGGGCAGCCATGCCTCTATAACGTGAAATCTAAATCCACCTATAAACTCTTTGACTATATACATACATTGTACACAGCTGTGGACTGAACTCCATAAAAATGGCCAAATGTGTTCTCAATGGAGAAAGGGTCGCCATTGGTGCTAGGCACCACTTATCTCCCCTTAGAACAATAGTATATGATAAAGCAGGTTCTAGTGCTGTTATATAGGGGCAGAATCGGGAGTTCTCCATACACATTAGTTATGGGCATCTGACAGCGCCGGTACTGTAACCGTTAATAGATTGTTGCAGTACAGCCAGCAGACAGGGAGTCCTTGCATCATATTTGTGTGTGTTGCAAGGACTCCCGTTCTGTGCAATGTATACACTCTGTTGGATTGGACCAATATATGGGCCCGTTTCTATAGGTGGTACCCTTTGATCTGCGGCTGGCCTTAGTCAAATTTGTGACACTGAACTTTAATTTTGCATTGATTTTACCTGGTATCCGTGTCCTTTCTGCTCTAGGCTCAGCTGTCCCTTGAGCTGCAGCGGGAGAGTCACATAAAGCAGCAGCTGCTAATTCAGGAAAGATTAAAAAGAGCCAAAAGAGAAGAAAAACTCAGAGCTCAACAAAAAGCAATAGCGGCAGAAAAGGAGCTGACTGCGCACCTGCAGACGTCCTACAGGTCAGATGACCCCGACAGCCAAAATGCACTCGTTTCTGCAGGCCAGAAATCCAGCTCTAACCCAGGGAAGACTTTGCAGGAAATCCACAGTGTCCTTGACCGAGAACCCGACTCTCTACTGTATCTGCTGCAGAAGAGGAAGGAGCCACTGGAACCTTTCAAGGCAAATAAAGTCCCTAAAGACGACAAGACCAAACTGGAGGAGCAGGCCACCAAGATTAAAGAGCTGAACCTACTGGTGGACACGCTGCTAGCCGAAAATGAGAAGCTGAAAAAAGAAAACCGGAAGCTGCGGGCAGAGGTGGCCCGACTGCAGCACAATCCAGAGAAGGAGCTGGACATGGACACCGACTTTGTGGAGAAGTCTGAGCTGTGGAGTTTGCAGCAAGCGACTCCGATTTCTCCAAATCCGTCATCTACTTGGCAGAATTTTGTAGCAAATACCGGGAAGGTTAAGGACATTCCTATACCTAATCTTCCTCCTCTAGACATTCCCTTACCAGATCTTCCTCCCCTTGAGCTCCCTGAAGATATACAATCGCAAATCACAGAGTTTAAAGGACTGATGGACAGCTAGGGGGACGACAAATTCAGGACAATCACAAGGGAAGACCATCTAGGCAACAATACCGAAAGGACTGACGCGCCTTTGCCAGAGTTTACCATAGAAGGTGGAACAGTCGTGTACGTCCGGTAGACACGTCACTGTGAAATATCCAATCTGAGGTCCTAGGTCGGCAAAGATCGAAGAAGACGATCTTCCTACAAGCCAGTGGGATGCGAGCTCCGGAAACAATAGATACTTGGCTTTTTTATTTCAAACCAAATGACTGAAGTAACTTTTAAACCAACTTTGGCGCAAAGAGTTCTACCCGGCGCGGACAAAACTCTGGTTGCCCTTCCGTTCACTAGAATAAAACCCGCGGTGGTCACTGACCAATGTCACGGTCAACTTTTATTCACTGAAAATCATTAAATGTAAATGGGACTTTGCTTGTGAATTGTGGTTCAACTGAATATTTTTTTTGTTTTAAAAAATTAAGGTTTTTTTGATTGAAAAGCTTCAAGAAAAGCTGCAAAATCAATATTTCAGGCAGCACAATAACCACCTCTAACAAACAGACTAATCAGCACTTGGGGGTTGTAGAGGATATAAAACATAACCTTTAATTTCTAATTACATAAAACCCGCATCAGAATTATAACCATAAAACACCTACACAGAATAATTCATATTGCGGAAGGGTACAGTCAAAAATGATAGTCGTCCACCTGGAAAGGAAAATGTCACCACCTGCATTCAAAGGCGACCATATCCTACCAGGATTCAGACGTCTTGAAAGGTGATGGACTGGATAAACAGGGGCATGAGGGGCTGTACTGTCCCTATAGAAACCTCTCAAACTACTGCCCTAACAAGGGCAGTCCACAACTGTCCTTATCCTTGAATGTGCATGCCCCCTGTGTAGCGCCACCTTCCCTGACGCGTTTCGTCTTCTGACTCTTCAGAGGGATTTAGTAAGAACTCGCCGTCCGTTTTGGCTGAAGCTGAGTCCGGCATAAAGTGCCATGTAATTAGGACCACTTAGCTGTAAGCTGGACTGTGGAGTAATAGATCCTGCTAGTCCACGGTCCTGGTGGTGGACTCGTGGACATAGTGTGCAGGCTGACTGGCGGTACACAGGGGGCATGCACGTTCAAGGATAAGGACAGTTGTGGACTGCCCTTGTTAGGGCACTAGTTTGAGGGGTTTCTATAGGGACAGTACAGCCCTCATGCCCCTGTTTATCCAGCCCATCACCTTTTAAGTCTCTGAATCCCGGTAGGATATGGTCGCCTTTAAATGCAGGTGGTGACATTTTCCTTTCCAGGTGGACGACTATTATTTTTGACTGTACCCTTCCGCAATATGAATTATTCCGTGTAGGTGTTTTATGGTTATAATTCTGATGCATCAATTCTGATGCGGTTTTATGTAAATAGAGGTTATGTTTTATATCCTCTACAACCCCTAAGTGCTGATTGAAAAGCTTGAAAATAACTATATATCACTGTAGGGACATGTGACGATGTGTCCTGGATTGAGCAGAACAGGGGTCGTCACACTTGTCCTCTGACTATTTATGGGGTGAGAAGTAGTTGCTGTGCAGAGTCATGGGGGGGGGGGGGGTCACATTGGACATGGACTAAAGACAGAAGCTGCGTGTTGTCGCAGACTAGAAAGAAAATTCTAGATTAACAGGGTTATAGTAAAGGCTCGAAGACAATCTGCTAATAGCTTGATGCTCCGGCTACTACAGTTACAATTATTGTGCATAGATTTTAGGTCTATGGGATTGTAGCCAAACCTCTTGGAAGTGTCCGCAAGAGAGAATATTGATAACGCATTGAAGAAGTGGATAATATGAATGGAAACCAGAGACATTAGAAGTGAGCTCCACGGTCCAGCTCCTTTCACATTCCACCTTTAGCTGCTGTCCTACAACCAAGGAGGTCACCACAGCTGAGATGAAATCCTAAAATTGTGAGACTGGAAATTGCCAAAGTGTATATCAAAAAGCCTCAAAACATATTGGAGAATATCATTTGGGCAGATGAGACAAAAACTGTAATCTTTGGCAGGTCACATCAGCCTTAGTCATAGATTAAAAAAAAATGGAGCTTGAAAGAACATTCTACCAACCGTGAAGCCTCGGAGAGGCCTGGTTATGTATTAGGACTGTCTTCAATATGTCCTGCCTGTTGTTAGAAAGCCTTAAGCCCGCTGCTGACAAGTGAGTTTGGTCTGACAACAGACTTGGAGGAAATCTACCACCAGGATGAAGGATTGTAAACCAAGCACACTGACATACTGGTGCCTTGTTTTGTAGAAACAGAGGGGACACACATCAGTATGTCGATGTCATTGATGTACAACACGTCATCCTGGTGGTAGATGTCCTTAATGTCAAAGGTCAGAGGCCCTCCTCCTAGATATTTTTTGGTTTAACCACAATTCAAAAATGATACTCGATGCATACAATGACCCTTATTATTTTGAAGTTAATATGTGACCATTCGGGGGTTTTATTTTTATCAGAAGGGCACCAATAGTTTCTTCCACGTGTGTATGTAAGTTTTATATATGTGTCAATTATACCCCATGAAACCTCTAAGGAAAAAAGTGTCCAGTGGAGGCACCACACAAATATGGCCTCCAAAACGCACAAATCATGTAATACCAAGCATAAAATTTGGTATCTTTCATCCGCATACTACAAAGAACTCTACCCAAACTAGTACTTATAATGTATAAACGTCATACCATACAGAAGCCTAGACCATACACACACACACACACACACACACCACACCACACCACACCACACCACACCACACACACACACACCCCACACCACACACACACACACCCCCCACACACACACACACACCCCACACACACACACACACCCCACACACACACCCACACACACACCACACACACACACACACACACACCACACACACACACACACACACACACACACCCCACACACACACACACACACCCCACACACACACACATCCTCTTTGTCTCTCTTGCCAATCATGGTGATGTCTATTTTCTATATCAGGATAAGCCTCATCATTCTTCTTCTTCTGGAGAGGTTTCACTGTAAGTTATATATAAAAATAATTCCATAACCAAACTACAGAACGTCTCCCCTGCATGAAGGCAGGACCCCTATATTCTCAGCGTCCGCTTTGTAATGCATTTAGAAAAGTCCGTATTTTGTTATTTTGTCCAGATTTTCTTACATCCGTACACAGACACACCTCTACGTGCCACACTGCGCCCCTAAATCTCAACTTCAAACCAACAATGAGACATGTATTTTATTTTTTCCTGCATTATTTCTAAAAAAAATTGGGGTGCATTGTATCTTTGCGGTTTATTAAAGTATGTGTTATGCATTGTCCAAAAATACTTACAAAAATCTGGATGTAACAGTGCATGGGCGCAGAGACATGCTGACTGGCAGTATTGGATTGACTACAATAAAGAGTGTTTCTATCTGCAAAAACAATTGTGTGTAACGCAGTCACGTGATGATAATCTAGCACACGGGATAAATGTTCCTGAGGATTATGTATTTTGTGTAGTAGAAAGCAAGGGTTAAACTGGCCATTCAATTGGTCCTCCAAAACCTTAAATTCTTGCAGGTCCAGCCAACCATCTTCTGTCAATGGCAACTTGTTCTGCACCAATGGCGGGTGATGACGGAGAGAAGGATTGGGCCGTCGTATTGTACTTTCTCAGTCTTGATCTGATAGGCTGCGGGTAGCTGTATCTTGCAGCTGCCTTTTACCCATTTCTACAACAAATGCACACTGGTGTGCGTCCCCTCTGTTAGGATCTGCACTGCTTGTAGTTTCATATGCCCTTGTTTTTAAGAAAAAAGGTTTTTAAAATTATGCAAATGAGCCAAGGGGCTCCAGGGATTATTGACATCTATGGAGCCTGGAGCCCCTGAGGTTAATTTGCATAATTTTGAAAACAAGGTCTTAAGAAGCTAAAATAAGAGCAGAACCTAACAGAGGGAGCACACACCTGTATGTCAGTGTACCTGGTTTACAATCTTTCATCCTGGTGGTAGATGTCCTTTAAGGGCAGATGTGGTGGATTTGCTCTGCAACAAAAAAAACTGTGCTGATGACACAATGGTGGCCCAAATAACATTAAAGGGGGCTGTCCCAGGGCTAGAACAAGTGAGTGGCCTTGTCAGTGAAATGATGTAGGATAGTAATCACATCTATACAATCTATAGAATATTCCCCACGTGTCGCCGCAGTGTCCGTGCTTATATTCCAGGCACAGAACCTCCCAGGCACCTGAATGTAAAGTAGCTTTGTCTTCCTGTAGCAGAGAACAATGGCGGAGAAGACCCTGGCGCTATAATGTATCCCCCAGAGCCAGGTAACCAGCACTGGAGCCCCTCTACACCATACAGCAACGAGACGGGAAGCAAGTCTGTAAACCATAAGTCTGTGATGCAGAAGGTGACTTCATTTTTGGAAGTGAATTTCTAGTGATTATTGGAATGTTATTTTAGGGGATATATATATATATATATATATATATATATATACAGGCAGTCCCCGGGTTACATACAAGATAGGGTCTGTAGGTTTGTTCTTAAGTTGAATTTGTATGTAAGTTGGAACTGTATACTTTATCATTGTAATCCCAGCCAGAACTTTTTTGGTCTCTGTGACAATTGGATTTTAAAAATGTTGGGTTGTCATAAGAACCAGGATCAACAATAAAGCTTCATTACAGACACCTGTGATAACTGTTACAGCTGATCATTGTAGCCTAGGACTAAAGTACAGTAACTTACCAAGATCCAGAGGTCCGTTTGTAACTAGGGGTCGTATGTAAGTCAAGTCTTCTTAAGTAGGGGACCGCCTGTATATGTATATATATATTTGTTGTTGATAATCCTTAAAGGTTATTCTGTATGTGATTTGTATCTCCCTAAAAGAGATGATATAATAAGGAAAGAGAAAAAATTCCTAGTAGATACCAACAGAACTCCTAGGAGAGAGCACAAGAGTCCTGATTACTCTGCCCACTCAGAACAGAAGGCTGTCAATCATCCACATGGGTGTGGTTATCAGGACTATCCTAAGAGTCCTAGCAGGAGTTACTTTTAGAGCAGCAGTGATATAACAAGCCCCTTCTCATGTTCTCTTTTCCCTATCCTTTCCTACCCTGTTTTTAGGTGACACAACGCCGCCTGCTGTCATCGTAATCCCTACACAAGGTGAGCATCACAATGTTACCCTAAAGGATTTGGATTATGGAATTCGAGTGTAGGGGGGTGTGATAAATTATGGATTAAAGTGCACCCTCTTTGCAAGTTTTATGTCTTGAGGGTAGATTCACTGGGCCTTATGACATAACATAATTAGCACCTGGTTTCTAGACGACCAACTGCCCCCCCCCCCCAACCGTGAGTTTCCTGCCCTAATCAATAGAATTGGTAATTGGGGTTCCTCTGTCCTTTCAATAGAATATTAATTGACACAGATATCGTGACTCCATTGTCCATGAGTCGGCGCCATGGGTCGTAAATGGCTACTTAAGGATATGACAAAATTATACTTCAAAGAAAACCTGGTCATAAAGCAAATATTCCAATTTCTGGTTAACAAATCTGTGATCATCTGCTTCTCCTGGGGTGTCAAGCACCAAGGATTTCGGAGCTGGGCCAACTGGGCCAACATTTCTTAATAATGTTTCATTTCGTAATGGTGTTTGATGTTGTTGGATTAATTCATGCTGGGAAATGTGGTGGGCAAATCGGGGGACCCTTGGGAAAAGATATAACCTAAATTAGGAAATATGTCCACAACTTTCCAGGTTGATTCAGGTGTAGCCACGCCCCTCTCACATGAACTAGGGGCCAGATTAGATGGTTAGTCAAAAGTAACACCAGCATTCAATTATTGTTAGTCTATGGAGAATGCATTAAGCTTGCAGGACTTTCCAGGGCTTTTAGGGTTTCTCCACCTCGGATCTCTACACCAATCCAATTCATAAGAGGTCTGTCTTTTCTTTATTTTATCCCTTTTTATTTTACTGTTTGCTGTTATGTATGTCTGTTATTTCACAATTTTTGTGACTATGAAGCATTGTGCCTATTTTGCAAATTAAACAGTCCTTTAGTAAATTTTTCCTTGTGCTCTCTACATACCCATAACTCTGGAGAGGGGAATTACCGCTTAGCCTTGTGTGCGTCTGTGTGTCTGTGTGCTAGCAGTAGCTGTAGGCCGTGTGTGTCTGTGTGCTAGCAGTAGCTGTAGGCCGTGTGTGTCTGTGTGCTAGCAGTAGCTATAGGCAGTGTGTGTCTGTGTGCTAGTAGTAGCTGTAGGCCGTGTGTGTCTGTGTGCTAGCAGTAGCTGTAGGCCGTGTGTGTCTGTGTGCTAGTAGTAGCTATAGGCAGTGTGTGTCTGTGTGCTAGTAGTAGCTATAGGCAGTGAGTGTCTGTGTGCTAGCAGCAGCTATAGGCCGTGTGTGTCTGTGTGCTAGTAGTAGCTATAGGCAGTGTGTGTCCGTGTGCTAGTAGTAGCTATAGGCAGTGTGTGTCCGTGTGCTAGTAGTAGCTATAGGCGGTGAGTGTCTGTGTGCTAGTAGTAGCTATAGGCGGTGAGTGTCTGTGTGCTGGCAGTAGCTATAGGCGGTGAGTGTCTGTGTGCTAGCAGCAGCTATAGGCGGTGAGTGTCTGTGTGCTAGCAGCAGCTATAGGCGGTGAGTGTCTGTGTGCTAGTAGTAGCTATAGGCAGTGTGTGTCCGTGTGCTAGTAGTAGCTATAGGCAGTGTGTGTCCGTGTGCTAGTAGTAGCTATAGGCGGTGAGTGTCTGTGTGCTAGTAGTAGCTATAGGCGGTGAGTGTCTGTGTGCTGGCAGTAGCTATAGGCGGTGAGTGTCTGTGTGCTAGCAGCAGCTATAGGCGGTGAGTGTCTGTGTGCTAGCAGCAGCTATAGGCGGTGAGTGTCTGTGTGCTAGTAGTAGCTATAGGCAGTGTGTGTCCGTGTGCTAGTAGTAGCTATAGGCAGTGTGTGTCCGTGTGCTAGTAGTAGCTATAGGCAGTGTGTGTCCGTGTGCTAGTAGTAGCTATAGGCCGTGTGTGTCTGTGTGCTAGCAGCAGCTATAGGCGGTGAGTGTCTGTGTGCTAGCAGCAGCTATAGGCAGTGTGTGTCTGTGTGCTAGCAGTAGCTATAGGCAGTGTGTGTCTGTGTGCTAGCAGTAGCTATAGGCGGTGTGTGTCTGTGTGCTAGTAGTAGCTATAGGCGGTGTGTGTCTGTGTGCTAGTAGTAGCTATAGGCAGTGTGTGTCTGTGTGCTAGTAGTAGCTATAGGCAGTGTGTGTCTGTGTGCTAGTAGTAGCTATAGGCAGTGTGTGTCTGTGTGCTAGTAGTAGCTATAGGCAGTGTGTGTCTGTGTGCTAGCAGTAGCTATAGGCAGTGTGTGTCTGTGTGCTAGCAGTAGCTATAGGCAGTGTGTGTCTGTGTGCTAGTAGTAGCTATAGGCGGTGTGTGTCTGTGTGCTGGCAGTAGCTATAGGCGGTGAGTGTCTGTGTGCTAGCAGTAGCTATGGGCAGCGAGTGTCTGTGTGCTAGTAGTAGCTATGGGCAGCGAGTGTCTGTGTGCGCTGGCAGTAGCTATAGGCGGCGTGTGTCTTTGTGCTAGTAGTAGCTATAGGCAGTTTTCTAGCCCATAATTGGAGACTATGACGTTTGTAGATTGGACAGCAATTCTTGGATGTTAATTATCGGTGTATTCCTGTATGCATCTTGTCTATCATGCACATGTCCGTGTAACGCTTTCTATAGTAGTGTGTCATTACATGCTTGTGTGCATTATAGGGAGTCTGCCAGAAGTTTTGCTCTTACAAGGCTGCTGACAGTGTTATCCAGAGATATCTGTGTAAGCATACCTTTGTGTGTGGCATTAGTAGCAGCAGGACTGTGAAGAATGTATCTATATGCCTGGATTGTAGCTGGATTCACACATTCTGGTGCACTAATGTGTGAGATGACTTCAATGTACTGATGCTCCCCCTTGCTGTAGCAGCTTATGGAGCTGTGTATAGCAGTAGAGTGAAGAGATCTCACACAACAGTGCACCAGCGTGCTCCAAATCCAGCTACAATCCTAGAATATAAGGTGGAGATAATGAACCTAAAATATTTGTGTTGCTAAATCTACAGAGATAAATCATGGCTGGAAGAAGCTGACATGGCACCAAATAGAAGAAGAAAATGAGAGAGAGATGTCACCAGATCTATAGTAAGTGCTTCTATCACCCATGAGCTCACACCTCTACAGCGTCTTCTCTTTGCTGTGACTTGATTTTATTATTTCTTCTCTGAGAAAGAGTTACATGAATTTGGAGAGTCAGAATAGTTGCTTCATGGAGAATACTTCTATATACTCCCCAGAGCCCCTGTGTAGTCTGTGAATCTGGCCGCTATATAGCCACTGTGGCCAATTTTTTTTTTTTTTTTTACTCCCCCCCCCCCCCCCCTCTAGAATTTGATCTTAGCTCCGCCCCCCCCATGGAGTTGGTGTATTCATCAACCTGTTAAAATCCCGCCCAGGGCTTGCAGTAAAGTGATGTCAACTGTGTTGTATCTACTAAGCTTCTTTCTGGAAACTTAGTTCTGGTGCCGTGTTTATGGAGTGAGCCTGGTTTTGGTGCTATAATTATAATGTTGAGCTTGGTTCCAGTTCTGTATTTATATTCTGTTGCTGTATTTATGTGCTGAGTATAGTTGTGGTGCTGTACTGAAATCTGCACTGTTGTGTCCAAGCTACTGGGGCGCAAATCACCAGAAAGTGTACGGACCACCTGCAGGCATAGCAGAGTTCTGTGCAGCTTTGTGTTGCATGATATATATAGAGGTGTGTTGGCCGTCATTGATTTTGCAGTAGTTAACCCACGGTGATAACTGCCCATGATGGTCCCGCAGAGACCCTTCCTTACAGATGAGTTGTAGCTGCAGGATCTGGACTGTCGCATGTTACATGCAGGACACGTTTATGCGCTACAGACGTGGCCTGACATCTAGTGGTGACATCGTGCATTACCGCCTCTTTGATTATTTTTCCTTATCCATCACATAAAAGGGAAAATATGTCCGCCTGCATATGGAGAGGCCTATATCTCTTTATAGTCGTCTGCTCTTTTGATGTCTGAAAAATGTTTCCCTTTATTTCAAAGCTACTGAGAGGCTTTTAAGTCATTTTCCAGAGTCTAATGTCTTGGCAGATAACTAGGTTTTTTTTGTGTTTATCAGCCGCACAATATATGATCTTTTATTTTCCACCTTGATTTTAAAGCTATAGATGCTCTTCTACTTTATATGGTCTATTTTATCACGTGTGGCCTTTAAGAGTCTCTTTCAGTCCTATGTGGTATATGTAGAGTGCAGTGATGGAGAACCTTTTAGAGATCGAGTGCCCAAAATGAGACCCAAGACACACTAGCTTTTCCCAAAGTGCCAACACGGCAATTTAGGCAGTAACAAACTTATGGCTAACAGAATGTTTGAGCTCCAATTCCGCCCTGTCCACACCTTCTTACCCTTCGGACAGGACCATGCAGCACAGGATGGGTCACTTTAAAATAGCAGGGCACTACTTGGACTGCCTGAGACTGCAGGAAGGTGCCATGTCAGGCAAACTCTGTGCCATCTCGTGTGCCATCTCTGGCACCAGTGCCATAGGTTCGCCACCACTGGTATAGTGTGATTGTTTTGATGTGTTAGTCTCCAGTCAGAGGAGTTTTGATAAATTTAAAGGGAACCTGTCATCCCACCAGGGCCAAACCGCAAATATCTCCTAAAGGCTCATTCACCCGGCTGTACTGGGAACCGATATGATAGCCATGATCTGGATATAGACCATAACTTTCTGGATTGTTTTCCTTCTTTTCTCTCTCTCTATCATTTTATACAGCACAAGCCTAGAAAATCACATATGACAACACTAGAATGACTTGGGACCTGTTCACATTTCAATAACATGTTTGGTTCAGTAGAAGTGATGCAGAGGCTGAATACACAGACGAGGAACAAATCTCTTTCTCATCCTTTCCTCTGTGCACTGTAGTCTCATTACCTTGTAACGATAGGAACTGGTCTATCGTGTCCTGAAGAGTCGAAGGGGTGGTCCTAGTAACACAACCTGTGTGCACTGCCAGATCCTGCCCAAATATCAACCAGGCGCAGTGTATGACTTCAGAAGTGGACCCCCCCTTGCAATTCCTTCAGTAGTCGGCTTGGATTTTGAGTGAACTTTTGTGGCAAATTGGACAAATGCGGCTTTCCATTTTTTTTCATTGCGTTTTTGTATCCTTGAAAAATGTATCCTATTTCTGTAGGTTTGTTCTTAAGTTGAATTTGTATGTAAGTCAGAACTGTATATTTTATAATTGTAGTTCCAAACTATTTTTTTTGGTCTCTGTGACAATTGGATTTTAAAAATGTTGGGTTGTCATAAGAATCAGGATTAACACTAAAGCTTCATTACAGACGCCTGTGATAACTGTTACAGCTGATAATTGTAGCCTAAGGATAAAGTACAGTAATTACCAATATCAAGTGGTCTGTTTGTAACTAGGGGTCGTCTGTAAGTAGGGAACCACCTGTATTGGCTTTTTCAATGGGTTTTAGGTTAAAGTGTCTTAACTTTGCGTTTTCTCCCCTGCATTTTTTTACTGCTTTTTTTTTTTTCGAGTTTTGTTTTTCAAAACGGTTCCGTTTTTGAAAACGCATGCGTTTGTGGGCTGCGTTTTGAAATGCATGTGATTACATGCACAAACACCAGGGAGAAGATCACTGCGGTTTTAAAAACACAATAGCAAGCAAACTTTTGAAAATGCAGCAGAAACGCGACGCGTCTCTCCAACCTTGTGGTGGAATCAGTCAATGTAATAAATGATGCTGGGTCTATTACAGCAGCACATGTGGCGTTTTGAACCCGTTTTTGGGCCGTTTTTAAGCAGTCCGTTAAAACCGGTGACCGGTTTAACCAATTAATTAAATTAAACCGGTTCAAAACCGTTTTAACGGACTGCTTAAAAAAACGGGTTCAAAACGCCACGTGTGCCGCCGGCCTTAGAGGGGAGTATAAGAGGGGGAACATTCATACAGCCGCTAGTAAACAATGCAGGAGACCAATTTGTCATGCTTTGTGCAGCGCTGCGTAATCTGTGTGCACTATATAAATAAAGAATTATTATTATCATCCCATCTTGATCTATTCTTGGGATGAAGTTTGTAGAACGCTCCGTTATCTACTACGCCCTTCTGAGAACTTCTTTAGGCAGCATTAGAATAAGAGCTGGGAAATGCTTGTGTGTGATCGCTGCGGAGGATGGCGGCGCAGGTCATGACCTTTCCTCCGCGCGGTGTCATAGTACATAGGAACAGTCATTATAGAGTCGGCTGGAAAAATGAGAGAACCGCAGCTCTGGAACAGTCTCCTTGAAAGGTCACAAAGTATCACTTTGAAGTGGGATGAAAGCGGCAGCGAGCGCTCGGCTGGATCAAAGTCATAGAAAAGCGGATGCAGCCTCCGCAATTGGCTCGAGACTTTCAACTAACCAGCGGCGTTTATAGAGCAGGAGATGGCGGCGCTGTCGGGTTTGTACTGTCCGCACTGCTCCAGATGATCACAAGGAAATCGGCCAGAACAAGGAGCGGCCCAGGGGGGCGTATGGATTAACCCCTTAAGGATGCAGCCAATTTGTTTTGTTTTACTCTTCGCCTTCCCATAGCTGAATCTTTTGTTTTTTCTGTAAGGGGCTTGCCTTTATATCATAAATTATTTATTCAGAGCGATCATGGAGGTTTTGGGGTGAGATCGCTCTTTTTGCGCCAATTTTCTGTTGTAGAAGCAGTGAAATAATTGCAAATACTTGTGCAGTGTAGAAATTTGTGATTAAAATTGCAAATACGCCACTTTCATGCAATGTGGGCACAGAGGGGAGCATGGGGGGGCAGCAGCTGGTAGAGGGGGGGGGGGGGCGTTCTTTTATGAAACCAGGGAACGTCGTGCAAAAAGTCAGAGCTGGTGTGGTATTGCCTGGTGTCTGCACCTCCTGCTGGGGCCTAGGCCTCTCATTGTATACGTGCGGGAGGGGACACCAGTATACACCAGCGCAGGAGCTCCGCATTATGATACATCTCGCCCTTTACCACATTCTAAGAACCATTGCCTTTAATCCGGTGGATACAGAGCTTTAGAAGAGGTTATTTTTTTTTATGGATAGAGTTGTAGTTTTGTTTACCAACACCTGTCACATTTTTTTAATTATGTTATGGAGGTAAAAACAGATCAATTTGGAAAAATAATACATTTTTTAACAGTCTTTACATTTGGTAGATGACGCAGTAGTTATTTTAATATGAATATTGAATTCCACAGGGAAATTACACGGTGACTATTGAGCGCTGCCACAGGCGAGATCTAATAGTAGAAAACAATTGCCACTCCTGGGACGCCTCAGGCAGAGGTCACCTAAGGGCAGCACCACGGAATGACCTCCGTCCTACAACACTGCTGGGGACACGACTCCTTACATCTGATGTAACGAGTTCCTGTTCCTTTGCTCAGCAGCAGCGCCAGCACCGTGAACGTGATTACAGGATCTGCCCTGTTCAGGGATTCATTGCATCATACAACGTTATGATGTAAGGAGCCCCCTCTCCAGCAGTGATGTCAGTCTATGGACCGCAGACACTTCTGATCTCTCCCCCCGTTGAATACAGTGTCGCATGACGTGCGAGGATAAGAACCATGCAGGAGGCGTGTATAGGACCATATGGGGGGGGGGGGGGGTGTCATTGTTTTAAAAAGAAATGAGTTTTTATTCATTATTTTTAATTTGTGGACATAATTTCCTGGGACCCCAGACACATTACTGCATTAGTGCGGCTGTTGTACTCCAGAATAAACTTCCTTAACCTTTAAAACATGAGGTTCTAGATCTCCAGCCCATATACTGACCCATTATCCATCACACGTCAGCATCTTCCTGATCCTTAATTATTTCTCTTTTCTGTTTTAGCAGGACCCGGGAGGCTGCACTACGGCTTTGTACGGCCAGAAGCTTGGATTCTTTGTGACCTTTTGTGGTTCTGTCGTGATGTATGTGGTCACTATAGTCACTTAGGACCCTCTATGGGTGGGGGATGTGCCGATACCAATGGCTTTGTATCCAGAACTGTGTCTAATGAGCCTCTATTGCTCACCTTCTATAATACAGTGCATGTGAGCACCACTAGGGGGCTCCACTCTAAGATACTAATGACCTGAATAGCAGCTGCAGCTATAGGACGTCCAAGAAATGTATTAGTCATTAGAGCGGGGGAGGGGGAAAGACTAAGAAGTGGATACAAAGAAATAATTCTGGGTGTAATTTTAGATAACCAGGCCAATCTTACAGAAAAATAAGGTTTTCATGTTTTGTTCTAGGTCTTGTTCACACATTTTTGTGCAGAATTTAAAAATGATTTCTATTCTATAACGGTTTATGTAGAAGGGTTAACATGACTACTTTCTATAAAAACAGCGCCACCCCCCAGCCATGGTCTGTGCTGGTATTGCAGCTCAGATGTATAGTAATGAATGGAGCTTGGTTGCAATACCACACACTACCTATGGTCAGGTGTGGCGCTATTTTTGGAAGAAAGCTGTCGTGTCTTTCAACCTCCAGACAACCCCTTTAACAACATTTTATTTATGGTTAGGTAATCAATAGCATGGGCTACAAAATCCCCTTAAATGGGTTTTCCCACAAAACAACAGGATAGGGCTTACCTTACTGATTGGTCGGGGTCTTAGCGATGAAACCCCCACAGATCACGAGTACGAGGGCCAGAGGTCACGCATGTCCGGGCTGCCCTGTTTATCTTTATAGAGCTGAGGGAGATTGCTGAGTACAGCGCTCGGTAATCTCCATCGGCTCCATAGAGATAAATGGAGCAGACCATAAGGGGTCCGACGGAGAACATATCAACTTGCATGCCCTTTCCTAAATTCACATCATGGCTGTAATAGTGAGCCATTTCATAACACAGACTTCATTCTCTCTGGAATTACAATGTAACTAGCGTGAAGAATGAAGCATTAATAGGGTAGTGCAACGGTGGAAATACATGGCAGCTTTCTAACAAAAACAGCGCCACCCCCTGACCATGGTCTGTGCCGATATTGCAGCTCAGATGTATAAAGATGAATGGAGCTTAGTTGCAATACCGCACACTACCCACGGTCCGGTGTGGCGCGGTTTTTGGAAGAAAGCAGCCATGTCTTGTTTTTCAACCTCTGGACAACCTGTAAAAAGACTTAAAGTAGACCAATGCCGGAATCGGGGTGAGGATCCGAGTTTGGTGCTGGTGCAGCTCCGTTGGGTGCGTAGTGGCCGGGCTGGGAATAGCAGCCCCTCTGCCACACACTACATGGAACAATACACACCGGCTACAAGTCAACATTTGAGAAATTCTTTTTAATGGAAAATGTAAAACCCCTTTTGAACTTCAATGTACAAAGCATGTGGAACACTTGCACTTTTAACAAATTAAAGCAAGCCAATGTTTTAAAAAAATACATCATTGAATGTATATATGTATATATTTACATAGCATATTAAGTTTTTAATATTTAGCTTCAAAATGTCACATAAATTTTTTTAAATTTTTTTTTTTTTACCAAAAAAATGAGACAACTTGTTTTGAAATAAATTACATCTTCTTTAAATGTCTAATTATACATCGAGTCGCCTTCAATAACTCATTGAAGTGTCTTCTTTTTTTTTTTTTTAATACCGTGTTATATTTTTTTTTCGTAATATACAAAGTGTACAGATATTTGGCAGTAATCTCTGGGATTATGTTATGAACGCTTCCGTATGCAGGCAATAGCTGGTGATTTTCTGGTTTAACCCTCACAGTTATTGTGTCAATGTAGTGAAAAATATCCAAAGTATTTTTAGCAAACTATACAAGTCACATTTACATTTGATCAACAATATAGCGTAGAACTTTTTTGTTTTCTTTTCTTTTTTTTCAAAAAAATAAATACATTTAAATCTGACGTTTTTTTTTCAGTTTCTTTTGTTTTTTCACAAACTTTGAATGTACACTATGTTACAGTGCAGCGCGGTCCGATGGCTCCGCGCATGCTGCCACCCCCTGCATGGCCCGGGGAGGCTGTAATGACCTTCCTGCCCTGTAGGGGGAGACTGATCACATCGGCGGTGATCGGGTGATACTGGTGTGGTGTCAGTAACAAGCGAATACTTGCAGCAGAGTTCCTTGGCACTGATGATAGAACAGTAGGGGGCGCTCAGTGTCCTCGATCCTTTTTACTCTCTCCCAGCACAAGAATCTCTTCGACTCCAATTGAAACAAACTACTACGATTCCTCCAGGTCTTCCATCTCCTCTTCGTGAATCCTCAAGGATTTTACCATTTCTTTGACTGAATGATACAAGATGTTTTTTACCTGATGGAACAAAAGATTAGAGAATATCATGTAAGTAGATGCAGACTTTACAGAATTAATTTTTTTAAATTAAAATGCAACCTCAAAATGCCAGATTTTATTTACAAAAACATCCAACTAAATGAGAAAATCCAAGTTATTCCCTACATTTAGGCTACATTCAGATGGCACAAGGGGAACAGAGGAGGAGGTGAGCGCCGCTCACCCCCACCGCTCTCCATAGGAATATATGGTGCACGGACATGTCCTATCTTTCTACAGGGTACGGAGCGGTGCCTATTGGACGCCGTGCCGTCTATGGGGGGGGGGCGTATATAGCGGCTGTATATACGTCACCCATAGGTTCATCTGAATGTAGCTTTAATCTGGTTTTATGGTAATTTTTACACTTGGATTCATTGCTGCTACAGCCAGTTATCCTACAACCAGAGATTGTTTAACCTGTACACCAACATGTGCCTTCTTGGACCACAAACAATGGATTTGCGGTCCGTGTGCTGTTGGCATATGAAACCTGCAGCTGATTTCCTGCACGGTGAACACTCGCAGCAATAGAAGCGGTTCTGAGTTTTGTGGCTCAGTCAGCACCACAGCAGTGTGTGTATAAGCCCATAGCAATGTATTGGTCTCTGTGTGTTAGCTGTTCTATCAGCCATGTGCATTTAGCCTTAGTCTGAGGAAGCAGCTGATCTCCTGAGCAGTAACTGTAAGAAACCAGCTCCATCCCCCTGCCGCAAGCATATAGATGGAAGGCTCTGGGCATGTTTGTGTTGCGTGCCTAGAGCCAGATCCATCACACAGTGGGCATCAACATAACCCAAAAATACCCAGACTAGAGTGACACTAGTCCGACACTGCATGTAAAGGATATTGCCTTACATCAGGGCTCCATTGTGACATTTGTTGCACTATTGAGCGATTATAACTTACAGGGAAGCATCTTTGGCCCATTCTGTTAGGTCTTCAGTTACATTGAGCTAAAACCAGAGGAGCCTGAACACACAGAACATCCAGTCACACCTCATCTTCCACCTGTTCTGTGCGCTCAAAGTAACGTAACAGAGATGTGATCTGTGATCTCACCGCAATAAGCGCAAGTCTCCTGTCTGATTACAGGGGTGTCTATGGATAGAAAAGGGGAGCAAAAGTCTCTCCAAAGTGCCCTTTACAGTCTGGCACTTCCAGGATTTGTAGTCCTCTGTTCTACCCATTGTTGAAAACCTCTGCAGTCAGACCCCTAAGTTAAAGTTTTATTTTATGGCTCTGAAATGAGAAACCCCTTTAATCCGTACAATTGGACAGCAGCTCAATACTTAAAAGGAACCCATCACCACATTTTCACAAATACAGCTAGAGACAATTACTAGGACTCTAGCCATTCACTTTTTAGAAGAATTTGTACTCCTCTAATTGTACCTCCTCTGTCACCTTCATCTAAGTACAGAGCTAAGCACATGCCATACGAGGTACATTTTGCAGTAAGGGCTAAAGCTGGTGACCAATGTTAGTTTGCTGTTCCCCTATGAGCCTGTTCTGGTCCTACGCACAGACACACTTATCTTGTCTGATTAGGATGCATCACTTACATCAGTTTTTCCGTCTTCCGTTTGCGAATAAGTCAACCAAAAAGTCACAAATTTAGGTACAAATCCTCTCCAGTTAGGAACTACCCATGTACCCAAACAAAACCACATTTATTGTGCAGTCCAACCGATATGATAAACCTGACGTACAAAAATCTGGGGTAATACACCTGCCTGGTCTCTGCAGCCATCGAGCTCTGGCTTTTTAGAAGAATTTATACTCCTCTAATTCTACCTCCTCTGTCACCTTCATCTAAGCACAGAGCCGAGGCTGAATGCCGAGAGGCTCCTGATGAATCACGCTTGTGCTTATGCTAAAATCCTGACCTCATTTCTGCTCGGCGCTCATATTTGCTGGAAAGTAATCGTTAGAGAATGACAGCGCCAATTGAAGGAGGACTGCAGAACGCGGCGTCTGTTCGCTTCTTACCTGCAATTTATCATCAAAATTGATTTCTTCTTTAGAAAGCCTCAGCTCTTGAGTCAGATGAAATGAGTGAACAAGATGTTCTGGGGACACAAAGTCTTGAGTCACTTGGATGCAGCTGTGAAAGTTTTGCACCTGTCACAGACACAAGAGCAGAAGAGAAGTGTAAGTAGCACCTACTATGGCCGACATGTCCAATCATTCATCACCCACATGTGCTGGCAGTGCTCCCCAGGCACGTAATCATCCCTTATAGGAGGAGTCATACTACATTCCCCATACACATCCATATGAAACCGGAGGCAAACAGGGGTAGAAGAGGATCCCATACACTGCAATGGACAGAAACCTCTATACAGGCAACCAGTAGCAGTGAGCACGTGTCCACTCATGTAATGTTATCGGAGAACGGACCCTGGAAGGGTCCAATAATCCAGGTTTCATGTATACTCAGTATCAACATCACACATAATTCCCATGTAATATCACTCGTCCAACTTCTACAAACCCATCAGGCCCGAGGATGATGGAGCTGTGGTGCTAAACCGAGGAACCACAGCTGGGACACAAGTGACAACAAGGTCTTATTACCATCCTGTATCCTGAGGGTTATAGTGGGCGCCTCACCTGATAAATGGCTCCTGCGGGCAGGATGACGGCATCGCCCAGGAACTGGACCAGCGTGTGGCTCTTTACTCCATAGTCCTCCAGGAGACTTTGGCGGAGTTTCTTATTCAGGTACCAGTTCTGGTCCCGTATTGGGTCATGGTCAGGAAGGATTTCAAGGCACTGCTCTTTTGCAGCCTACAAACAGGAGAAATGCAAGAAGTAAACTTTACTGTTACAGTAAGATCAATACTATAGAGCAGTAATACTAATCCCCCCGCTGTTACTATACTATAGAGCAGTATTACTAATCCCCCCCGCTGTTACTATAGAGCAGTATTATTTGTTTCCGCCCCCCCCACTGTTACTATAGAGCAGTATTACTTGTCCCCCCCGCTGTTACTATAGAGCAGTATTACTTGTCCCCCCCCCCGCTGTTACTATAGAGCAGTATTACTAATCCCCCCCGCTGTTACTATAGAGCAGTATTATTTGTTTCCGCCCCCCCCCCCACTGTTACTATAGAGCAGTATTACTTGTCCCCCCCGCTGTTACTATAGAGCAGTATTACTTGTCCCCCCGCTGTTACTATAGAGCAGTATTACTTGTGTCCCCCCACTGTTACTATAGAGCAGTATTACTTGTGTCCCCCCCGCTGTTACTATAGAGCAGTATTACTTGTCCCCCCACTGTTACTATAGAGCAGTATTACTTGTGTCCCCCCACTGTTACTATAGAGCAGTATTACTTGTCCCCCCCCGCTGTTACTATAGAGCAGTATTACTTGTCCCCCCGCTGTTACTATAGAGCAGTATTACTTGTGTCCCCCCACTGTTACTATAGAGCAGTATTACTTGTCCCCCCCCCGCTGTTACTATAGAGCAGTATTACTTGTCCCCCCCCCGCTGTTACTATAGAGCAGTATTACTTGTCCCCCCCCGCTGTTACTATAGAGCAGTATTACTAATCCCCCCCGCTGTTACTATAGAGCAGTATTATTTGTTTCCGCCCCCCCCCACTGTTACTATAGAGCAGTATTACTTGTCCCCCCCCCCCGCTGTTACTATAGAGCAGTATTACTTGTCCCCCCCCCCGCTGTTACTATAAAGCAGTATTACTTGTCCCCCCCACTGTTACTATAGAGCAGTATTACTTGTCCCCCCCCGCTGTTACTATAAAGCAGTATTACTTGTCCCCCGGCTGTTACTATAGAGCAGTATTACTTGTCCCCCCGCTGTTACTATAGAGCAGTATTACTTGTGTCCCCCCACTGTTACTATAGAGCAGTATTACTTGTGTCCCCCCCGCTGTTACTATAGAGCAGTATTACTTGTCCCCCCGCTGTTACTATAGAGCAGTATTACTTGTGTCCCCCACTGTTACTATAGAGCAGTATTACTTGTCCCCCCCCCCCGCTGTTACTATAGAGCAGTATTACTTGTCCCCCCGCTGTTACTATAGAGCAGTATTACTTGTGTCCCCCCACTGTTACTATAGAGCAGTATTACTTGTCCCCCCCCCGCTGTTACTATAGAGCAGTATTACTTGTCCCCCCCCCCGCTGTTACTATAGAGCAGTATTACTAATCCCCCCCGCTGTTACTATAGAGCAGTATTATTTGTTTCCGCCCCCCCCCACTGTTACTATAGAGCAGTATTACTTGTCCCCCCCCGCTGTTACTATAGAGCAGTATTACTTGTCCCCCCCCCCCCGCTGTTACTATAAAGCAGTATTACTTGTCCCCCCCACTGTTACTATAGAGCAGTATTACTTGTCCCCCCCGCTGTTACTATAAAGCAGTATTACTTGTCCCCCCCGCTGTTACTATAGAGCAGTATTACTTGTCCCCCCCCCCCCCCGCTGTTACTATAGTGCAGTATTACTTGTCCCCCCCCCCCGCTGTTACTATAAAGCAGTATTACTTGTTCCCCCCCCCCCCCCGCTGTTACTATAGAGCAGTATTACTCGTGTCCCCCGCTGTTACTATAGAGCAGTATTACTTGTCCCCCGGCTGTTACTATAGAGCAGTATTACTTGTTTCCCCCCCCCCCCCCCCCGCTGTTACTATACAGCAGTATCACTTGCCCCCCCCCCCCCCGCTGTTACTATGGAGCAGTATTACTTGTCCCCCCCGCTGTTACTATAGAGCAGTATTACTTGTCCCCCCCCCCGCTGTTACTATAGAGCAGTATTACTTGTCCCCCCCGCTGTTACTATAGAGCAGTATTACTTGTCCCCCCCGCTGTTACTATAGAGCAGTATTACTTGTTCCCCCCCCCCGCTGTTACTATAGAGCAGTATTACTTGCCCCCCCCCCCGCTGTTACTATAGAGCAGAATTACTTGTCCCCCCTGTTACTATAGAGCAGTATTACTCGTTTCCCCCCCTGTTACTATAGAGCAGTATTACTCGTGTTCCCCCGCTGTTACTATAGAGCAGTATTACTCGTGTCCCCCCGCTGTTACTATAGAGCAGTATTACTCGTGTCCCCCCGCTGTTACTATAGAGCAGTATTACTTGCCCCCCCCCGCTGTTACTATAGAGCAGTATTACTTGCCCCCCCCCGCTGTTACTATAGAGCAGTATTACTTCCCCCCCCCCGCTGTTACTATAGAGCAGTATTGCTTGTCCCCCCCCGCTGTTACTATAGAGCAGTATTACTTGTTCCCCCCCCCGCTGTTACTATAGAGCAGTATTACTTGTTCCCCCCCCCCGCTGTTACTATAGAGCAGTATTACTTCCCCCCCCCCCGCTGTTACTATAGAGCAGTATTGCTTGTCCCCCCCGCTGTTACTATAGAGCAGTATTGCTTGTCCCCCCCGCTGTTACTATAGAGCAGTATTACTTTCCCCCCCCGCTGTTACTATAAAGCAGTATTACTCCCCCCCCGCTGTTACTATAGAGCAGTATTACTTGTTCCCCCCCCCCCCGCTGTTACTATAGAGCAGTATTACTTGTTCCCCCCCCCCCCGCTGTTACTATAGAGCAGAATTACTTGTCCCCCCCCTGTTACTATAGAGCAGTATTACTCGTGTCCCACCGCTGTTACTATAAAGCAGTATTACTCGGGTTCCCCCCCCCCCCCCCCCCCCGTTACTATAGAGCAGTATTACTCGTGTCCCACCGCTGTTACTATAAAGCAGTATTACTCGTGTCCCCCCCCCGTTACTATAGAGCAGTATTACTCGTGTCCCCCCGCTGTTACTATAGAGCAGTATTACTCGTGTCCCCCCGCTGTTACTATAGAGCAGTATTATTTGTGTCCCCCCCGCTGTTACTATAGAGCAGTATTATTTGTGTCCCCCCGCTGTTACTATAGAGCAGTATTACTCGTGTCCCCCCGCTGTTACTATAGAGCAGTATTACTTGTGTCCCACCGCTGTTACTACAGAGCAGTATTATTTGTTTCCGCCCCCCCCCCCCCCGCTGTTACTATAGAGCAGTATTATTTGTTTCCGCCCCCGCTGTTACTATAGAGCAGTATTACTTGTCCCCCCGCTGTTACTATAGAGCAGTATTACTTGTGTCCCTCCGCTGTTACTATAGAGCAGTATTACTTGTGTCCCTCCGCTGTTACTATAGAGCAGTATTACTCGTGTCCCCCCGCTGTTACTATAGAGCAGTATTATTTATCCCCCCCGCTGTTACTATAGAGCAGTATTACTTGTGTCCCCCCGCTGTTACTATAGAGCAGTATTATTTATCCCCCCGCTGTTACTAGAGCAGTATTACTCGTGTCCCCCCGCTGTTACTATAGAGCAGTATTACTCGTGTCCCACCGCTGCTACTATAGAGCAGTATTACTCGTGTCCCCCGCTGTTACTATAGAGCAGTATTATTTATCCCCCCGCTGTTACTATAGAGCAGTATTACTCGTGTCCCCCCACTGTTACTATAGAGCAGTATTACTCGTGCCCCCCGCTGTTACTATAGAGCAGTATTACTTGTGTCCCCCCGCTGTTACTATAATAATAATAATAATAATTCTTTATTTATATAGCGCACACAGATTACGCAGCGCTGCACAAAGCATTTCAAATTATAGAGCAGTATTACTCGTGTCCCCCCGCTGTTACTATAGAGCAGTATTACTCGTGTCCCCCCGCTGTTACTATAGAGCAGTATTACTTGTCCCCCCCCCGCTGTTACTATAGAGCAGTATTACTTGTCCCACCGCTGTTACTATAGAGCAGTATTACTTGTCCCCCCCCCCCCGCTGTTACTATAGAGCAGTATTACTTGTCCCACCGCTGTTACTATAGAGCAGTATTACTTGTCCCCCGGCTGTTACTATAGAGCAGTATTACTTGTCCCCCGGCTGTTACTATAGAGCAGTATTACTTGTCCCCCCCCCCCGCTGTTACTATACAGCAGTATCACTTGCCCCCCCCCCCGCTGTTACTATAGAGCAGTATTACTTGTCCCACCGCTGTTACTATAGAGCAGTATTACTTGTCCCCCGGCTGTTACTATAGAGCAGTATTACTTGTCCCCCGGCTGTTACTATAGAGCAGTATTACTTGTCCCCCCCCCCGCTGTTACTATACAGCAGTATCACTTGCCCCCCCCCCCCCCCGCTGTTACTATAGAGCAGTATTACTTGTGTCCCCCCGCTGTTACTATAGAGCAGTATTACTTGTCCCCCCCCGCTGTTACTATAGAGCAGTATTACTTGTGTCCCCCCGCTGTTACTATAGAGCAGTATTACTTGTCCCCCGGCTGTTACTATAGAGCAGTATTACTTGTCCCCCCCCCCCCGCTGTTACTATACAGCAGTATCACTTGCCCCCCCCCCCCCCCCCCGCTGTTACTATAGAGCAGTATTACTTGTCCCCCCCCGCTGTTACTAAAGAGCAGTATTACTTGTCCCCCCCCCGCTGTTACTAAAGAGCAGTATTACTTGCCCCCCCCGCTGTTACTATAGAGCAGTATTATTTATCCCCCCCGCTGTGACTATAGAGCAGTATTACTTGTCCCCCCCCCGCTGTTACTTTAGAGCAGTATTACTTGTCCCCCCCGCTGTTACTATAGAGCAGTATTACTTGTGTCCCCCGCTGTTACTATAGAGCAGTATTACTTGTTCCCCCCGCTGTTACTATAGAGCAGTATTACTTGTCCCCCCCCCCGCTGTTACTATAGAGCAGTATTACTTGTCCCCCCGCTGTTACTATAGAGCAGTATTACTTGTCACCCCCCGCTGTTACTATAGAGCAGTATTACTTGTCCCCCCCCGCTGTTACTATAGAGCAGTATTACTTGTCCCCCCCCCGCTGTTACTATAGAGCAGTATTACTTGTCCCCCCCGCTGTTACTATAGAGCAGTATTACTTGTCCCCCCCCGCTGTTACTATAGAGCAGTATTACTCGTGTCCCCCCGCTGTTACTATAGAGCAGTATTACTCGTGTCCCCCCGCTGTTACTATAGAGCAGTATTACTTGTCCCCCCCCGCTGTTACTATAGAGCAGTATTACTCGTGTCCCCCCGCTGTTACTATAGAGCAGTATTACTTGTGTCCCCCCCCCCCGCTGTTACTATAGAGCAGTATTACTTGTCCCCCCGCTGTTACTATAGAGCAGTATTACTTGTCCCCCCCCGCTGTTACTATAGAGCAGTATTACTTGTGTCCCCCCGCTGTTACTATAGAGCAGTATTATTTATCCCCCCGCTGTTACTAGAGCAGTATTACTCGTGTCCCCCCGCTGTTACTATAGAGCAGTATTACTCGTGTCCCCCGCTGTTACTATAGAGCAGTATTATTTATCCCCCCCGCTGTTACTATAGAGCAGTATTACTTGTGTCCCCCCCGCTGTTACTATAGAGCAGTATTATTTATCCCCCCCGCTGTTACTATAGAGCAGTATTACTTGTGTCCCCCCCCGCTGTTACTATAGAGCAGTATTACTCGTGCCCCCCCGCTGTTACTATAGAGCAGTATTACTCGTGCCCCACCGCTGTTACTATAGAGCAGTATTACTCGTGCCCCACCGCTGTTACTATAGAGCAGTATTACTCGTGTCCCACCGCTCTTACTATAGAGCAGTATTACTCGTGTCCCCCGCTGTTACTATAGAGCAGTATTACTTGTGTCCCCCCGCTGTTACTATAGAGCAGTATTACTTGTGTCCCCCCGCTGTTACTATAGAGCAGTATTACTTGTCCCCCCCCCCGCTGTTACTATAGAGCAGTATTACTTGTGTCCCCCCGCTGTTACTATAGAGCAGTATTACTTGTCCCCCGGCTGTTACTATAGAGCAGTATTACTTGTCCCCCCCCGCTGTTACTATAGAGCAGTATTACTTGTCCCCCAGCTGTTACTATAGAGCAGTATTACTTGTCCCCCAGCTGTTACTATAGAGCAGTATTACTTGCCCCCCCCCCCCCGCTGTTACTATACAGCAGTATCACTTGCCCCCCCCCGCTGTTACTATAGAGCAGTATTACTTGTGTCCCCCCGCTGTTACTATAGAGCAGTATTACTTGTCCCCCCCCGCTGTTACTATAGAGCAGTATTACTTGTGTCCCCCCGCTGTTACTATAGAGCAGTATTACTTGTCCCCCCCCCGCTGTTACTATAGAGCAGTATTACTTGTCCCCCCCCCGCTGTTACTAAAGAGCAGTATTACTTGTCGCCCCCCCCGCTGTTACTAAAGAGCAGTATTACTTGTCGCCCCCCCCGCTGTTACTATAGAGCAGTATTATTTATCCCCCCCCCGCTGTTACTATAGAGCAGTATTACTTGTCCCCCCCCGCTGTTACTATAGAGCAGTATTACTTGTCCCCCCCCCGCTGTTACTATAGAGCAGTATTACTCGTGTCCCCCCGCTGTTACTATAGAGCAGTATTACTTGTCCCCCCCGCTGTTACTATAGAGCAGTATTACTCGTGTCCCCCCGCTGTTACTATAGAGCAGTATTACTTGTGTCCCCCCCGCTGTTACTATAGAGCAGTATTACTTGTCCCCCCGCTGTTACTATAGAGCAGTATTACTTGTCCCCCCGCTGTTACTATAGAGCAGTATTACTTGTCCCCCCCGCTGTTACTATAGATCAGTATTACTTGTGTCCCCCCGCTGTTACTATAGAGCAGTATTACTCGTGTCCCCCCGCTGTTACTATAGAGCAGTATTATTTATCCCCCCCCCGCTGTTACTATAGAGCAGTATTATTTATCCCCCCCGCTGTTACTATAGAGCAGTATTACTTGTGTCCCCCCCCGCTGTTACTATAGAGCAGTATTACTCGTGCCCCCCGCTGTTACTATAGAGCAGTATTACTCGTGCCCCACCGCTGTTACTATAGAGCAGTATTACTCGTGCCCCACCGCTGTTACTATAGAGCAGTATTACTCGTGCCCCACCGCTGTTACTATAGAGCAGTATTACTCGTGTCCCACCGCTGTTACTATAGAGCAGTATTACTCGTGTCCCCCGCTGTTACTATAGAGCAGTATTACTCGTGTCCCCCGCTGTTACTATAGAGCAGTATTACTCGTGTCCCCCGCTGTTACTATAGAGCAGTATTACTTGTGTCCCCCCGCTGTTACTATAGAGCAGTATTACTCGTGTCCCCCCGCTGTTACTATAGAGCAGTATTATTTATCCCCCCCCCGCTGTTACTATAGAGCAGTATTATTTATCCCCCCCGCTGTTACTATAGAGCAGTATTACTTGTGTCCCCCCCCGCTGTTACTATAGAGCAGTATTACTCGTGCCCCCCCGCTGTTACTATAGAGCAGTATTACTCGTGCCCCACCGCTGTTACTATAGAGCAGTATTACTCGTGCCCCACCGCTGTTACTATAGAGCAGTATTACTCGTGCCCCACCGCTGTTACTATAGAGCAGTATTACTCGTGTCCCACCGCTGTTACTATAGAGCAGTATTACTCGTGTCCCCCGCTGTTACTATAGAGCAGTATTACTCGTGTCCCCCGCTGTTACTATAGAGCAGTATTACTCGTGTCCCCCGCTGTTACTATAGAGCAGTATTACTTGTGTCCCCCCGCTGTTACTATAGAGCAGTATTACTTGTCCCACCGCTGTTACTATAGAGCAGTATTACTTGTGTCCCCCCGCTGTTACTATAGAGCAGTATTACTTGTCCCACCGCTGTTACTATAGAGCAGTATTACTTGTCCCCCGGCTGTTACTATAGAGCAGTATTACTTGTCCCCCGGCTGTTACTATAGAGCAGTATTACTCGTGTCCCCCCGCTGTTACTATAGAGCAGTATTACTCGTGTCCCACCGCTCTTACTATAGAGCAGTATTACTCGTGTCCCCCGCTGTTACTATAGAGCAGTATTACTTGTCCCCCCCGCTGTTACTATAGAGCAGTATTACTCGTGTCCCCCCGCTGTTACTATAGAGCAGTATTACTCGTGTCCCCCCGCTGTTACTATAGAGCAGTATTACTTGTCCCCCCCCGCTGTTACTATAGAGCAGTATTACTCGTGTCCCCCCGCTGTTACTATAGAGCAGTATTACTTGTGTCCCCCCCCCGCTGTTACTATAGAGCAGTATTACTTGTCCCCCCGCTGTTACTATAGAGCAGTATTACTTGTCCCCCCCCCGCTGTTACTATAGAGCAGTATTACTTGTGTCCCCCCGCTGTTACTATAGAGCAGTATTATTTATCCCCCCGCTGTTACTAGAGCAGTATTACTCGTGTCCCCCCGCTGTTACTATAGAGCAGTATTACTCGTGTCCCCCGCTGTTACTATAGAGCAGTATTATTTATCCCCCCCCGCTGTTACTATAGAGCAGTATTACTTGTGTCCCCCCCGCTGTTACTATAGAGCAGTATTATTTATCCCCCCCGCTGTTACTATAGAGCAGTATTACTTGTGTCCCCCCCCGCTGTTACTATAGAGCAGTATTACTCGTGCCCCCCCGCTGTTACTATAGAGCAGTATTACTCGTGCCCCACCGCTGTTACTATAGAGCAGTATTACTCGTGCCCCACCGCTGTTACTATAGAGCAGTATTACTCGTGTCCCACCGCTCTTACTATAGAGCAGTATTACTCGTGTCCCCCGCTGTTACTATAGAGCAGTATTACTTGTGTCCCCCCGCTGTTACTATAGAGCAGTATTACTTGTGTCCCCCCGCTGTTACTATAGAGCAGTATTACTTGTCCCCCCCCCCGCTGTTACTATAGAGCAGTATTACTTGTGTCCCCCCGCTGTTACTATAGAGCAGTATTACTTGTCCCCCGGCTGTTACTATAGAGCAGTATTACTTGTCCCCCCCCCGCTGTTACTATAGAGCAGTATTACTTGTCCCCCAGCTGTTACTATAGAGCAGTATTACTTGTCCCCCAGCTGTTACTATAGAGCAGTATTACTTGCCCCCCCCCCGCTGTTACTATACAGCAGTATCACTTGCCCCCCCCCCGCTGTTACTATAGAGCAGTATTACTTGTGTCCCCCCGCTGTTACTATAGAGCAGTATTACTTGTCCCCCCCCCGCTGTTACTATAGAGCAGTATTACTTGTGTCCCCCCGCTGTTACTATAGAGCAGTATTACTTGTCCCCCCCCCGCTGTTACTATAGAGCAGTATTACTTGTCCCCCCCCCGCTGTTACTAAAGAGCAGTATTACTTGTCGCCCCCCCCGCTGTTACTAAAGAGCAGTATTACTTGTCGCCCCCCCCGCTGTTACTATAGAGCAGTATTATTTATCCCCCCCCCGCTGTTACTATAGAGCAGTATTACTTGTCCCCCCCCGCTGTTACTATAGAGCAGTATTACTTGTCCCCCCCCGCTGTTACTATAGAGCAGTATTACTCGTGTCCCCCCGCTGTTACTATAGAGCAGTATTACTTGTCCCCCCCCGCTGTTACTATAGAGCAGTATTACTCGTGTCCCCCCGCTGTTACTATAGAGCAGTATTACTTGTGTCCCCCCCCGCTGTTACTATAGAGCAGTATTACTTGTCCCCCCGCTGTTACTATAGAGCAGTATTACTTGTCCCCCCGCTGTTACTATAGAGCAGTATTACTTGTCCCCCCCCGCTGTTACTATAGATCAGTATTACTTGTGTCCCCCCGCTGTTACTATAGAGCAGTATTACTCGTGTCCCCCCGCTGTTACTATAGAGCAGTATTATTTATCCCCCCCCCGCTGTTACTATAGAGCAGTATTATTTATCCCCCCCGCTGTTACTATAGAGCAGTATTACTTGTGTCCCCCCCCGCTGTTACTATAGAGCAGTATTACTCGTGCCCCCCCGCTGTTACTATAGAGCAGTATTACTCGTGCCCCACCGCTGTTACTATAGAGCAGTATTACTCGTGCCCCACCGCTGTTACTATAGAGCAGTATTACTCGTGCCCCACCGCTGTTACTATAGAGCAGTATTACTCGTGTCCCACCGCTGTTACTATAGAGCAGTATTACTCGTGTCCCCCGCTGTTACTATAGAGCAGTATTACTCGTGTCCCCCGCTGTTACTATAGAGCAGTATTACTCGTGTCCCCCGCTGTTACTATAGAGCAGTATTACTTGTGTCCCCCCGCTGTTACTATAGAGCAGTATTACTCGTGTCCCCCCGCTGTTACTATAGAGCAGTATTATTTATCCCCCCCCCGCTGTTACTATAGAGCAGTATTATTTATCCCCCCCGCTGTTACTATAGAGCAGTATTACTTGTGTCCCCCCCCGCTGTTACTATAGAGCAGTATTACTCGTGCCCCCCCGCTGTTACTATAGAGCAGTATTACTCGTGCCCCACCGCTGTTACTATAGAGCAGTATTACTCGTGCCCCACCGCTGTTACTATAGAGCAGTATTACTCGTGCCCCACCGCTGTTACTATAGAGCAGTATTACTCGTGTCCCACCGCTGTTACTATAGAGCAGTATTACTCGTGTCCCCCGCTGTTACTATAGAGCAGTATTACTCGTGTCCCCCGCTGTTACTATAGAGCAGTATTACTCGTGTCCCCCGCTGTTACTATAGAGCAGTATTACTTGTGTCCCCCCGCTGTTACTATAGAGCAGTATTACTTGTCCCACCGCTGTTACTATAGAGCAGTATTACTTGTGTCCCCCCGCTGTTACTATAGAGCAGTATTACTTGTCCCACCGCTGTTACTATAGAGCAGTATTACTTGTCCCCCGGCTGTTACTATAGAGCAGTATTACTTGTCCCCCGGCTGTTACTATAGAGCAGTATTACTCGTGTCCCCCCGCTGTTACTATAGAGCAGTATTACTCGTGTCCCACCGCTCTTACTATAGAGCAGTATTACTCGTGTCCCCCGCTGTTACTATAGAGCAGTATTACTTGTCCCCCCCGCTGTTACTATAGAGCAGTATTACTCGTGTCCCCCCGCTGTTACTATAGAGCAGTATTACTCGTGTCCCCCCGCTGTTACTATAGAGCAGTATTACTCGTGTCCCCCCGCTGTTACTATAGAGCAGTATTATTCGTGTCCCCCCGCTGTTACTATAGAGCAGTATTACTCGTGTCCCCCCGCTGTTACTATAGAGCAGTATTACTCGTGTCCCCCCGCTGTTACTATAGAGCAGTATTATTCGTGTCCCCCCGCTGTTACTATAGAGCAGTATTACTCGTGTCCCCCCGCTGTTACTATAGAGCAGTATTACTCGTGTCCCCCCGCTGTTACTATAGAGCAGTATTATTCGTGTCCCCCCGCTGTTACTATAGAGCAGTATTACTCGTGTCCTACCGCTGTTACTATAGAGCAGTATTACTTGTTCCCCCCCCCCCCCCGCTGTTACTATAGAGCAGTATTACTTGTCCCACCGCTGTTACTATAGAGCAGTATTACTTGTCCCCCGGCTGTTACTATAGAGCAGTATTACTTGTCCCCCGGCTGTTACTATAGAGCAGTATTACTTGTCCCCCGGCTGTTACTATAGAGCAGTAATACTTGTCCCCCGGCTGTTACTATAGAGCAGTATTACTTGTCCCCCAGCTGTTACTATAGAGCAGTAATACTTGTCTCCCGCTGTTACTATAGAGCAGTATTACTTGTCCCCCGGCTGTTACTATAGAGCAGTATTACTTGTCCCCCGGCTGTTACTATAGAGCAGTATTACTTGTCCCCCGGCTGTTACTATAGAGCAGTAATACTTGTCTCCCGCTGTTACTATAGAGCAGTATTACTTGTCCCCCGGCTGTTACTATAGAGCAGTATTACTTGTCCCCCGGCTGTTACTATAGAGCAGTAATACTTGTCCCCCGGCTGTTACTATAGAGCAGTATTACTTGTCCCCCAGCTGTTACTATAGAGCAGTAATACTTGTCTCCCGCTGTTACTATAGAGCAGTATTACTTGTCCCCCGGCTGTTACTATAGAGCAGTATTACTTGTCCCCCGGCTGTTACTATAGAGCAGTATTACTTGTCCCCCAGCTGTTACTATAGAGCAGTATTACTTGTCTCCCGCTGTTACATTTGTGCCAGACACTTACATAACACAATCTCTTTCCAAGCTTTAGTCTCCTGTAAAGACTACATTTTGTTTCAAAATATTTAAGCCTTGTGTAAAAAGGAGTTAAAATGGAAATTCTCAGAAGAGACGTGGGATCTAGTCATAGGGAAAAATAAAAAATTCAGACAAACTTTCTCAACATGGCCCAAGGAAGTAATGGCCAAATGTGTAGTCCAGCGCTGGCAGCCGCCCTGCAGACCTCCTGGCACGCTCCCTGCTGAATATTTCGCTCCATTACCTCCTCAAAGCTTGGCATCTCAGGTGACTCACCGAATCCCCCCCCCATAATACAGAATAGAGGAGACATAATAGTCCAAAACCACAAAGTGTGTGGCCGTCGCATGGTCTTCACCTTATATAGAAACTCTCGGATTTTATCTGCGTCTTTAGTCTCGTAAATGTGCCAGAGAGAGCCGGGAACCTCGGTGGTGTCCTTCAGTCTTTTCTTCAAGCATTCATCCATCTCCTCTTCCTCAAACTTCTTCACTACACCTAAAACAGAATCATGTGTACATTATGTTATAAGATGGTGTCAAATCCAGCACAAGAGGGAAGGAACTGAAGCAAAAACAACCAACCCGCCCAATGCTTTTATACTTCTAATGGTCTCTGAAAAAGCTGAATTCTGGATGTTATAGGAAACTTTAATGTTATTCTCCTGCACCAGTATAGATATAACAAACACAGCAATATAGTAACCAGCAGCAGAATATCTATAATACACTATGCACAATCTGCTCAGCTCCTCCTGCTCTATAACATGCCGCCTGCAGATAGGGCACCATGTACAATCTGCTTAGCTCCTCCTGCTCTATAACATGCAGCCTGCAGATAGGACACTATGTACAATCTGCTCAGCTCCTCCTGCTCTATAAAATGCTGCCTGCAGATAGGACACCATGTAGTATCTGCTCAGTTCCTCCTGCTCTATAACATGCAGCCTGCAGATAGGACACTATGTACAATCTGCTCAGCTCCTCCTGCTCTATAACATGCAGCCTGCAGATAGGACACTATGTAGTATCTGCTCAGTTCCTCCTGCTCTATAACATGCAGCCTGCAGATAGGACACTATGTAGTATCTGCTCAGTTCCTCCTGCTCTATAACATGCAGCCTGCAGATAGGACACTATGTAGTATCTGCTCAGTTCTAACTTTCTAATGCCCTTTGCTATTTAGTACCTTACAATTTTAAGTTACAGGAGTTTGGAATCGGTGAAAGAGAAGGACAGTTTGTATATTCAGAAGCTCTGAACCTGTACATGGCAAGTCCTCACCTCTGCTGAATAGTGGATACAATTACATACAGTCTAGGAAACTTAATGTGAGCAAAAACAGCAAACTAGTAGAGAGAACTGCGCAGCTAGTGAATTCAGAGCGTTGCCTAAAGGGGACACAGTTGGCTCTACTTCTTTTGCAGTCTTGTATTCTCCTGACCAGTCATTGCTCTGTATTGCATAGCACCTGCAGCTCTCAGGCTACATTCAGACGATGTATGGCCGCCATACCGTAGTACGGCGGGCATACATCAGCGCTGCAGAGAGGAGAGGAGCAGATGAGCGCAGCTCACCCCCGCTCCTCTCCATAGGCATATACGGAGCACGGCGCCATATCACGTGTCCTATCTATCTACGGGCTACGGAGCAGTAGGGTGCTGCACGTGAGCCCATAGAAGTGTATGGGGGACGTACATCGGCCGTATATACGTCCCCCATACATGTGTGAATGTAGCCTTAGTTGTACAGGCACCAATATAATAGGCACACATAGAACAGCATTAAACGGATTTGCTGAATACCAGGAACAATCCCAAAGAAAATACGTACCTGACTTACTAGCAGCCACATTGCCTTTGACCACCCCCACGTAGACAAGGATGTTGACCATATCGGACACTTCTATGTGGAGGTTTGTTGTACCGGTGTCATGATCCTTGGTGGCGATCACTCCTGTAATAAACATAAGACTGTTATTAGAATTAGCCGTTTGTTGGATTCTAGAGAAAGCGAAGACTTTCTTTTTACATTATTAGTCGATTTCTAATTAAACCTTGGACTCACCATATGCACTGCACAACCTCGGGCCCAGGTCTGGACGTACAAAGAATGTGGGCATATGGGAAGCGAGATTGAATTTTCCATCTGGGTTGCAGTATTCTGGGACTGGGAGCATCCGGAAGAAATCTTCATGCCTGGGGGGGAAACAATATACCGGTGGTAATGTAAAGCTTGAGTAACATCACATCCGATCAGCCTAACAATATAACTGGTGCAGGTCACAACGTGCAGACAAAAAAATAAAATCTATTTTCATGTCTTCAGATTATCCTTGATTTGCTATGAAAGTGTCACAGTAAAATCCCACTTCTCCAAAAATGGTTTTAAAAAAAAATAAATAGCACTTACAGTTTCTCAGTGGCTTTTATTGTAAGGTTTTAGGGAAAAATAATAGGATCCCAAACTGGTATTACCTTGTAGACATCATGTTTTTGAAGTCTTCTCCAGAAGGTTGGTCTTTCAGCTTTAATAGAAGAGTCTCGCCATTTTTTAGCTTCTGTCGTTCTGTTTGGGGAGGTGGGGGGAAAAGTTATAATAGAAAGGGCAGATACAACTTCACCCTTATAATTTTATAACTTGTTAGACTTACTGGTGACATCCTCAAATCCATCCCAGAACTCCTTAACATTCCCACTTGAGACTACTCCCTCCTTGCAGTTTAGGAGATCCCCTTGATTTTCCCCAAAGTCCTGGCAGATCAGCTCGGATTTCCACAGATTTGGGTTCATCCTTTTCTGATTTCCAGAAACCACGACCGTCTACAAGAAAGCAGATTGTTACAAAAGATTAAAAATGGCTTTTTTCCCCCATAAATAATGTGTTTTTGAGTTCAAATGGATATTCTTATTTTGAGAACAGGAGTCACCCAACCCATTTAATCGCTAGTGGCCTTGTTTGTAGAGAAGGTGATGGAGCTACAGGAAGACTTCTAATGTGCTGTGCATCTGCTGTGCCATGTCTGTATATAGGGGCTCTTTAATATATAAAAAGAAAAAGGCATATGTAACACCTCTGTCCAGGGGTCGTGTATGCTATTGCAATCCTGTTTCAGTAAAGTGAACAGAGCCGAGCTGCAGTACCACAAATAACCTGTAGACAGGTGTGGCGCATGTTTTTATCCTCATAAAACTTCTGTAAATCCCATCATAGAAATATGCACAACTAAGTATTGTAAAAGCTGAAATGAAAAGAACAATTGTGCTTTGGTAAATGTATGTACCGTTTTCTTCCCGACAGTATTAAGTTCTACTGAAACCTTTTTGTGCTGCTTGTGAGGATGTAAACAGATGGCTGATCGTAAGATGAGGTTTCAAGGTCACAGAGCTTACAATCATCACATTCTGTTCACATATGCTTAAAAACATTCTTCTTGCTCTTTTGTATCTGAAGAAAATGGGGCTCGTTGGTTATGATGAAGACAGCAAGCAGAGATCTTGGAAACTGAGAAACTTCTTGTCAGAGGCTGATATGGGCTCCATCATACTGTGTGGATTACTAACCTTCCCCTGCTTCCAGCACTCTCTGAAGAGCTTCCAGTTGCTGTTGTGTCTGTGGTCTTGTAACCATAAAATGTGCCGTTCACAGATCCAAGAATGTGGAATATCATTGTGTGTCCTTGTGTTCTCATCCGGCGGCGTCTTGCGGCTTTCCAATATTTCCTCTTTTGGCTCAGGCTTTACGCTGGGTTTCGGTGGCCTTGTGGCAGGAATCTTATTTTCAACCACTGATGCGATGATGTCATCCAAGATGTTTGGCATCGACCTCCCTCCTTTGATGCCCTGTTATTTCAAAGATAAAAAAGGATTAAACCTTACAAAAATGTTCTCAATACGTTGAAGATTTATTTATTTTTGTCTTTTGAATTTACACAGGTATCTGGTACTGAGATCACACTAAAACATGTCCAGATTTAAAGGGAACCTGTCATCTGGATATCACCATTAGACCTAATGACAGGTTCCCACATAGGTCTTCATATTGTGCCCCATGCTTTTGTGTATAAAAATACAAAGCTCAGATTTATTTATTTTTTTTAAGTTGGTGGCAAGGAGACTTGCTGAGTCATAAAGGGTCTGTTTCTCTTCAGCAGAGTCACTGTGTGACTAAGCTCAGCTCCCTCATCCCCCTTCCTTCAGGAATTTGCTTCAGCACACCCAACATATCGAGCAACTCCCTCGTTCCTCCCACACCCGCTATATCTGAGCTATGGGTTTACATACGATATTTGAAGATATTTGTGGGAACCTGCCATTAAGTTTCACTGTGAAAACCTGACGACAGGTTCCCTTTTAAGGTGGTCGCCTCAGGAGTTTGGATCGCCACCGGGTAACCTGCTGTGATGTATAGTAACGGTAAAGTGGACACAATGTGACTTGTGATGTGGATTTTCATTGCTACCCTCCAGTGTTCAGTATTTCCACTGCTTATTTTTGGTGGTTTTTGTAGTGTGCATTTCTTCGACGGAAATTATGATACAGCATTGACCTGCATATCGCTGGCCCTCCTGCTATACATGGGATAACAGAGTGCTTGGGGTTCTGTGACCCCGAGTGCATGGGGTCCAGATTCCCGGGCAGTGTACTGTATTTGACCATCACTATTTCATTTAAACAGAACTAAGGCACCACCGCTCTTAATTCCAGTATGGGAATATTGTGGGTAGTGGCTAAGAGTGGATACCTCGTTAAGGGAACGTTCACATAAAGCCTTTTTGCCCAAAAGTGAGTTTGGTCTTATAAGCTCTGAGCTTGCAGGACGCCCTGGACCAAACCTTTAATTACCAAACTGTGTGGACCTTACGGAGTGCAGTGATTTGAGGTTTGGTCTGAGAAATCCTGCAAGTGCACGGATTGAACTCGTTTGTGGGCGAAGGGATTTACAAAGATGTGCTAAAGACAATTCTGTTGCTGTTCCATTTAGCTGACTTTAGCAATTTCTGCACTCATTTTAGAGCAGATAGGGAAAAAAATTATACGAAAAATTTTAACCAAATGTTTAGTATCTATGTTGCTTTAGTCATAGGGATGGAGCAGAATGTAACAAGTCATCCCTAACCAAGTGTAGAATACAGACCTAGCCCCATACGTTTATCCGTACATATGTCATGCCCCATCGCCTGGGAATGTTTTGCTGCTCCCTGCACTCATTTCAATCCCGATTTAACTTGTCTGCGCCAATTAAATGTTAAATACTGCATCGCATTTCCCATTCAAAGGCAACTTTGTTTGCAGTTTGCTTCCAAGTTCTTGGTTGTCTTTGGCAAGAAGCTCAAGTCTGAGAAGTCCTTTGCCAAGAGAATAATTTTCCCCTATCAGCAGATTTTTTTCCTAGCCCCGATTTCTGCAATTCAAATAGTTTCAACATGGATGTGCCCAGAATACAAATCTGTAGTGTAGCCTGAAGCCGCTAAGACTCACTGGATTTCCTGCTGAGTAAACGGGTGCAAAGGCAATTCCGGCGTCGGTGGATCCCAGGCGTAGCTTGCCGGCAGTGGTGGTGAGCAGGTCCCGCAGGGTGGAGCCCGGCTCACTAATCTGTGATGTAGGAGAAGAGGACTTGGAGTTTACAGTTTCGTGATCTTGTTCTTCTTTGATATGTTTCGTCACAGGAACCTCTTTATTTTCTGCCATTCAGAAAAGAAATGGAATATAACCAGGAGAAACACCAGGGTTTATGCAGTCCAGCAATAAACTTACACATCCACATAAGGCCAATATCTGGCACATCATCTACGTCTTCCCCGTGAAATCTCGGTTATTTAAGTGGGAAACGTACCTTTCTTTTCTTCTCGTGCCTTTTGTTCGGCCAGGTCTGCCAGCCAGTGCAGTGAGGAATGGGACTCGGAGGATGCCAGCTTGCTGTCTGTGCTCGTATCACTTCCCGGACTTGCGTTGCCGTTGGTCTCGGGCTTCTGAGATGGGCTGTGCTGCTGCGAGTCGGGTAAGCTCAGAGATATCTTGTTACTGTGATTGAGGACATTCTGCAATACCTAAAATATTTAAAACAATTATTAGATCAATCATATTTCTCACCCTTATCCTCCCAGAGCATACATTTTGCACAACTGCGGTAAAATAATGGACTGCATAGCATTTCTACTCTTAAAGGGGTTGTTCACTCTCAGAAAATAATGAATATGATTTGTGTAATGAAAAGTTATACAATTTTCCAATATGCTTTCTGTATCAATTCCCTGTTTTCTAGAGCTCTGCTTGCTGTCATTCTACAGGAAGCTTCATTGTTTACTTCCTGTGGATAAGCGGCGGTCCCTGGTCACGTGGTGTCGGACAGGTACATGGCTCGTTATATCAGAGTAATCAGAGCTGTGTGATATAACGAGCCTCCCATTCAGTATGTAATTTTATATAGAGACAGATGTATGAACAAAAAAAAATTAAAAAAGAAACTGAATAGGAAAAGGATGATTTGGCCAAATAAAAAAAAAAAATATGTCCCTGCATTCATCACTGTACAGTACGAACTTGGGTGCATCCAACTATTTTAGGCTGGATGGAAAGGTCTGTGCTTGCCTACATCACCAGGAGGACAGAAAATCTTTTAGTCTGGATTTACTGTAGCTTTTCCCTAATTCACACCCAATCAAAAATACGGAGTACGAGTCCCCTAATGACTCTAACCTGACTGTGATATCATGACTGTGCCTTCCAAATTTAGACATGAGGTGCAAGCTACTCTGCAGGATGAATGGTGCAGATGCCTGCCCAAAAAGGAAGGGGCACACGGAGTAACAAGGGACATTACTAGAGGATTTTATGTTATGTACCCCGGGAAAACAGTGATTTCAATGGTGAAATATTTGGTAACAGTAAATTTGCATAGAGGAATCCGGCATCACTGTGACGCCTGCTACATAGTGGAGGATGCAGCCTCACCTGTGACACTCCATTCATTGCGGGTAACTTGTTGCTTGGTGATGCTTGTTTACCAGTACACTGGCAGTATGACTTTATCCCAAACTTGTCTCGGAGGCTGTGCAGCGCTTCAAGGAGATCCGTCAGAACTGCAGAGAAATCAAAGATGTGAGATGATATTGGAGTCCATATCAGGAGACAAAAACATAGATGAATGGAGTCTAACAGCATATTCCACCGAATCTAGTATTAGATTTACTCCATATGTGGATATAAATGGAAAATGAATATGTTTCCCTGTGATAGGCCTTCTGTATCAGATGTTGGTGTGTTACAGAGTAGATGGCATGACAGTAGATGGACACTTAGGAGGCTATAACCCCTCCAAACAGCCAAGAACCAAGCAAAAACAATGGCCTACACTAAGGAGTCTCCTCAATATCCTTTAACCACAAGATGGAAACTACTTACCAGAACTGGGGATAATCTGTGTAGGCATGAGGTGCTTGTAGTCATGCGGCTGTCCCTTCACACACTTCAGCCAGGTGTACAACTCTTTATCTGGAAAAACACAATGGGTTACTGCGCGGGTCCTAACCACCTATACCAGAGACCCCCACACTATGCAGATCTCGCCTTCACAGCCCCGTACATAGAACCCTTGAATATTGCAGGGACATTATGGCCACCATTGTAGACAATTGTCACATTGAGTACCAAGAGGATATTTTTAAGACTTCATCAGTCTTGGGCAATTGCTAAAATCACGATCTTCGTGTGTGGACACGGTGCCCTTGGATCAATGAACATCCTTGCTAGGTTATTTATGACGCTGCATCCAGTCTTATGAGGTCTTCACTAAATCATCCCATCTGACAGGTAATTTACACTGCTGCTCCGAGGGCTGGGAGATCTTTAACTATTTTTACAGTCATTCCAGTAGAATTCACAGGTCATTAAATACACAGGGATTCAATAAATCCTATTTACCATACTATGGATTCTTATCTTAATCTGATTAAAACCCACAGTCGCCATCAAAATGCAGGATGATTTATTAATGAAAGCCTCTGATCTATGCATCCGGTCGTAGCCAGTGACTCTACACTATGACATGTGGACAGGGGGGTAAGGAGGGCTAATGATGGGTATATATTTTTAGCTGTCATTAAAGGGGTAACATTTATGCAGGACATTTATGTCAGAGGCAGGTGCCAGCTCTGGTCCACTGTTGCAATATCACAACCATGGATGAGTTACATTGCATCAATGAATGAGAGTCTTTATCAGCGATAAGATTACTGTAATCCCAGCTACAGGTAGGCACAGGATTAGGGGACCCCCATCCTAGGATAAGTGTGGATGCAAGAGTCGGGGTAGATGGCAGATCCTGTGGAAATGCTATGCTGTCTGATATGATAACACCCTTTCAATGGAGGAATAAAAGGGTCTTGTCATCCCCATAACAAGCTGTGTCTGGCATGAACTGCAATATCAAACACAGTCCATGGGCAACAGGAAGAATAAAGGTCCTGACCTCATAATGCTACGTTTATTCTGAAATCCTTCAGCAAGAACGTGCTATAACAGAGCAGCATCGCTGTAACACTGGGCCCCATTCCAACCCGCATACAATGTATACTTTATACTATGCTGTAAGGAGAAGCTAGTAAAATAATCACATTGATAAGGTCGGACTCTGTCTACACCTCAAGCCCTTCAGCTACATTTTATTAGACAAAACCATGAAACAGCAAAGTTTAGCTGCAGAACTTTCTCCGCACAGTCAGGAAGTTACGAAACTTCTCGCTGTACTCAAGTCAAGGGGGGTTTCTCCGCTCCAGAAATAGCAGCGGAGAGCTTCCTAAGCGTTCCTGCAGGGTAAACACGGCACAGAATGGCGCGCTTCATGCACACTAACCTCGAGAACTTTTCCTTTCCTTCGCCTTGTAACAGTCCAGACAGACCACAAATCCGCATTTCTGGCAGACCCAGTGGACGTTGAACAAGGTGGCTTCACAGGCATCGCACATCTCGCGCACTCCTCGCACCGCTCTCTTCCAGGCTATTTTTGCTGAAATGCAGAACGGTTTAGAAAAACATGAACATCTGCTCTGTACAAACATTTGCTTTATGGCCTTTTTTTTTTTGGGTCGCTGACCTTGGTTGGCGGATTAAAAAAAAAAAAAAATCTGCAGAGAAAGCGATCGGATACAAGAACTGTGTCATATTAACCTCTCAGAGTTTATTTCTACAGCCCACAGACTGGCCTTGTACAGCGGATAAGCCCCCACCAGTCCGTAGGATGGTTGGCAGCATAGCATTACCCGTGGTAAGGCCACAGACTGGGTCATTGTGTATGGGAAACATAGGAGGATATATTCATGATGTGCAGAAAATGCACTTTTACTACTCGTACACGAGCCGGATCACTTGTAAGATGAGCAGAAAGATTTGTATTTTAGCTGGCAAAAAATTCTATGTGGTTGTCAGAGAAGTCAATGAGAATCTATGGAGCTCTACATGAATACTGTAGAACGCTCACCGGGTGTGTGCAACTTATAGATAGGAGTGAAGGAGGAGAGATCCGGGTTTTGGGTTCATTTTATAAGTATTTAGTACACTACACCATATTACTGCACTACAGGGGGCTTCACTGAAGCAGTCAAATAATATATATGAAAGATGCCCAAAATTATATAAAAAAAAAAAAAAAAAAAATAGTACTGCCAGTTATTTGATGGGTATAAGGCTGCCCCTTTGCTTCTCTGGGGTTTAATTACTGTACAGTCCTTCATTCCCATGGAGCATATATACATGCTCAGCTGAGCCAGGGGTACACGTGTATGGGGTGGGTCTGGAGGAAGAGCTGTCAACCGCATGCTCAGTATGGTTTACCAAACATGTATTGAAGGGGTGAAGAAATGCAGAGCAGTATGCTGGAGGTGGAAAACTATCACCATATTGCAGTATCTATGGTACTAGGCCAGGGCCGATGCCAGCACTGGGCAAGTCCTGGGACCCAGAGCTGCTGGGGGGGCTCCACATAAGGAAACCATGGGTGTGAGGGGGCTGTATATAATGAATCCATAACGGGCAAGGGAGATTTATATAAAATAACCATGAGGGGGCTGTGTGGTATGATAAACTATGTCTTAGTTTCTAAATTTTAATGTCGCCACGCTAGTTCACTGGAAAGGGGCCCAACTATGGCTCTGTGGCCCAGGGGCCTACCGAAACCTCGAGCAGACTCTGTATTAGGCTAAATTCACACTGCCGTGAGCCCGCCGCACCGTAGCACATGTCCTATCTTTCCCCGGGCTACGGAGCGGTACGTGTGCAGCACGTGTGCTGCACCGTACCGCTCCCGTACAGGGCCGTGAGCCCATAGAAGTGTATGGGGGACGTATATCGACCAATATATACGTCCCCCATACTGTAGTGTGAATGTAGCCTTAGGCAGTATTATAGTTTTGTGACCAGTGCTTTCTTTTTAATGTTTAGCATGTGATAACTATGTGTGATGCTGAATTGTGCAATGTATTTGATAACCTCTGTCGTAGATGATTGGCTTGTTTGATTTTGTATCAAACTGAAAAAGAAAAAAAAAAGAATTATATTGTGTCTCCACCATTTTTATTTGTTATAGAACGCAGTTGTAGGGTTAAAGGAAGGAAATCGCTACTAAACGATTAGGCCCGGTGGTAATAGCCCGACATCTAGGAGGACCATCATCAGAAACGAATGTGATTTCTTCCATCAAGGCAGTTGCCTTGGGCTCTTGCTTTTCCTGCCTGATATATGGTTTGGCCTGGATGATAGTTACTATAAATGGAAAATAATCCTGACTAATGGCCCCAACGTCCTTGCCTTTATACCAGACACGATTGTATTTGCCGCCCCTGGTTTGTAATCTTCCATTCATCTTCCTATCTAGTGTGATAAAAGCATTTGCCAGTATGTATATGTGATACACATAGAAAACCGTGCCATAGGGAGGCCACACGTACCGTCCTTCTTCACCCAAGACATAGCAGCTTTCTCGGACGTCACCATCTGACAGAATTTATCGCCAATGTAACCCAAGATATACTTTATAGATTCGAGGTCCAATTCATCATCTTCATAGTTGTCGTGCGTCCATAAGCTCAGAGCTTCATCATCATACTGGTCAGGGGTAGAGAATCCATCTATTCTAACAACGCCGTTCTTACTGAACGATAACCTGGAAACACAGCAGAAAAATAATTGTCTGGGTGCCAGCAGCGAGGTGCCGACCATCCGTCTCTGTCTTAACTTTTCATCATGCTCGGCCAATAGAGATAAAGTGGATTTCATCTAAAACACATGCCGTGATTTTACTCTAAACCAAAGCAGGCGTTTTCTGGGCCGATATCACATGGCGCTATATGAAGGAAGCCAGTGCTTATTTTAGGGAACAGGACGTGTTATTCTGCAATCGCTGGAGAGAACAGAATATTCCTTGTATTTGGATGTTCTCAATGGTTTCTTGTACGGCTTTAATGACATCTGAAGGCAATTTAGAAATTGAGACGTCAGAAAGCTTTTCCACTGTGGTGTGCAACAAACCAGATTTTATAGACCTTTATATGTTTGGTGTCAAACAACTAAAAGTATTGCACCCTCATGTTATGGGAAAGTGCATGTTCAACCTAAGTGTCAGCTTAAAGGGAACCGGTCACCTGGTAATACTCCACTCAACTAGCAGCCCCCCCAGGTAGGGGATGAAATGCCTTTTCTAGAGTACCCTTTTATACGTGAAATATTTACCTATAAAAAAAATCTCCTGCGATGTTAAAGTGAGCAGAGTAGAGTCATATTTTACCCGAGATGAGTTAAACTACAGAGGGAGAGTCACTTCGGACATCCTCATCGTCGGTTCTATAGGACCTAGAAGCATGGGGGGAGATTTATCATACGCCCCGGGAGCCGGTGAGCAAATCTACGGCAGGTCGGACATGGTGTAGCTTTGCGTAAATACCATCATGGAGGTGGCGTATTCGCGATTTTCTGGCGTAGAAGCAATGGATTAATTGCAAGTCTTGTGCAGTACAAGAATTAGTGATTAACCCATTGCTTCTACGCCAGCAAACTGCTGTAGCAGCAGTGATAAACCTCCCCCATGGTGTCAAATTAAAATTAAGAACCTTATCTTTCAAATCGGATCAGCGTTGCAGTTCTGGAAGCTACAGAATCAGAAACTGGATCTTTATCTGCAGTTCGCTTTTCCTACTATGTCTTTAACTGCCTGTATCTCTGGTTCTAGAGAACAGAACCACAAGCCTGATGCAAACTGAAAGATGAAATGCTTATATTTAATATGACACAAAAGACAGGGACGTCTGTAGTGACGCTCCCCCAGTTTGACTCAACTCCCATATATTATGACGCTCATTTTCACATGAGATTTTACATAAAAGAGAAAATTCTAGAAGGTCACTTCATACCCTACCTGAGGGGGGTGGTACTTTATTGGGGTTAAATCTAGTGACAGGTTCCCTTTAACATATATCATCATCTCCTGGGCTTCCAGTACACTGAAAGACGCCAAAACAACACTTTTCTGGCCTCCAATAGAACGGACTGTGTTATTCCCAGCACTGAATGGTATGAAAACTACTGGCGTAACTCCTAGGTGTAAGGTTTCTCTGTTACTATGAAGTAATGCTAACTTGTGTATGGGTACTTAGAACATCTCGCCAATGAGATCACAAAATGGGCTGCAAGAAGACCACACAAGCCGTCTCCCCACCCATTATGGCTGCTCACGTTAACATGGCACAGACCATCAATCCCCTTAAAGGGCTAGTCCACAAGATTGTTGATAGAGGACGGAGACACCAAAACCACCACCTCAAAATACATCCCAGAAAACCATCAAGTAACAGAATCCTATTTACCTGCGGAAATAGTAAAATCTGCAGAAAACCGGCGAGTGTGTGGACTCTTCTCCTTTCTTGGTGCGGATCAGACGGCATTCCCTGCATTTCTGTAAGTTTGGGCCGATCTCACAGCAAGAGTCGTCCTGCAGGAAGGATTCCCCGGTCTGCTTGAGTTTCTTCACTTTCCGCCAGTCTTTTAATACTGAACGAGGTATGCCAGCTGAAAGCACAACACAGCCAATGTCAGCGAGGAGACAAGACAAGGTGGCATTGGTATGTGCAGAACCTGGCGCTAATGAGGACGCGGACAGCAGAAGAGAGTCATGTTCTTCGGGAGGTGAGGAGCTCGGGCAGGCAGAATTCAGGAAATCTCATTATATTATGGACGTAGAGAATGTAATGGATGGAAGGATGGCTCATCCATGCTGGTTATTAGTAAAGCCATAATTATAAAAGGTCACTACACAATAGTCTTAACTATGCTGCCATAAATCACACAGGGGTCTCCAGTATTAGAGGGGTCTTCTAGCTGACAGTAATTAGTTTACTTATAGTCTCAAAAGACACAGGGATCGTATCCTTTAATGTCTAGGAGCCAGTGCACTAAGAATGGACTTAGACATCTTATAGCGGGTTTGGCTGGGGCTGAGATGTAACATGACAGTATACCATCAATCAGATGATACCAGCAGCCACACGAAAATGTAGTGGTCATCACAGGTTACTGCAAGTTACTGCCCACGTGAACGGTAACTGAGCCGCTGTAACGTGGTTTGGCCACTACACTGCATATAGCGCTGTGTGTTTGTTGCTGGGCTGAGAACAAGTCACAGCCGAGGCTGCAGGATGGCAGAAACCATTACCTTTAAAATAGGTAAGTAAAGACATTGTCCAGCCCACAGAGGATAACCTTCTGATTGTGGAGGTCTCCATGGTGAAATGGTGTCTGCTGTATCCCAAATGAATGGAGTGGCAGGACAGCACCATCAGTGCCAGAGAAGAGGCGCATGTGGGACCAGCAGTTCTGTTCATTTAGGGAGTAAAATTGCTCCCAGTTCTTTTAATCATTTCTGGGGCCCCCATCTTCAGCAAGTTATCCCCATATTCTATAGATAGGTGATAGATTGTTGTGACTGGACAATCCCTTTAAATATATATATAAAAAAAATGCTAGAGACTGTATGAACACTTGCTGCAAATGCTCCTCAACATAAAGTCCAGACTCAGGTCTCATAATACAGCTGCTGGGAAAATCTAAAGACCTACCTCCTTGGCCTAGCCTGTATATTCAGTAGAAGCCACTGTATTACACGACATCCATTTACATACACACAAACCTGTGTAATATATGCATGACACGTGTTTGTTACAGCACGAGACATGTCATACAGAGTGGTATCCTGGGCACAGAGACTCCCATCTACTACATCATGTGCCTCAGAGGGCAGGGAGATAGACATCGTCTTCTCATTCCATCCCTTTATAATCAAAATAACATTTTCTGACCCAAAGCCGTGCAAACAAGCCAGGAGTAAGTACAGGTATCTGTAGTGACCGTGTGATGCTGCTGACAAGCTGTTCATGTAGCCGTGAATTCATTCATTCTACAATTTCCATGTCAACATCTTAATTAGTCCTTCAGTAATGTGACGGCTCAGAACTAAAATGGCCTTGGGTCGCTTATATCTCCAGTGGCCGTGGCGTTCACAGACTCAGAGAATCGCCAGCAGAAAGACAAACAGTCCACTGACTACTGCTGGAGCGTAAACCTACCCCCGAGCACCGCATCGCTGCTAGGGAGGGCTGTAACAGTATGGCAATCATTTACTCCCAAAGAGGGGGGGGGATCATGGATGTCTTCGCTTAAGATTTAATAGCAAATCTACAAATATGAAAAGATTTGGTAATTTAACACTCAGTCCAAGCTTGGTTACAGGAAAAGATGAATGTATTATGTGCACTGCGTGGTGTTTTCTCATGGACTGAAACCTGCCAAATCAGGTGGGTTGGGGGATACAGCTTTCTTTGTACATGGCATGTCTCCTTAATGGGGTTGTACCATGTCAGCAAGTTATCCACCAAATTCCCAGTATAGGGCATAACAAGCTGATCGGCGAGCCTCCGACTCCACCAATCACAAGAACCGGGGGCTCACAGCAATTTGGAGAATGGGGGTCCGATTATCACTATTTGAGCATGCTGCGACTTTGCATAGTGTGGGAGTGTTGGAGAGTATTGAGAAGATCACTCGTGTTCTCCGGATTACGGAGTATCCGTGATTGGAGGTCCCAGCAGACAGACCATTACCAATCGCTTGTTATCCTCGATCATGTAGATAGGGGATAACTTGATAACTCGGTACAATAGTCAACCGCTACACTCATCAGCGAGAACGAGACCCCCAGTAATACGGAGAATGGGGGGTCCGATTATGACTAATGGGTGGAGTGGCAGGTGGAGCACATGTCTTGCACCCATTAGTGATAATCGGACCCCAAATATTCAGATTGCTTGGGGGTCTATTCTTGTGCTCGATGGGGGTCCCAGCAGTCTAGCACTAACTAATCAGCTTGAAATGCTGCAATAGGGGATAGCTTGTAAGTTGATACAACCCCTTCCACCAGAATTAGGATGTTTATACACGCCCACAGTCACACGTTTTATAAGCTGGTAACTCAGAACCCTGCAGGTGGATCTGTCGCGACTTGTCTGTTTTAGTAAATACAATATTATTTAGTGGGAAATACAAGCATCTAAATCGCATACTGTCCCTCTGGTATTCCTTCAAATAACATATTAATAGACAAATGGGCATTATCTTACCCCATAGCACAGGACTGTGTACCTACAGTCGGGCTGAAATGAATGGAGAGTGCAACAAGACTGTAAGAGCTTGTCCGGAAAACCAACAGATCCTCTGTATTATCCTACAGATCATAAAACTTGCCAATGCTTACAACTTGACTAGTGCACAGGTCTCTATACGATTAGTACATCAGATTTCTGGACATTAAAGAGGACCTGTCACCCAAAACAAACGCACTAGCAGCTCCTAGCGCTATCAAGCAAACACTATTGCGAAGTACAATAGAAACGCCAGACCGTGCTCAAAGCGGTCCAGCGTATTCATGAGGGAACGTTCCGAGGCGCTGCCTCTTTCCTGGACCGCCCCTCCCACTCCATAGGCAGGCGGTGACTGCCGAGCTTCATGCCCCGCCCCCTCATGAATACGCTGGACCGCTTGGAGCATGGTACGGCGTTTCTATTGTACTTCGCAGCGGTGTTTGTTAGTGTTATCACTGCTGCATTGGAGTAAGCAGCTCCTAGTGCTTTTGTTACGGGTGACAGGTCCTCTTTAATAACTACCAAACACAACACGACCTGTATGACCACTAAGCATGTGCAAGGGATGCAGGGAACGTTGATCTTCACAAGCCACCAAAAAAAAATGCAGGAAAATTACAAAAACAAACTAGCCAAAGAAGAAGTCAACAAGTTTCCATAGAGAAAGCCCCGTTACTGTACGGCGCTGCTTACAAAGTATTTATAGTCTCCAGTCTACTCTTTAAACTGGGAAGTGACATGTAGGGTGGTGATGTTATCTGCTAAGAATTTCCATGTCCTCTCTCATCTTTCCCAATGTTTGTACCTAAGAAAAGCAGAACACACAACCGGAATGCAGCGTGGACGAGATCCAAGAACAATCAACAAAATGCAGCGAGCCCTGGTATAAATACAAGCACATGATACTTACTGCTGGAACCGCTGCTCTGTAACTTCAGCTTGCTCTTCTCCTTGGCACTGCGACTAAGAATACCATTGGGTTTGATTTCCTCCTCTTTGTCTGTGTCACCTTTTCGCCTCTGCATATCATTTTGCTTCTTTTTGTACGTTGGCTTGGGCTGACGTTTCAGCCTTTGTCCAGACTTGCTCTCGCTTTCATCCGAGTCCTCCGTTTCGGAGCAAGACTCGTAAGTCCTTTTCACCCTCCTCCTTGTAAGCCTATCTTCCTTGGGAGATTTGTCCTCCTGCACCCTCATGTCTAGGTTATTCTGCAGCTCGCTGGACGTTGAGGCGATCAGATTGACGGTACACGGCTTAATGATCTCAGAGACCATGGCGCTGCCTGCATTTTCAGGTTTAGGGTTAGTGTTTTTATCTTCCTCTGAGTGTCGGGTAAGCCAGGCCTTTTTCAGTTTTGTGTGATAGTTTGGCTGGCTGCATTGGGAAGTCTGCCCACTGCCGGTGGAGCTTGTTGTGTTCGTCGAGCTGCAGGGTGCGTTGCTCTCTGGAGAGCCCGAGGCTGCAAAACTCTGATTTTTCACAGCATTGGTCTCTGGATCATTGGCATTAGTGCTTTTCAACTGAGCTGCAGCCAAAGCCGCTTTGTGCTTTTTTAGATGAATAAAATCAATTGAAGCGGGATATAAGGAATTGGGCTGAATTGCACTTGCAGGCTTGCTACTGGCTGGGGTGGCTGAGGCGGTGGTGCTGACCGTGCCCTCCGGAGCTGGTGGCACAGTACAGTTTCCCGATACTGAACTGGTGCTTTCTATCACTGTACAAGTCGACACGGTATTGGATAAAGAGTAAGTTACTTCGGATCCGCTGCAACTTGAAACGCTTGTGGTTGTGGGGGCAGAGGTGGTGACATCAGTTTTCGTGCTGCACATGATATTAGTTCCAGGCGCGGAGGAGATGGGAATGTTGTGAGTGCTCTTCTCATACAACGCCTGAGCGCTGTCGGAGTTGATAAGTGGCTGGGCCATCCGTGTAGTCTCTCTGGTTTCCAAAGGCTTTGTGCACTCTGACTGACTGACTGCAGCTGAGGATCTTTCGGCAGCCCTCTCCCTGGGGAGCGAAGGAGTTATTGGCACGTTATCGTACTTTGCGCTGGATGGTGGGCGTACAATGACAGATGCGGTTGCAGACGGTAACTTCACATTATTTTTTTCTGGCAGCCATTCAGGTTTACTCGGATTTTGCTTTTCGCTTGCTTTCCAGATTTCCTGGACGGGTTTGTCTGTGGTCTTCTTGTAGTTCGCAGCACCGTCCTTGGGCTCAGGGACCAGAGTAGGTGGTTTCTGAAGTTCCGGGACTTTACCTCCAGTGGTTACAGGCTGCACTGGAGTGAGGGTTGGAGGAGAAAGGTTACTGTAACCAACATCCTTACGGTCAAGACTGTGGTGAATCGGAGGGTGGAAAACAGGTGCCCTGTGCAAGGCGGGCATGCTACGGAGTGCATTCGATGAAGAGACTGTCAACTGGGTGGGACTTCGGCTATCTCCTCTGTAGGAGGTAATGGTGTGTGTTGCCACCTGCTGGGGAAGCGGCTCGTTTAACTTACTTGCTGATCCATCTTCAGGTTGGTGTTTTATTAAAGGAGGTGGCTTAGATAAGGAGGACATGTAAGAGTTAATAGTAGAAGAATTGTTAGAGGAAGGGCTGGCATTTTGCTTTTCTTGGAACACACTGACAGGCTCCTTCGGTGCAAATGACCTTGGGGGTTCGTTCACCACGCTATTGGACAGGGTGGTAAAATAATTACTTTGTGGCAAACTTTGAGACGCCGAATTTTTCATTTTGTAGAGATCCGAGATGGGGCGCTCCACGTTGTTTTCTTGTTTTACCAAGTGGCTTTTTGGGCTACAAGACATGATGGGTGTTACTCTGGCAAAGCTCTCGCGTTCGTTTTCGTGGGCTTTCATTTTCATAGAGAAAGATGAAGCTTCGATGTTTTCCTGGAGGATTCTCCTGTGCTCATCCTTATACTTGCTCGGCCGGTCTGCACTGTCCACAGCTGGACGTTGTAGCTTGGGGTGACTCAGGGCGGGCTCCATGTAATGTCTGTGTATATGGCCATCTTTTCCCGAATGTGTCCGGTTGTGTTCGTGCTCAGACTTTATAGACGCCGAAGTAACTGAGCGCAAGGGTTCACTAAACGCCTTCTTCTCCAAGTCCCTGTTGAGAATTCAGATTGCATTATTTCTGGATTATCGATATTGCACTGTAAATAATTAGTTCGAGAAGGCACATAGAAACCTCCTTCATACAAGACACTCAGAGGATGCAAATACTTACTCTTTATGGTGATCCATTGAGGGTTTAGACAAAGGTGGACTTGAATGTGCTGCCAGTTTAAGTGGCCTGAGGGGGTCCGCACTGGAGGGACGCACGGGAAGGTGACCCATTAGCAAGCCGTCTGCTGACGTTACGGGTGTGGGTTGGTGTAGCCATGGGCTGGCAGTGTTCTACAAAAGGGATTAAAAAAAACATGTGCATAAGTAACTTTTGTCCCATCACAAATGAAAAAATAAGGACATTACAGGGGTATTTCTTACAGTGCTACTTGTCTATCTGTTTCAAGCATACCCACTGATTGTCCACATGGATCAATGCACCTGGGAGCTGTTCCGGCTGGAAGCAGCTGAATCCATGCTCTTTGTAGTGGCTGGATGCTGTAACTACAGGCCAAGGTCCCATTTGGATGAACACTTACAGTCCCCACACCACTACACAGAGAATAGAAGCAACTACTAAGGATATTGCATTTACATTGAAATCAGGGGTATTCCTAACTTACCTCCTCCCTGCGGCACCCGCTCTGATGTTGCCAATAATAAGATTATAACAGCCCCCCCAGTGGTGCCCATAAACTGCGCCATAGTCATAGAAGCCCCAGAAACATTGGCACGTGAACAGCATTACAAAATGTTTTATTATTTTCTACCATTGTCGCCTGTATGTACATTTTTTTTTATAAGGTTCAAAACGCTTTTAAGAGTGAATTCACATGATGTGGTTGAAACTGCAAACAGGTAAAATACATCTTTCGCAGTTTCATGGGCGTTTCTTTTAGATACGTTTTTTATTTCTCCCGCGCCTCAGCTGCTCTCTGTAAAAGTAGCCTCAAATGCACATAAAGCAGCTACAATAGGGAAGTAAAACAAAGATTTGTGATTGTGTCAAGAAAACGTCATGTGCCTTCATCATAAGGTGGCAGCGGTGACTCATCTGCCAAGTCTTTAGAGTCTCAGTCATTGCATCTTATGACCGTGAATCCAATCTAGAACTACTGGCATTTCAGTGGCGTCCTGGAGGTATGAACATCAGTATCTGATCATGACAGGGGAGTGGGAAACCAACCAGGATCAATAGTCCCACCCTGGTCCAAAGTGGCAGTTCCCACAATGCATTAAACAGCCACGCACATAATAGAGTATCCCTTTAAGACTTTCGGCTTCCCCAGGAATTGGTTAATGCGCTGCACTCTGATACTCGGGGTAGTTTATGTAATCCGAGGCTCAGCACTGTAATAGGAAAATGATATATGACTACATATGGAAAATATGCATGGTATAAATGATCCCGGCCAGATGTTTACATTGGCTGCCTCTCCAGAAGGATGCTATTATAGCTATACTATACCTCATGCCAGGCCTTTTATTTCCACTTTCCTTTAAACAGCAGTTCAAGTTCAGGGCCGCAGACCCTTCAGCATGGAGGAGAGGCTGGGAGTGTGCGGCTCAATGCTGAAAACCTGTTTATTTTCCTTTACTGCTCCTTCCTGACCTCTTCCCAGATACAAGCTACAAAATCTCAGGCCCGTCTACTAAGTGAGCGCAGCTAATAATGGTTTTCCCAAGGTTACAGAGGGCTGTCAGCATTGTAGGGGATGTGCTGGGAAATCTCACTGCCTGTGTTTGAGCTGGTAAATTGGCTCTGTCACCTTCACGCAAAGCAGATGTACTAGAACACAACGTAATGCAAACATTTTCACAATCGTTTTATCCCATATACATCAGTTTTTAGGTTATTCACAATCATAGTCGCTCTCTACCTTATAAGTCAGAAACATAGAAAATGCACAAATCTTTCCATCATACTTTATATTTGAAGAATACAAGCTTGGTTTTAGAGCCCGGCCCCAGAGCCCGGCCCCAGAGCCCGGCCCCAGAGCCCGGCCCCCTTTTATCCAAAACAGATGATCGATGTGTTGTCTTTGTACCAGTGAGCTATTTTGCTTGTATATTGCCTTGTTTTAGCAGGTGAAATCACAGCTAAACCTATGGTCACAGGTGGTCACACAATTGAATTAGAATAAGCAAATAGGCACTACTCTATAAATTTTGAGGAGAAAGTCCAGTCTAAAGATCTACTACAAAAATGCAATATAAACCTGGTAGTGTTACTGTCCATGCAAAGCTCTTCTGGGGGAAAAGGGAAGCAAATTAGAAAGCAATGCTATAAAGTCAACGTACATCCCCTCAAACACACCTTAGAGCATAGGTAAAAGGGTTAATTTACATATCAATATGATCAGAAAATGACATCAAAAAGTGAAAGAAAAACCATTATGGAAAAACACAAGTTTATAAAGTTTTATAATAGACGTTTAAACTAAATACTAAAAAAAAAGTCAAAGAAAAGATCAAAACCTTTTTGGTTCGCAATGCACTAGATAATGGACAACACAAATAATGGTACACAGGTTCCAAGAAAAAGAAATAAAAGTCTATGCAGAGACGAATAGAAATATAGATTATATAGATAGATAAAAGATACTATAGTATGGCTCACACCACTCACCCTTCTTATGGAGGCTTCTGCACTAACATGGTTTTCTGGGTGTACCCATTTGGAGGAAGGCAAGCCAAGGCTAGAATAGGCATGACCTCCATTTGGATACTGCCAAATAATAGGGTATAGTCCCAGCTGGTTGTAAGAAGCTGGAGGATGAGCTTGGCCTAGAAGATGAGGTGGCTGGTGCTGTAACATTTGTTGCTGTTGCTGATGTGCAAGTGCCAAATGGCTAAGGCTGCTGGCATGTGCAGTCTCTAGCTGAGGGTGCCCGCCTAACAATGACCCAGGGGGCATGCCAGGTAGCACCGTAGGTAGTAGGTGAGCGTGGTGGACTGAATGGTGGGCATTAATAGCAGTCATAGGCGTCTGGTTCGAAGAGGACGTTAACATATGAGGGTTGGCTGTTAGTGCTGGATGGTGGTTGTTGGGAGGTAAACATGCTCGATGAGCCGGAGAATGAAGAGGAAAATTGTGCTGGTGCAAATAAGAAATGTGGTTAGCTGCAGTGTCTGGTCCGACAAGTGCTGGGTCCCTGTAAACTGTAAAATGCTCATTTTTGTCTATAATAAGTGGACTCTTTGTAGATTCAATGGCACTGGCTCTGGCAGTCACCGGGTGGAAGCTAGACCTGTGCGTATCACAATCCATTTTACTCAAGGCCCTGACAACTCCAGGATTCTGGTTATTATGATACTTGAGTTTCAATGAATCCGGAGAGTGGACGGGTCGAGACTTCAAAACATCGGGAGAGGAACTGTATTTTATTTTGCTAGGATTCTCTGATATATGCGGCTTTGCCTTAAGGGCATCCAAAGTCTGTTTTTGAAGCCTCTTCTGTTCGTCCGTCAAGGAAGTGCTGCCGATGACAGAGGTGTGATGGATCTTCTCCCTGCTGTTCACCTCCTTATTAGTAGATTGGGGCATTTTTAATACCCCTGAAAGTGCCAAATCTGCTTTACTGCTAACATTGTCATTCCAACCGTGTTCAGATTCCGGTTTCTTTGCACTGGAATAATTGATGGCGCCAAATGATTGCTTGGGGTCAGTGCCTTGTAGCTCCTTCTTGGCATTGGGCTGTGCGTTGTACTTGCTTGAACTGCTTTCCTGGGGTGCTTTGTCCAAACTGTTTTCATTAGTTAAGACACCAGTATTTTTGGGCGTGGGAGGTTTGCTGATGTTCTGATCAGTCTGTAACAATTCGCTAGTGTTGTTCCGCTCTACCACGCCGTCCTGGACAAGCGGTTTATTGGAATTCTGCTCATAAAGTGCTGTCTGTTCGGAGAGGAGGAACTGAGAGTTTTCTTTCTGCAGCTGTAAGTCAGCTGACTTTAGCCTTTCTGCTTCTTGATGCTTTTTATCTTCCTGTATTTCATCCCAGTGAGAATGCCTATCTATTAGTGTCTGTTCCTCAGCCCCCTTGCTACTTTGGGATTTTCCTTCGTCTCCATTTATCTTTGAAGTGTTCTTGCTTTTCAACTCGTTCTCGGAATTCTGCTCAGAGGAAGAATCTATTATCCTTTTATTTGAATTTTCTGAGTCGCTGCTCTCGGAGTAGTCGGAAATATTGTCTGCGCGCAGCCTTTTCAGGATTAATTTCTTTTCATCATCCTCGGGTTTCCTCCTTTTGCTGTGAAAATGTTTGTTCCTCTTCACATTTTCTGCAAACAGAAATATAGATATTAGTCCATGTGCACAGCCGGATGATGTCTTACAAGTCTCTATTGACTTCCAAACTACATGTATTTCTACCTAGAATGAATGGTCTAGGTTTGAACTGTTTGTACGGGTGCACTGACACCATGTAGGGAGCAAATGTCAGAAATATCCTTAGGTATATTCTACCAACCCAGACCAAAATAGCTTTTTGCTTCCTTCCTATACCTTACGGTCCAAAAAACACTCAAACTCAGACAAGTCAAAACAGACCTGTGGGGTTGGTGACCTTTGATCGGAGGGACTGATGACCCAGATCTGAGAGAGGAGGGGGCTTGGAATATGGCAGAACCATATGGTTTCCATACATCCAAGAGCCAAAAAGATCCCGTTGATTATAATGGTGTCTACATGTCGTGGCTGGAATGACCGGCCTAAACGTTCAGCGTGTCAGTACAGTTTTGGCTGCTCAGAGTCCAAGCCGGTCATTACAGCCAGCATGAGAACGTTGAAACTGACCTGACAGAACAAGACATACTTTTAGTACATTCTATCACCGAGTTTGCATTTGTACTTTACTATTACACCCCCACCCATTTACAACAAGGCTGATGATAGATCCTTATCCCAGCTCAGGATTACAATCCTCCCCTACTTGTACCATCATATCTTTCTTCTTTGATCCTATCTTCATCCGGCATGCTGCTGTCAGAACCTTTCCTCTTGTTTAAGCGGGCGTTTCGGTGCTGACTCTGTTTGGTGGAGCTCTGGGAGTTCATTGCTGGCCTGGGACTATTTGCTTGTGCACGTGTATAATGACCCTATAAAAGACATTGGATGTGTATAGAATAGGCACGCACTGATATACAGACAAGAACATACAATTTCAGTAACAGGATCGTAAAACACTTACATGAATTGTGTTGCTGTTCTGGTTGGAGCGCGACCTGCGGCGGCTTGTGATACCGATATTTTCACCTTTTAGTAGAGAATATACAACGTCATCTAGAAAGGTCATCTGAACCATAGAAGGATCAACATTCTGTGGCTCTAGAACCTGGGCCAAAAGACACACAAATGGTAACTGTTATTATGTATTCACATCGTCCTTTTATCCCACCACAATGGTTAAACCTGTTTGTAATGCACATGCCCGCTCACGTCTATCTGCCATGGGGGCGATGGCTCTCCTGTAAGGCACCTGTTCTGAGCCGTCCTTGTGTTACATGGACACCATTCATCTGGATGGCTGCCATAGAAAACTAGATCTCTATAGAAGCAGCAGCAACCGGAGAACCGTCTGGCAAACCATGGCCTTCCCTGGCATACTGAACTATTCACCGGAGGTCCTGGACAGAGCACCAGGGGCTCAAATGACAGTATATTAAAAAGGGGCCTCAGCCTAGACACCAGAAATAGGGTAACCTCTTAAAGACCCCTTCTAATGTGCTTCACACTTAAAGGGGTTGTACCAACTATTTAAGTTATTCCCTTATTCACAGGGAGCCGCTGCTGGGACCCCCGCCGATCATAAGAACAGGGGTCCCGTTCTTACTAATGTGTGGAACAGCATAACAAGTACGACTCCTGCGCACCATTCAATTGTACGGCAATTCCTGGGAAAAGCTCTACATTCTCATGAACGAGGGGGGTCCCAGCAGTCGGACCACGCTAATCAGCTTGCTTTCCCCTCTCCTGTGGTAGGTAATAACAAATATTTGGTAAAACCCCTTTAAGATTAGTTATTCTAGACAGAGCCAACAACCATTTTAAAGTGGTTATTGTTAGTGGTTTTTAATTGATTACCTTATTGGCATAAGCGATCAATTGTAGAATAGTATGGGGGGGTTTACAAGTATAGTTAAGATGCTCAATGGCCATACTATTTATAGTGGTTCTTTTAGGTACTGTAACAGTGTCATACAGAGTTTTAAAAAGGTAGATAACCCCCTTTAAATTCAGTAAAAACTAATTAAGGTCTACACTTATTACACGGCCCCAAACACTGACAGCATTGGAAAGTACAAGCCAGGTGTGTACCTAGCGGTGAGCATCCACTTACCTGGTCATTCATAACAATCATAGTGCGGGTGAAAAGGTCATGGTGAGTTATTATACCAGTGAACCACTGGGTGGCAGAGTCTTGTCTGTACACCCTCACTCGATAGCCGTTTAAGGAGTAAGGTCCTAGGAGCAGAACAATGACACATTTAGACACTCGGAAATCCACGTCTTGATCTCCTTCCAGCAGTTACATCATACGGGGCTGCGCTTCCAGATTCTGACACACAGAAAGCAGGCACACAAACAAATGCTCAATTTTCCCCTTCAACATGTCTACGGGTCGCCATCAACATTTATACTTGATCTGGAGCCAGTCATTCAATCCTTGGAAATACATATAAGAATTTTCAGGTCTGTAAGCAGCATTTCTATGGGTTTATAGACCACGTCATGTAGGCGGAGGACGAGCGCCGATTCGTAATCACCCTGTGGATTGGCGCTCCGTTATACTGGCTGGACACTGACCGATGCAAAATACATGGGGGAGGAATGACGTCTGTGATCATCCATTACACAATCGGAATATTAAGTATTGGCTGATGTATTGCTAATAATAGCACGTCTGCAATGCTATAGAAATGAGGGAACTATATACACGCCAACCGGTACAAGGGACACAATGTGGTTACCCCTGTGTCCTGGAACACTGAACTAATCGGATTCTACTAGATTTCGCCTCCCATCCAATTGTTTACTGTGGCATAACCAAGCCATGTCATTATCTAGAAAAGCATGCTACGTATGGCACTGCAAGGTCTTTTCCGGCCACGGCTGTAATAACACATCTATATGTAGATCATTTACAGCGGAGCAATGTCTCCTAACATCCCCAGTGTGTAGAAGGTTGATCATATAACCCAGACAATAAACCACTGCAATAAAAGTAGAGCAGGTAACCCTCACCTCCGCAGGACAAGGTCATAGATACCACACAGGTAGACAGGGCTATGGATACAATGGGATAAATGTAACACCAGACCTTATACCAGTGATGGTGAACCTTTTAGTGCCCAAACTGCAACCCATACCCACCTGTTTATCACAGCAACCAACATGGCAACTTATTCCCTAACGTATTGCTTACTGCTCTGTTGTAACTTTCAATCATATCAGTGCTCTGAGGACACCAATACAGTAGATTTGCCTGGATAAGGAGCAACAACGATAATTCTGATCTGTCCACACCTTCCCACCACTCCTCTAGTCCCAGGCTGCGCTGTTTCTTTATTATAACATTTAGCATGACAAGTCCTGGGCTGCCTGGGATTGCAAGTAGATAACTTTAGTCCTCTTTGGTGATGGCCTGGGTGCCCAGAGAGAGGGCTCTGAGTGCCACCTCTGGCACCCGTGCCATAGGTTCGCCACCACTGCCTTATACATTTATTCAGTATATAATATGTGTTCCTGCATATATCCAACATTTTTATAACTTATAAGAACCCAACTACAATAGCTGTACAATACAAGATCAATATGGTTACAATACAAGACGGATATCATATAAGATAGTTGCACCAGATGCAGACAAGACTATGGACACTCTGTATACACCATGGACTACAGAAAGCGATCACTCACCTTGCATAAAAATCTCCTGAACCTTGTGTTCTTTTACCCAGGCTTTCACCTCCTCGTGAAGCTGGGGGTTGTCCCTGAGAACTGGGTTTAGACTGTCAACTTCATCCTATAAATGCAAGAAAACCAGCGGATTAGTTGGCCCATAGATCCGCAGGGTACATGGCAATAAATAGGAGCATCCAGGATCAGCCCAGGAATCTGGACTCGTGTGAATTCAGACTGTAGACACCACGTTGGTCAAGGAGGAAAATAATTCATTTATTTTTAGTAGTGAGCTTACTATGCCGTCTACTGTATATAGAACAGCGACTAGACAGACTGAAGAATGCTGTGTGCATTACTAGACAGACCGCATACTACTTGTATTTACCTACCACCCCCATCATTTATACCCAACGGCTCCTCTGACCCAGGTCACCTACCAGGAAACAAGTGCAGGGGGGCAAATGTCATCAATTCACTAACTAGGACGTAATGACCATCCATCCCAAAAGACAATATACGACTATGTATAAAGGAGTCAACATCATTGGTGTCTCCATTGCTCTGTTCGGATCCCCTCTTAGGTTGGTTATAACCTGATCTAATCAGGGCATCGGTCACTGATGCATTCAGGATCGATTTTAGGACAAAGCCAACTGAGTGGCAGAGGGCACCAAGAGCAAAACACAAGGTTTTAGGCTCCAATTTCTTTATACCAGAATATCCAATTTTAAAAATCGCTGTAGGTCATCATGTTTCTACAGCTCCCATGCAGGTAACGTGTCTCCATGGTAACAGACAACAACCCAATAGATATGCCAATATGTGTCTGAATTCCGCCCATAAAATCCAGGAATCTAGAGTAAATAATTTTCTGCTGTGTCTTTCTTTAAAGCTTATGAATAGGGTATGTATACATGCCATCCACCGTGCTGTACTGTTATTTTTTTAGTCCTTTCCTAGTCTGCCTAATCAATGATCCAAACATTTGCTCTTAAGAACCCCTGGATGGACCACCGGGTGATGCTTAGTCCAGGAGTATGGCAAATTTTAAGCCCATTGCCCATAGGCGAGTTTGGTCTGACAAAATAGCTTGGAGCGCTTGCAGGATTTGCAGGATTGCAGCAGGTTTGTTCCGTTCAGTGATTCTAGGATCGCTCCGCTAAATCCCTCGAGTGCATGGAGAGAGTTTGTCAGACCAAACACACTCATGGGCAACAGGCATTAGGTTCAGCCAAGAGCCATGTCCATACTACATTAAGACCACCAAATCTAATGTAGTAACTCAGAAAACACAGGGAACCTCCGATTTGCTAAATCAGTTCCATTACTATGAATACAAAAATTCACTACAGATGGAATACAACTATGGAAATAACGCGGCTTGTGATATCTGTGCAGCTCCATCGCATCGCGCCGAGGATGTATATTTTTAGCATCCTCCTTTACAGCTGCCGTGCCACCTGCCTTTTGATTCTGAGCGTACAGTTCTATCATAAAGGCCCGCACTACAATGGGCTCCTATTCCATGAACAGGACGGCATTGTCTGAGGAGCCTGGCCTCTCCGAGTGAGCAGAATACTTGTAATGTTGCGGTGCCAAATTCATTCATTCCTCGCTCAAGAGACAGCGCTTGTTCACAGGGTGACAGGCCGAAACAGGGGGCTCCAAATTTACAAGTCAATAGGATAAAACCACCTATATATAATTGCCTTGTTATGACCATTAACCAGTAATCCAGGGGGTGATATCTTATAAAATTGACAAATACAAGGCTGCACTTTGCTAGACGTTTCGCACATACAGTCATAGTAGCCACAAAGACTCCAACAAAACCCTGCAATCGCTATGGGATCCATATAGAAATCCTCTCCCATCGCCGGGACTCCAGGTATGAATGAGACACATGCGGATCCCTGTGCCATCTCTCCTGGTACTTACGCGAGTCTGTTCAGGAAAGAAGATGCCATTTTCAGCAGGACAGAGGCAGACGCCATGGCAGGCTGTGTAATGTCTCCTATACAAGATAATGGCAGGCCACAGATGTTTTCATGTGCATACACAGGGGAATCCAGCGATGTGCGTCAGCCAAAAGCTTTGTATCACTTCTGCATAATGTTTTCTTCTACCAAGTGTTACAGGAAGTTCTCTACAACGGAAAGTGAATCGCCCACACTGAGCCGCACCGGTCTCCCATCACCGCGGTCTCTCTATTATCATCATGACCACAACGTGAAGATCGACACCCACACGCCCCATGACCTCCAGCTCCATGCACTTCTATGCCATCATTACAAGCCTGCCCCCTACGTGTCACTGAACTGCAGGGCACAATAAGATGATGAGCCACATCTGCCGCTCAAACATTTGCACAATAAGCTATTGATTTAGGGACTTGTGAGGGAACCCGTGATGACGGCGCCCAAGCACATTATTCAGTTGAAGCTGCTGACATTCTGCCTCAGTTCACACTTGAGGCAAATCACATTAACCTTGAATGGCCAACTGTTGGCTGTAAAAGCATACGCCGGCACCGTCCGCGGGTCTGAGGGCACATACGCCGGCACCGTCCGCGGGTCTGAGGGCACATACGCCGGCACCGTCCGCGGGTCTGAGGGCACATACGCCGGCACCGTCCGCGGGTCTGAGGGCACATACGCCGGCACCGTCCGCGGGTCTGAGGGCACATACGCCGGCACCGTCCGCGGGTCTGAGGGCACATACGCCGGCACCGTCCGCGGGTCTGAGGGCACATACGCCGGCACCGTCCGCGGGTCTGAGGGCACATACGGCGCCACCGCCCGCGGGTTTGAGGGCACATACGGCGCCACCGCCCGCGGGTCTGAGGGCACATACGGCGCCACCGCCCGCGGGTCTGAGGGCACATACGGCGCCACCGCCCGCGGGTCTGAGGGCACATACGGCGCCACCGCCCGCGGGTCTGAGGGCACATACGGCGGCACCGCCCGCGGGTCTGAGGGCACATACGGCGGCACCGCCCGCGGGTCTGAGGGCACATACGGCGGCACCGCCCGCGGGTCTGAGGGCACATACGGCGGCACCGCCCGCGGGTCTGAGGGCACATACGGCGGCACCGCCCGCGGGTCTGAGGGCACATACGCCGGCACCGTCCGCGGCTCTAAGAGTATATACGCCTGCAATGTATTTACCTCTGTGACCTCACACCTGAGTAAACTTCAAAAGAACAGACTGCAGAGTAAGCAGAAGCCGTGCGTAACCCTAAGTACCAGTTCTTGTTTGCAGATATGTTGCTGGATGTTATTACAGGTCAATGTGTCACACACAATGCCACCGTGTCACAGGTGGAGCACCCACAATATGGCTGGGTTTGTGCCCTCCTCACCAAGGTGTACCCGCACGGCTTTTATTATTATTATACGGTCACAGGTGGTTTCCTATAGCCTGACAGTAAGCATGCCGCTCACGTAGCACCGGACACATTTGCTAGTCGCACACAAGTCGGCAGACAGAGTTGTGGCTTTGGAGGTTGGCAAGTTTACAGTGCAGAGTGTAAAAATAAAACCAGAGAAAAGGCTTAAACACACAGGGGCAGGAAGGAAGAGGGCACACAGGAGCCCAATACCACGCCACCATAAAGCTCCAACATGGATTCTCACAAATTTCTGTGTGTAAAATCAGCGTGAATATGTCCTGTATCCTGCCTCCGATCGTTTCCATGGAAATCTATTACGTGAAATAAATTTTCACATATGCCCCGTGATCTTTCATAGAAGACCATGATCTTTTGAACATGTATATGTTCTCAAGATTAAGAATTGCCGGAACACACTGCAAACACATTGCATAGAGACTGTGGATATTGTCAGAATTTGCCAATAATCTAAATCTATGCCTTAAAGGAAATCTACCATTAAAATCAAGCATGATAAACCAGGGACACTTACTCATAGATGCGGGCACAGTGACGGTGGTAATCTTATTTTTGTTATCCATGACCTCTTACAGTGTAAAAAAAATCAAAGTATGCTAATGAGCCAAAATGGCCCTGGAGGAGGGTGTCGCCAGAAGCCCTCCATGCTGTAGCTTCATGAGATGTTAGAGTGAAGGATAACGTCCCCCCTCCCACTGTGTCCTCACTGCGGCTGAGCAGGGGAGAGGGTAAGACTGGGACCTGCTGTGTCCCTGTGAAGCCAAAGCACAGTGGGCTTTTGTAACATGCCCATAGCCCTTCGGGCTCTTTAGCATAATTTCAAAAGTTGATTTTTGAAGGAATGAGGCCGCAGATAACAAATAGAAGAGGATTACCACAGTCATGGGTCTGAGTAAGTGTCCCTGGTTTATCAAGGAACTTAAAAGGGACAGAGAAACACTGCAGCTCTTTTCTTTTCCTGACAAACAGGGCAAGAAACCATTCCTATTGGCCGCTCTGGGTGTGGTAGAGAGCAACTGAGCATGTGTGTCCACCAGCTCCCAGCTTATTACATGGACATAAACAATGCCATCCACACTGAACACTGCCATAACCGTGGTAGAACCATACTGTGTCCTCACTTTACAGCAAGTTTATGGCAAATGTGAATTTATTCATGGAGAAAAAAAAAAAATGAAGGAAGGAAAAATGGCCTTTGCTCTATATGAACCTGGGTAAACTACTGCACCCATAACAAAGACTATGATGAAACCTCTCCATATCAGTAGTGAACCTTCTCCATATCAGTCCTTAATAACGTGTGGATGATCCAGAGTACAAGCCGCGCAGCATTCCTTACAGCAATGCAAACAACAATAGGCTGACATTCCAGGCGGATCTATAAGGTGACGCTCTCCATACTGTGTTATCAGCCTCCAATACAGAGAGACGCATGGATGTCAACACAACAGCAGGTGCACCATGAACCCTCTAAACAAACTGATGGCGTGAGACAGCTGGAGGCCCCGCTGAACCTGTTCCTCTGCTGTCAGAGTCTTTATAATGTGGCTTTACTCATGCAGTAGCTTTGGGTATTAGAGAATTCTTCTATCACTGACAGAGAAGGGTTTCCATCAAAGCCTCCATCTAATTGTCCTCCTGCCTTAGGGGGACACTTGCTATAGGGTGGATTTACACGGAACGCAACACCAAGAGCCACCAATGTCCTACTGAGGCTTGCCAGACCATCCCAAGATTCAAATTTGGTTTTGGAGAACAGGGGCGATGGCCATATCGGTTATATGATGGAGACACCCATGCCTTTATGACCCTCCAGAGTGTCCAGGAGGTGACCCATTTATGGGCAAGAACCACAGCTCTATACACACTACAACCCTATGCCCTTTAACCTTTTGATCACAATCTCAAAATTGTAAATGGGATCATCAGAGCAGAGAGAAGTCGTACAGTAACGTTTGGTACAGGGAACCTCTAGTAGATACTCCTGTCCATAGTGACAGAGCACACCCTGCACCAAGGCTCTAAAGACCATGATGACAATAACAATAGCAGAGAGCGGGTAGGAAGATGTTACAGATACCCACCTTGCACAAACATGTTTTCTTCACATTGGGCGCAGATAGTAATACCAGTTTAGCATTTTGTCTCCGAGGTCTGCCTTTGTTGGCGTGACAACTCGTACAAGGCTCGTCAGAAAATCAAGACTAAAGCTGCTCTGTAAATGTGGACGTGTCTGCCAGCAGATTAACCAGTCTGCTCATTACCCAACCTGGCACACAAGCAGCGGCATGCAATTATGCCCGTCATCATCGGAGGAGACTGTCAGCAAGGCACAACCTCGCTCCGCTTCTTCCTAGGAGGATTTACTGCCGGACAAACGCTACAACATCACGAGGACACCGGGCTAGTCAATGAGCCGCATCTATAAACCTATAAAACATCCCGAAATATAAAGGAAAAAAACACTGCTATGTTAATATTGCCCACTAGAGGTCGACATAACGGACGCACAGTCCTGCCCCAAGGCACCTGGCGATAAAGAACAGGTTCTTATCAAAACCAATGGCCCCCGGTCATGAAAATGAGCGACCGCTTTCTGCAGGGAATGATGACAGGCAGGGAATTACATTTAACTGCCACGGATTCTAAGTATCTGCACAGTGTAAACCATATGGTGACATCATGGAATATTCCCATTTAGTGCTTTATATGACCCTTTCATACAATGTTGTATTCTCTCCATTTCATTCTGTCGAAGGCCTATTTCCCACTATTTACTTGCGCTGTAATCTTGTCCGAATGTCCAGCCCGAACGCTTAAGAGACCGGAACTGGGTCACAGACCTAAATCAGTAAAATAAATTATATATATATCGCTTTATATCTTCCCAAGTTTCATTGTGCAGCCCCATATAATACGATATAGAATAGATCGGTATCACCCTGTTTCCCCTAAAATAAGACATCCCCCGAAAATAAGACCTAGTACAATTTTGTTCAGGGTAAGAAATATAAGGCCTCCCCTGAAAATAAGACCTAGCGGCAGCCATTGCGGCAGTTCCGCCCAAGCCGTATATTACTATTAGGAAATCCTTATAAATGCTGCAGAAGGTTGTGACATGGGGAAGAATTCATAGAATTAAATCACCGGCTGTTGTGCTGCAAATGTGATACCGGCAGCTCCCAGGATAAGAAGGGTCATTTATGGAAAGTGAAAGTGAGGCGCGGGCCAATGATTCCAATAGAAATGGAGTCACAAGTCATACAGCATGAAATTTAGAGTTTGGAGAGTCATAAGGATGTTAGAGAAGTTGATTTTTTGTTCAATGATAAATGTAAATTCTTGATCATGGAAAAATAAGACATCCCCTGAAAATAAGACCTAGTGCCTCTTTAGGAGCAAAAATTAATATAAGACACTGTCTTATTTTCAGGGAAACGGGGTATAACAACCTGACTGCGCTGAGCAAATCACACAGATACATTTTAATGTACAAAACATTCTAATTTTACTCAATCCTTATCCATTTGATTTATTAGGGGAAAAAACCCCAGTAACGTTTACATGTCTTCATCCATTGCAAGCAATCGGTTTTGTATATGGAAGGATTATATAGGTTCTCCTACCCCTCCGCACCTCCGTTATTCAATGCATTGAATTATTTCTTAAATAAAAAGGTTCCTGGCTCTTTAAGGATTCAGAAATTCTGACAAACTCATTCTTCCTTCTCTCCCCTTCCCCCCTCCCTATAGTACTTATCCTAGGAACAGCGAGAGGGGGACATAAATAAATGAATACCGACCAGTGTTTTATGAAACATGACTAGGGCTTGGGTGGAATTACTTGAAGTTCCCAGCAGATGTCTGGCCCGGGATCAGGATTCGGAGCACACACTTGGAACATTTCGACTGCGGCTACTACACGCATCCCTTCCAAATAATTGCAGCTGCTGGGGGGGGTTCTCACCAAGCGCAGCGGGAGACTTAAAGCAAACCCCATAGAACAGGGGCAACATGACAAGTATTACACCTATCTGACCAACAATGATGTATGTACTATGATGCAGGTGTACGAAACACTTGACAGACTGATGGACAAGTCCTTTAATTGGAAGACTGACAGTAATGGCGCATTCATTCTTGTAGGCTTTCTTACAGGTGTACAGAAACTTCACACTTTCAATGTCACAAACATAAAATCCTGGGGTCAAAGGGGGCCCCTGCTGATGTGTAATATTGTAGGTTAGGATCAGGACGAGAGGAGACCTGGCTTATATTATAGGGCCGATAAAAACATTTCTTTATAGAACTCTCAGGTTTTCTGTCCATATTAAGCAACCCAGGATTAAATAATCAATGGTAGAGGTTAGGCGAGGGGCTTATTCAAGCTAGTGGCTTCTGGGCCCCTTCAAGAAACAAGAGGAAGGGGCTACACCATATGACTTGTACTGGGCACAGCGGCTGCAACTGGGTATATAATAGAGATGACCACTGTTACAGACCGACATAGGGTACATCTGCCCCCCCCCCCCCCCCCCTTCTTACATCTCAAATTGAAGCCTCCATATCAGATGCTATTAATTAATTATTATTAGTGACAGATTCAGGCTGTGAACTGCAATTTCCAGTCGTCCTCTTCATCCATTTCTAGAGACCGTCACACAAGACAAGCCTCACCGAGATCCACTGATCGCCTCTAGTGGCAGTACCTGCTACCAGTCCTGTATCACTGCAGATGCCACAGCCGTGTCTATGCCAGGGAAGGCTGGGGATACACAAAGACCACACATACCAAGGAAGAAAGTTGCTGAAGAGCCAGTTCTTGTTTGGTGGCAGATGTGGGTGGAGGGGGATGGTGTCCGGTCACGGCGGTGACATAACGCTTCTGGTTTTCCTGGCTCACTGGGCACATTGAGATGAACGCTGCACCTTGTGCTGGTGAACAGGATAAGGGGTTTCCTCAGAAAATACCATTCATAAAATATACTACAGGCAGTCCCCGGGTTACGTACAAGATAGGGTCTGGAGGTTTGTTCTTAAGTTGAATTTGTATGTAAGTCGAAACTGTATATAGCTGTATATTTTATAATTGAATTTCTAGACAATTTTTTTTCTTTTGTCCCAGTGACAATTGGAGTTTAAAAATTTTTGCTGTAATTGGAGCAAGGATTATCAATAAAGCTTCATTACAGACACCTTACTGCTGATTATTGCAGCCTGGGACTATAGTAATGTATCCAGAGAGCTTCACCAGAGGTCACAGTGGGCTGAGAGGTCCGTCTGTAACTATGGGTTGTCTGTAAGTCAGGTGTCCTTAAGTAGGGGACCGCCTGTATTAGCAATACTCACCATGGTCATACACATGAGATAGGAGTCAGCTGATGGTTGTATGAACCCTGAATGACTGGACAATCTCAGGGTGAGCGCTCTATGTGACTGTGTAAGGCCAAGCTTAAAGGGGTTTTCCCACGGACAAAAATTAGGCCCTATCCACGGGATAGGGCTTAACTTGCTGATCAGTGGGGGTCTCAGTGATGAAGGGTCCGATGGGGTCCCACGTACCTCCGTCGTATCCCCTGTCGTTCTGTCAGATTTATGGAGCACACAGCCGCACATGACCGTTCTGCTCCATTAATCTCTATGAAGCTGACAGAAATTGCTGAGCGCCGCGCTCACTGATCTCCGTCAGCTCCATAGAGATTAATGGAGCAGAACGGTCATGTGCAGCCAACTGCTCCATTAGTCTGAAAGAGCGACGAGGGGTCCAATGGAGGTACCTGGGACCTCATCGGACCCCTCGTTCTCGTGATATGAGGGGGTCTCATCACGGAGACCCCCACAAATCAGCAAGGACTTTTGTTTGTAGGAAAAACCCCTTTAAGGTGCAGGTTGAATTATTTGAATATTTATATTCACCCCCTTCACCACCAACATTAAAGAGCCTATATTCTCGCCATGATTGCTACAATCAGGATGACTTATCTGTTGGCTCTAGATCTTACATTTACTATGCAAGTCACGGCTTTTATTCTCTACGCCAGGCAGCTACGAGGCAGACGTGTAGGCGTATATAAGGTCAGGAGCCCGGGGTGTACGCGTGCTCTCTCACCCAATGTCCCCTGATGGTAACACTACACCTCCATTACAAACCCTATCATTATAGGAAGATCAGGACGGTATCTGACACATCAGCTAAGTGTCCAGAATGAGAAAAAAAAATTACATGAGGGGGAATTTAAAAAAAAAAATAATAATTTTTTTTTTAAAAAGCCACGAAGGAGAACATGGTCCTCCCTCGGTCATGTGTCACATAGGATGTCTGCCGTCACATGTTCTCTAAACTCACACTTTCACCCTCTATATTTAGTGTCTTATCTAGTTTAATAATTAACACCGTTATGGACTTGCCTCTTCTGTGCTGCCGATTACTCGTTAAACTTTTAGCTGATGCCTACAAGTGAGGAACGCTAGGATGTAGACAGTGGCGTAACCAGAAGCTGATGGGCCCCAGTGCAAAGTCTGTGCCAGGCCCCCGACTATAATGTATGTTTTATAGTAATAGTCTTCTCATATGGGAAAGTGACACCTTACGGGCCCTCTAAACCTCTTGGGCCCGGGTGCCACCGCAACCTCTGCACCCCCTCAAGTTACGCCCCTGGATGTAGAGATGATATAACCCAACCAAGAGTGATCCGACACCACACAGTACAAAAACCCAAAGACCACAGCCAATGCCAAGAGGATCCATGGAAACCGGGAATATAATACTGGTGCCCCTCCTGACCCCTGCAGCAGTGCACTTCCTGTCCACCAGTGATTGGCTGAGCCCATCCTAGTCCTTCCTGTGGTGTCAGGAAGTGGAATATGTTGGGAACCATAAGCAGCAGTATTGGGAGAACAGCAAATACTCCTATTACGAGACCGACCCTTCCAATAATTTTAGTTTGCTGCAAAACACACATCTGGCTACGTAGGGGGCAGTACTGAGCATGAAATCTCTAATACTCAATCTTACTCACACGAGTGGATGACACCCATCATGCCCGCTACCTGTATTCAGCCTCCTCACACACAGATGCTGTATACAATCTCTAACATATAAGTAGAGCAGTGAGATAATGGGGTCCGCCAGCTTTTAGGTCATTGCAGCCTTGCCCCTGCTGTACACATAATTGTGTGATTCATAACTGTGTATTATATAAAAGAATACAGATTTCTGGGATTATACCAATGACGCGCAGATGCGGAGGATATTACACAAGTAAATTACACAACCTGAACTGTGTCCCAGATATTATAAAAAAGGAGTGGGAAAGTGTCATTACCCACACAAAACAGAATGACGTGCGAGGATCATTACCGAGCGGCCGCACAATCCCACTCGCTTCCATTGTATGAAGTGTTCCTCTAATTAGCGATATAGAGCGGCCATACAGGACAGGGCCCTACAAGCCGGGCTTATTAGACTTGAATAAGAGCGTGGATCGTGAGGCGACAACACATCTTGTTTACAGATGCAACAAGTGGTGGCAGGGATGAATTAGGGCAAACCCCACAATGGCCCACGATAAACACCCTCACCACAGACATCTACAAACATGTATTCATATCAACTGGGCAATTTTTGTCTAAAAGGGGATTTTGGGGATAGCTAGCTGACTGGCGAGGGTCTGACCCCCACCAGTCATGAGAAAAGCCTACTGCTGCTCCATTCAATTGCATTGGGATGATGGAAACGGCTGAGCACAGCACTTGGCTATCTCTGAAGAAGGTGAATGGAGCGGCGATCAGCTTTGAGGGGTGTTACCTGAGCCTAACAGGCAGTTACACTGTGCATTTCCCCCTCCTCCTGTCTGATTTAAGCCGCATTCACACGACCGGATGGGCAACGTATGTACAGCCACAAGCTTGCGGCCGTACATCCGCCACCCACAGACGGCAATGGCCGCACAAAGCAGTATGGTGCCACACGTACCGCTCCATACACGGGGAAAAGATAAAACACGTCCTACATGTATGCCGTGCATTTCTAAGGAGAGGGGAGGGCCTCCTCTCCATTGCGGCAGACTTATGTCCGCCCTGCCGTAGCCGGGTATGCATACGTCCATCTAAATGCAGCCTTAATCTCATGGCAGCGGAGGACGTTTCAGCACACAGCGGGAAGTGCAAAGTGTAACAGCCTGTGAAGCTGCAGCATGGAGAGGCCCTGGTAACACACCGGAGAGCTCTTCTGTGTCACTAGTGTAACATTAAAAGTTGATTTTCGAAGAAAGGAGGCCACGGATAACATATATAAGAAGATGACCACAGACACGGTACCTGGATATATGAGTAAGTGTTTATCATGATTTAGATGGCAGATTCCCTTTAACGTGTAAACAATCTATTAATGGAGACACAATAGACCAACCTTGGGGTTTTATCACAACACTTCCTTACTAACGATATTGACTTTAACTGTACAAGGTTCCTGATAATAGAAAACATCATTAGGCCATACCAAGGACTAAAATGACTGATCCTGATAGAACCCATGGCTATGATGTAGGCACGTGCAGCACGATAAAGCATGCTTTAGTACAATATACCAGTAACAGTCTCTCTGCAGATGGCAAAAATTAAAGGTCTTAGAAATATCCATTGGCAACCAAGCCGAAGAGACATTCAACAAGTAGCCATGTTACTTCAGTTACAAGGGTGATGAGGGTATTGTAGAATACCAATAATTCTGTATAGTGCAACATGTAAAAGTTGCAGATCTGGCTCAAGATGATATGCGAAGGAAAGACGCTGGAAACAAGAAGTGCCTGGGGAAAGGTTAAGGCCCCATCCAAATCTTCTCACTTCACGCTGTCCGTGCGTTTTGCGACACTAAACCTTGAAGCGCAGACAAATGACCCCAGATTCTCCATACTGTTCTCTCTTGTACGATCTATAAGAATTAATAAAAACCCACACAGGTGTCGGGAAAAGAACAGAAATATAAAATATAGTTACTGGGTAACTCTACAGATCATAGTGAATGGGAATGGGGGGGGGGGGGGGGGCGGATATAACGGGAAGAGAGCTGGTAAGCAACGCCAACATCTCGTTGATAAAACGCACCACCAATAAAAGGGGCTCTGTGTGTAAATCTATTCTTTACACGTATCACGACCTGTATATTTCAGCTCCGCTGCCATTCAAGAGCTTTTATGCTCCGTGAGCAAGGCTGCCGTTCTGATGTGATTGAGGGTGGCAGTATAATTTTGGTCTCCAGAAAGTCCAGGCACTGATCCAAGAAAATACAAGTCAAGGGAGCAATCATGACAGAAGAATAATAACCTGGAGATGGGGAGGGGGGAGGCCGCTGCCGCAGACGGGGAGGGATTGGATATCTGGAGTTCCTTTTTAATACGGCTCTCGCCAGTTTCATTTTGCCCCTTTCGCTTTTGGCAGAAGAAACAGCGATCGGGAGGTGACAGCGGAAGAGGACAAAGACTTTAGTCTCTCCGAGTGTCATGGATCGGCACAGGACTCGGCTATGTTGCTTTGACACTGTAACCTTATGCTTCCTGCAATAAAATGTAACAGGGTCTGTATGGAGATTGGGAGCCATTAGCTGGGATATGACAGCACGTATGGAAAAGGTGTCATGAAAAATAATGCCCATCACGGGCAACAATGTAAGGAAAGAGAACTAGGCAGAAAATCTGACCTTTAATGTAAAGGTCATTGAGTGTGTTCCCGGGCTTTTATAGGGGGGATTTTAACCTTAGACATTCGAATGGAACCACATTTATCTTCATATTGGATCTCATCTCCCCAACACGGATTCTCCTTACTATGTATTACACTAAAATTAAAATACATCTGCATTTATCAGACATGGCTTTTCTCGAGGATAAGGTTTCAAATAAATTTTATCCCCCTAGCTAGTCCATAGATAGATAGATAGATAGATAGATAGATAGATGAATGATGTAGGCAGAAATTGACCTAACAAGCCACTACCAGTTTGTTGCCAAGCAGCTGAACACCTTCCAGATCATAAACCAGCGTGGTGGCATCATCCAGAAAATCTACTTTGAAGTCAGATGTAAACTTTATGGATAAAGTCAAGGAGGCAGAGATTCCTCAGAAAGTCCCTGCACTGTAATTGATGGTCCTGCATCCAGAGACATCACTGACCAGATCTCATGAAGTCAGCGTTGACTTCAGTGTTAAACTCTCCTCCTTCTTGACTTTATACAACCAATTTACCTTTCACTTAAAAGGTGATTTTCTGGATGATGCCACCACACTGGGCCATGAAAGAAACACAAACTAGAAGAAATTACACAGTTTGACAGCTTGAAGACCCTAAATTAATGATTAATTGGGTCTCCACCAATAGGGTCCTATGGATGATATTTTTTGTCATGTATCCTGTGGTTAAACCCAACACCCATATGATGCAAAAAATAGAAAACTACCAAATAATTGGTCCGATAAAGAAGCCAAAGAGCCAGTGAAAGAAAGAAAAGGACTTAAAAAGGAAACGCAGCTATATTTTGAGGAGACTATACACGGTACTCATCCATGGGCTGCCCTGGACTCTATGAGTCTCTCTGTATTAGAGCTTAAGCATGAAGTATTAGTAGAGAAAATGCTGGACTTGATATGTGGTAGAGCTGGGGAGCCGGGGTATAGGTGCACAGGTTCATCTCCTTCCTCTCCATCATGTTTGTTTTCCTTTCCAGACACTTCAACAAATCTGCTTACAAGGAAAACAGAAGAGGTGAACTCCCAGGAGGAGGCCGGGCATCCGAAACCTTCTCCCAACACCCATCAGCACAGATGTCCCAATGACTCTACTGTGACCTTCTGCTGATTAACCCCTCACTTCTAATTATTCTTCAGCTTCACGTCACACCTAGACCAGATCTTCAGCCTTTCTCTAAGACATCGGTGATGGCACCAGCACCCACTAAGGATCTGGAGATAAAACCTTGATCTCGCACAAGAAGGTGTCTCAGCAGCCGGCCCCATCTCTAGCTCATCTTACGAGAGATAATACCGCTCAGATCAGCCACTTAGCATTTCTAATTCTGTGGCACTTGGTGCACAGACTGTCCCTCCGGTGACCTAAGAGCACAACATGTCACACACCAGGGACACACTGTTGTGGTTGGCAACCAAATGTAAAAAAGGCACAAAATATAGGAGTGGCTCTTTATATTTAGTAGATTCCATGAACATGGAAAACCCTTCGTGTTGAGGCAAGGAAAAATAAAATACAAAACATATACTTACCTGCCCCAGTTCCAGGATCGTGCGTCACTCTGGTACTTGCGCTTACCAGGAGGCTATGTGGTAATTACAGGACCCCCAGCATCCATTGATTGGCCACATTGGAGACTTCCTTTGTGTTTTTCAGGGGACCTCCTGTGATGGCCAATCACTGGATGAACAGGAAGTACTGGAGGTACATGGCAACCTGGGGCAAGGCAAGCTGTGCCCTTATTTCTCTCCCCCAGTCCTGGCCCATTGGGGGCTTTCAATATTTATGTTAAACCCCATTAAAAAGTATATGTTTTTTTTTTTTAATGAGAAGACTTTTTACACTTCACTGCCACTTTAGCTATGACACCATAATAGTGTTTTGGTCAGTTAGTGGACGTCACAGCCGTCATCTGAGCAAAACATTATTGTGATGTTACAGCAGTACCTTATAAAAGTCATAGGACTTCACAGACATATAGGACTGAAACCCAATCACGACGTCGCAGCAGCTTGGTGGACAAACATCTGTGCCGTCACCGAAAGCAAAAAAAACGCCTTCCTTTTGCGCATGTCCTGTCTATGAACCGGGGAAGTTACAAGATGATTTTTGAAGAGTAAATTTCGTAGGTGGCGGATCAGTCGGGGCTGCTATGACATCAACTTATGACATCACAACATGTGACATCACAACCGTTCGAATAACATCACCGTGATATCACAAATGGCAGGTAAGTCCAGTCTGTTTGGGAGGGGGGAAATGTTTGTAAAGAATGATAAAAATGTTCAATAAAATGTTCTGATTCAAAAAAACACATGGCAGGTAAGCAGTTGTGACATCACAAGTAGGTTTTCCCTTAAGTAACCACGCATAATATCATGGGTTTCTATTAGGCGTGAAGTACGGTGGGTGGACTGTGCTGGTGGGGTTCTGTCCGGATCATACTCGGAGCCATCTTATAACCTAGGCAGACACACTACCACTAGAACCAGACAAGTCATCCACCAGCATGTCCCATCCCAAAAGACCCGTATTACCAGTAGGATCACACTGTGCAGACAAGCTATAAGCACATGCTGATGCAAAAGATAGGAGAGAGACAAACTCGTGGGGCCTGTTGCCGACTAATTTATTTGCAGCCCTTCATTTACACAAGGGGATGGCACAGATTGCAAAATTCGTGTCAGCATTCCTACTGTGGAAGCGCTAACAAAACAACTATCCTCAGATAACCCCGGAGTTTATGGAGAAAGCTTTGAAGTACAATAGGGCTCGGAGGATTTGAATCAGTGAATAGGAACACTGGCACAGAATGAGTTTTCAGCACATTATAGGTGGTGTAGCGCCATTCTAGACAAGAAATGACATTTCATTTTACGCCCCCCCTTTCCCCGCAGAGATTGGGCCTGCACCGTACACACCGCTGGCAGTTACTTCTTAATTAAGAAAGATTATGGCCAAGGAAAATATTGCATCGTTAATATTTTATATATATATAATTTCTGCTGCAGAAAGAGAGGGGTTTTCTCACTCAAACAACTAAATTATTTGGTGCTGATAGGAAAATCCATCTGTGCTGTGACTGAATAATGATCTTATGTATATCCTGCTTGCCCTTGCTATTATTTGTGGAAGTTTACAGGCGCTTATACACTGGTCCACTATCGATCTGTCCTGCAATGCAAAAAAAAAAAACCTAAAAAGATAGCAGACAGCTGCAAAAATTAGGTTTCTCGGAAAGGCCAATTCCAGCTCATAGGGCCCCATAAAGGTGGCATTACACTCATGTCAGTGGCCTTTGCTGAAGCACCATTGGTCGGCTTTATTATCCTAAAAACAATGTCACATCCCGGCATCAGTAGACCGTCAGCGATGACCGCAAAAAAGGCTCTTAAATGTTTACTCCATGGGATAACAGCGGCCGTCACCCTTGACAGTCGGCTAACTTATCAAGAACAAGCTCAACCCATTTAAAATTTGGACCTGCAGAAGGGAGCGGTAAGTTCTTTGTCCCCCCCAAATAAAGTTGTACTTTAAACCTAATACCCTCCTTGGGCCTGATTTCTAGAATGGCAATGTGTCCAGATCCAACATTTTTATCCTCTTTACCCATTAAAATTTACCTCCCACAATAATATCCCTCAACAAATAGGGGTCTTTTTTAGGCATCTTTGGCCAAGCAGATTTTCTGGCCATTACCAGTTATCATGAGGCCGTACTGTAGGAGACGACCATAAAATTCATCCAATACAATACCACAAGCTACGGTCACATTAATCCATAGCCAAATATTATATCTATTTGCATAACCATATGCATGTTCAATAAACCTTCCCAAACCCTATTATTTTGCATACGAGTAGCAACAGCCGCCAGGTCGCTTCTGGGTATTTGTCTTTGGAAATAATACACCTGGCTGCGTTAACCATTACACTCCCAGATAAACACGGCACTGGCAAACACTGACTCATTCAATTAACCCAAGCGCTTGAGATAACCCTAAGTAACACAAAGCAACTGCTAGAACAGCAATCTATCGCTACTGACATACCATGAAGCAGCACAAACATTCACCTTCCCGGCCGCAACAGGTTTTCCAGGAATAAAGTAATGTGTAAAAGGTTTTAGCAGCACAAAGGACGGAAGAGAACTTGCAGTTCAGGCCTCCTCAGATCAAACACAAAGTTACATAAGGTCTTAAAGGAAACCTACCACTTGAAGTGGTAGGTGTAAGCTGCAAACACCGAGCACCAGCTCAGGGTGAGCTGGTGCCGGAGCTTATTTTCGCTATTGTCCTAAACCGCTGTATCGCGGTTTAAACACTTTTCAATCTTTATATCTGAAGCAGCTTCGGCGCACCAAGCGCACGGCCTTGCGCGCGCCTACAAAGGAAGCGCCGGAGAGCTGCACACTGTCGTGTGCTTGGTGCGCCGAAGCTGCTTCAGATATAAAGATTGAAAAGTGTTTAAACCGCGAAACAGCGGTTTAGGACAATAACGAAAATAAGCTCCGGCACCAGCTCACCCTGAGCTGGTGCTCAGTGTTTGCAGCTTACACCTACCACTTCAAGTGGTAGGTTTCCTTTAAAGGGAACACAGAAAATATTCAAAAACTAAAACACAGAACTCCTACTTGCCTTACATGTTCTATTTCAAACTATTTTGTCTTATTTTTCAAATAAAGCTTAGATTAAAAAAATAAATAAAAAAATTAATAGATCTTTCGCGCTACATCAGTCAAGCTGAAAGACAACCGGCTGGAGCAAGAGCTACTGGGGTAAAGGGTAGGATAGGCATGTAACATAAGGGCCACTAGTCATGGGACAATAGCGTTTGTATCATGTCTTCTGAATTCTACAAAGCTGCCACCTGCAAACCCACCGTCAGGTCCTTCTCCCCCATTTGTGTGGACATTGGGCTTTGCAGAGCGGAAAACGAGTACTAAAAAAAAGTGAAAGGGGAGAAAGCTGCTGCTGGTTTACTCCCAAGGGCAAAAGGTCAAAAAGCAAATGTTCCAATCCTTATCTATCTCTGACATCTAAGGTTGGGGTAGTGTCGAAGTGAAAACTTTGTATGCAAGAATGAGTGGGAAGAGATGACTTTTGAATGAACAACGTGCTCACCCAAAAACAAAAAATTTTAAAATGTTTTTTAAAAATTAAAAAAAAAAAAAAAAAAAAAAAACGGGCAATTAAACTGTAGCCTAACTGATCCGCATTTTCCCCAAAATTTACACAGAGCCATTGGAAAGTGTTGAGATCAGTGGAGAGGCGTTTATTAAGACTGGCGCAGGCCAGATTAAGAGCTAAATCTCCAGCGCAGTGCTCAGATGTGGGAAAGAAATCTACGCCAGGTTATCCAGAATACCAGCCAAGGCTATGGTAAACACACCCGCGCCCACTCTGCTTTCCTCCTACTTTTTTTTTTTTTTTTTTTTTTTTAGGAAAAATGGGGCGTGTGTTGGAAAACCTGTAAAAAGCCACAATGTGTGGTCGTGCACCAGAAATTAGGACTTTTTTCACGCCTTTTACACCAGAAAACTGGCCTACAAGCCATGATAAACCTGCCCCATGCATATCGCTTTGTTTTACTTGCTGAGAGGAAATCAGCACAGAGAAGGGATGACGTGTGAGGGATCACAGTGTGTGGCACCACAAATAAGGTGTGATCTTATCACTGGCTATTGCTCAACTGGAACACAAAGAAAGCTTTCAGGACAAACAACCAAGTGGCCCAGTGTTTCCCTATTGACTTTATCAGCTTGGCCGCCATTCAATCTGTGCTCAGAATTTGCTCCGGATCAGCACTATCCCAGCTCCAGCGGTGACTATTACTGGGCCACTGTAATGACACCATGAGCTGGTAATAAAGTATATTTTATTACCGGCATAATTATGTGCCAGCAAACCGAGATTACACCGAGCACGTAACAGCGCTTTACAACAGCTGCAAAACATGCGGCTCCTAGAAACCTCAGACGTCTTGTGACTCAGTCATTGTTTAACTACTACTAGATTTTGCAATATGACATTTAATCCTATGATAAGCCTCTTGCTATAAATTTCACCAAGGTTAGGACTATTAATGCAATCTGTGAATATTGGGGGTGGGGTGGTAAACAAAAAAATATCCAAACCATGCATTTGGATAGAAATCATTCTTCTATGGATTTAAATAGAGAAAATCAACACGCAATGAGTAGATTTCTATAGTAAATTTCTAACGCAGTCTTGTGGATGTGTCACTCCCATCCGAGGGTGCAGATACAATGTTTGCCAATACGATTTTTACCAATATGATGAGTAGTGTTCGTGCTCATGTAAAACCTCCCCAACTCAGGTTTAATGTAACCAACGTACAGTGTCCATCATATACCAGGCACATGATTGAAGAATTTGGTTAAGGGTGCCGATACGATGTCAGATTTTTTTTTTATCCATACAATGTGAAATGTTAATTGGGCATTTAATTTTAACTCATAAATTGTAGTAGTTCGTCAAAAAAAGTATGTTTCATACTTTCCAAATATCTGGAGGGCCCTGCCTTAAAGGGAACCTGTCACCAGGGACCTCATTTTTCACTAAAGACAGGTTGCAGAAGCCCATTACACCTGCAGTGCAAATCTGCCTCTCTGCCTTTTCTAAGCATTTGCATTACAATATAATTGTGTGTTATAACTTACTCTTGCATCCTGACAAAATCCTGGGGTAGTCCCAGGGGTTGGGCTTTGGTTTAGATGCTTTTCAAAAAACAACATGCGACTTTTCTGAGCTGCAGGCTGCCTCCATGTTTGTGCTCCTGTACAGCTTGTCCCTCCCCCACTGATGTCAGGCTGACCAGGCTGTGACCTCTGACAAGGAGCAGGAGGAGAAGCTAGACAGGAGCCCAAAGGTGGGGGCCAAGCTCTGAGCAGTGAGTAACACAGACAAGTCACATGTTGTTTTTTGAAATGCATTTAAACCAAAGTCCACCCCTGTGACTACCCCAGGATTTTATCAGGGTGCAAGGTAAGTTATAACTCACAATTATATTGTAATGCAAATGCCTAAAAAAGGCAGAAAGGCAGATTTGCACTGCGCGTGTGATGGGCTTTTGCAATCTGGCTTTAGTGAAAATTAGGTCCCTGGTGACAGGTTCCCTTTAAAGGATCATCCTCTCCATGAACCAGTTGGTAGTGCTACTCTGCATTCAAGTGGTCCTTGTACAACAACATAGACCGCTTTCAATACTGTGGATAGCTACTTTGCCCCTGTTGTACATAAGTGCTGGCACTGGCAGATGCTGACGAGTGATGTCACCAGCTATGCCCACCTGCTCCATTCACTTAAGCCACGATTTCACGGGTTGATGCCTGGGAATGTGCGTTTGCCAGAACTCTTGCTCTTGTTTTTTGGAATGGCCCAATAATGTCATAAAACACTTGTGGGTCAGCAGAAGAACATCTCTCAATGTAAACCGGGACGTAGAGCCGACCTACTGCAAGTTATAGTTGAAGCTCATTAAACAGATACAAGGACAGCGTAATAGTCAGACTGTAAATAGACTGCGCCGTGTCCATCTGGAGAGTGCAACCTGACAGCCTGTCATCGCCATGACGGGGTGTCCCAAAGGGACTCTGTATCCAGAGGGTATGATTGGACGGTCCTGCATGTAAGATAAGTTGTTTAATACAGCTAGCACATAGCTGCCAACTTCCACGGGGCACTCATCGCTCCCACGTCTGCATGCTACATAATACTCATGACCGAACACACAATGTAATAAAAAAAAAAAGTGACGCCAGCTTTAAAATAATAGCTCCACAAAGCCTCAGTGCCAAGCTTACTCCTGTGGCATGTACCGAAACCTGTTCCTGCCCGCACACTACATACCAGGAGAGGGACACACAGCCGCTATTGATGGCTATAACCAGACACGCTGCCGGAGCTGAACACACATGCTTATGTTTAATGAGGAGAGAGGGGGGAGAAAAAAACCTGGCCTCCATGCCAAGGGTGGAGATCATTTAGAAACGAGGAAAGGATTCAAAACAGACAGAGAAGAAGCCAGCCATCTCTCACGCGAATGGGAGTTCCTCCAAATTAAAGTCACGCCTTTAGGCAGGGAGACCTCGGTGTTTTTTTCCCTTAGGGCTAATAGATTTGACGATGACAGATACCTAAGGGCCTAGGCTGAATTAGACAGAATAGAAAACCTTTCTTACTTCTGAACATACCATAGGACCCGGTGTTCTAAAATTCCAGAAAAATAAAGAAGTATATTACAACGCATGGAGATAAGGAGGTAGCAATAATTTGCATAATCTGTGTTGTAACTACACAAGGTTTACACAGAACAAATCCATAAATTCAGTATCTGCAGCTTGTGCCCGGGTAGCACCTTTATCCCCTCATTACAACGCCAGGGCGACATGACGCAACACGTCTTATCACCGCTATGATATGCACAAGTCCAAGGCCGGGTCACATTTTTAGATATTCAACTGAGTATTGTATATAATGGAAGATCAAGATAAGCAACAGCCATACCCTAGCGCCAGGCTGTCCTCTGCCACCCTATACTACTACATTTACATCACATAACTGGACAGTACATGCAGATTTCACTCTGAACCATTCCCATATAAGTAGCTGGCCTAAGGTTTCATCACTTTTTCAGGTATTCATCTGGAATATTCTCTGACATAGCCACAGTAAGTCCCTGTGCACTCATAGATGCCAATGGAGTGCCCTTTGGGCATACGCTGAGCCGCATTTTTGCTAAAAAGATGATGGTATAGTTTACGTTGCCGTCTTATGGAGAGGAAAGGAGTGGGATGTCCAAAGTTTTATTTTTATTATTTATTAACAATCTGATTGAAGGGAGTGCATGCACGACCTGCCGCTTGATTCTTTTATTGAGTACAGGACACGCGAGCCTGCTCCGTTTGGTGGGACTCCCACCATTCAGATCGTTAATAAATAATAAAATGTGCAGACTTGTGATTCCTGTTCTCAATAAAAGACTCAAAAAGACGCAACAGGTGCTCCCTTCATACTGCTTCAGTATCTCCACCAGTCTTGTACCGCTGCAACCCATCTCCTCAAGACGTCTACGTTCATTATTCCCTCACCTACCAAAAACCTCGGTCACGTAGAGAAAAAAAGCAAAAGGACTATTTTTAATAAGTGCCCCAGAACTTTCACCCACTGGGGTGGTTAGTAACACAGAACTGACTAAAACGAAAGCATCGACGGCAGCAAGGGCATAGACACCGATGTCAGCTCTGTACAGAGAGAAGTTTCTTATCCTCTGACATCTATAGTAACAGTAGGGTTTCTGGGACAAACGTAATCCCTCTACTAATCTTATCCATCTGTCGTGGGGTGATAAATTACCAGTTCCTTTATGCAACTCATCCCCTAGAAAGCAGAAAGCCAAAAACAGCCACTAGACCATAAATCATGGGGCTGCCTGCTTCACCATACAGTGACACCCCACCTGAGGGGCTCCCTAATAAATGCATCTTACACCACACATCACTTCTCGCCAGTCCTTACCTGATAGGGCTGAAAGGCACCATCTTCTGTTGCAAACTCCAGATGTCTCTCCACTAAAAATTCTATTGCGGTTATGGACTTGTACGCACCGTTCCCAACCAGGGGCTTGAAAGCCTAAAAAAAGAAAGAAACAAACACATTTAATATAAAACATCTACACAAAATTGTATGCAGTGTCAAAGGTTATGGGGAATAAAACTTGTGATTTAAAGAGATTTCCAATATAAGACGGTAAAGTATAAAGATAAGCGAGAAGTGGAGGAGGTTCTACTTGCAGGATCCATATCAGCTGGCACTATTCCCATTAAGCTCAATGTCATATGGCGGAATATAATCCTAATCAAATTAAAAAACACCTAAAGTTTCTTTGGGAATTTTCTTTGACTTGTCAAGCCCAACATACCGAATCCCATCTAATCTGGGCTGGCCGATAAACTATTGTTAGAAACATAACTCGTCATATGCTCATCCACATTGCTGCCTAATTAAGCGTTAAGAGTCCAGTGGGAGGGTCTTTTTGACTGCCAGTATTTCCTGTACAGGACCTCCACCTGTCAAGTGTTTGGAGCATTTGCTCTACTAGATCAAAAGAACAGAACTAAGATGAATTCCTTAGAATCAAATACAACTGTTCAACTCCTCTTGCTCTAGGAGGATGCAGGCAAATAGCATAATGTCTACTATTTCCTCAGCTCCTCCTGCTCTATAACCTGCTGCCTGCGGATAGGACACTATGTACAATCTACTCCGCTCCTCCTCCTCCATAACCTGCAGATAGAACACTATGTACAATCTACTCAGCTCCTCCTGCTCTATAACATGCTGCCTGCGGATAGGACACTATGGACAATCTTCTCCGCTCCTCCTGCTCTATAACATGCCGCCTGCAGATAGAACACTATGTACAATCTACTCAGCTCCTCCTGCTCTATAACCTGCTGCCTGCAGATAGAACACTATGTACAATCTACTCAGCTCCTCCTTCTCTATGACATGCAGCCTGCAGATAGGACACTATGTACAATCTGCTCAGATCCTCCTGCTCTATAACATGCTGCCTGCAGATAGAACACTATGTACAATCTACTCAGCTCCTCCTTCTCTATGACATGCAGCCTGCAGATAGGACACTATGTACAATCTACTCAGCTCCTCCTCCTCCATAACCTGCAGCCTGCAGATAGGACACTATGTACAATCTACTCAGCTCCTCCTCCTCCATAACCTGCAGCCTGCAGATAGGACACTATGTACAATCTACTCAGCTCCTCCTCCTCCATAACCTGCAGCCTGCAGATAGGACACTATGTACAATCTACTCAGCTCCTCCTGCTCTATAAGATCCAGCCTGCAGATAGGACACTGCAATTAATCTGCTTAGCTAAACCTTGTTCTGTAACATTCGGGACCTTAACAACAATGTCTCTTTAAATGGGGCAACTCCACCAACCAATAGCCCAGAGCTGCTAATGTAGGCCACATATATATGTGAATGTCAGTACAGTTTCTCAGAAGTGGAAAACCAAATACCAAAGTAAAAAAAAGCATTCAACCCCCTTTCCTAGAAGCTTATACTTTGGGAGGATTCAGTG